>NC_043752.1:2862284-3176034 GCF_902148845.1 Salarias fasciatus | reverse complement strand
CCATGTTTCATGTTTCTGTGAGGAGGACTGAGTTAGCTCAGGATCACAGAGATTCTCTCCTCCTCAGGAGTTTAGTAAAATAGTAACATTGAGGCAGTAGTCTTCCAGTGAATAGACGTTTCCAATGTTGAAAAAACAGGTCTGACTTCTGAGGAAGCTGAAGGGGAGTTTATTGACAGTGAGAGACTCAATCTGGTTTGCAGCCTGAGATGTTTATCACCCTTCACCCTCTGGTGGTGTGACGATGTTTCAGACTAGTGTGTGTGTGTGTGTGTGTACACATGATAATGAGCTGGAGGATCCGGCTCTTATCAGCTCTGGAGTGTTTGCTCTCCACCATCAGAGTTCCCAGATGTACAGCCTGTCGGAGGGTTTAGCTCTGCAGCCTGGAGGTCTCTACTGAGGGTTTAGCTCTCAGCCTCGAGGTCTCTACTGAGGGTTTGTCTTTGCTCTGCCTCTTGTTTGGACTCTGTCATGTGTAAAGCTACAATGGGATGTTTGTCCTGGAGCTGTGTGTGAGAGCACACCATTCATCGGAGTTTCTAAAGGACACACACTCTGCCATTTATTTATTTGTTCCAGCTTACTGGAACCCGTTAATAATGACGCGTCCTCTTCTTTTTAATGGCTGTATTTCCCCCAGTGTCTGAACAGACCTGGAGGACGCTTCACTTCGGTTAAAGATCAGGAGCCACACTTTTAAAATACAGTATAACTTTTGCACTTTCACATCTGACGCGGCCACCGGCTTTTCTCAGGCTGGTGTTTAAACAGTCAAGGTCAGGAGATACGCAGGGGAGGTCGCATAGTTTCTCTGTGCAGGGTTTTATGGGAGGAATAACCACGGAAACAGCTCAGGCATTGCTGCTTGTAAAGGGTAAATTGCATCAGGTGCCGCCACGTCTCCGCAAAGTGTCAAAGAAAAGGACGCTGGGCTGTGAAGAGTTCACTCAGGAGATCCTGCAGACAGAGGCATGAAGACGAAAATGACTTCTGGGATGGATTTTATTCATGAGGCTGCTTGATTTTACCAGAAGTTGAAAAAGAGAAGAGCAGGTGAAGTGAAGGTAGCATCTATAGTGACCTCTAGTGGTTGTTTTAATTACAATAAATGAATCCACGTAAACTGATGGCTGCATTTGAGCCTGAAATCCAGATATTCTTACAACCAGGAGAAGTCACTGCAGAGACAGCCGGTGCCGTTAGATCGAGGAAAACATTTTCTCTCATTATTATTTTGCATATTGAAAGATTCCTGCTGCGACTCCTCATCCGCCTGATGGTGGAGCCCACCTGGACCTGGACGAACAGTCCAGAGCTTCTGGACTCCAGATTCCTCACAGACGACCGATAGATGACCACCTTCAGCCCATTTGAAATTCAAATGGATTCTTTCAGTGACACGATTAAATTCATTGGAAAAAAAACCCAAATGATTTCAAATCACATCGAAACCAAATGTTCTGCAGCCTGCCGTCTCACTAACAGGAAATGAATCGTGTCTCATTCAAAGAGTTAGTAAACGAGTCAGTGATTGGCTGAGAATACATTCCGGTCAACGACAACGCCCTCTGCAGGTTCAGTGTGGTACTGCAGCTCGCTGTCACAGCGGGCCCATGGTTAGTGACCACTGAACAAACAGTTTGGGCGGAGCGGGTTGGACCGTGTGGTTTGGACGGAGACGGCTGGACGGAGGCCGATTCTGACATAAGCTGAGCGGGAAGTGAAAACAAAGCGGCTGGAGCTGAGAAGTGCTGATGTAACCAGAGGCCTGACTTTAATCTGACATGTAATCCTCTTTCTGTGAGATTTGACGCTGCTCACATCTCTCTGGCTGGAGGAGCGCGTCACAGCTGGGGGGGGGGGGGGGGGCAATGGTTGGTTGGTTATTGGTGGATAATTTGGTTAGCTTTCAGGTTAGTTGGTTTATTGGTGTCTGGGTTCGTTGGGGAACTGGTTGGTTGGTTGGTTTATTGGTGGATAAGTTAGGTTTCAGGGTGGTTGGGTTAGTTGGCGGGTGGCTTAGTTGAACTGTTTGGTAGGTTGGTGGTTAAGTTGGTTGGTTAGGTTGCAGGTTAGTTGGTTTATTGGTGGGTGGGGTAGTTGGTGAACTGGTTAGTTGGTTCGTCTCCCAGTTAGTGCTTTTGGCAAAAGGAAGTTCAGCTGCTGAAATATCACATTTTCTTTTTTTTTTTTTTTGGCATACTTTGTTTATTGAGATTTTTTCAGAAAAGTACTGTCATACACAAGAAGTGAAAACAGGATATAGCTGGGATGAAGAGCTCTATAACAGTATACTTTGACTACACAACAAACAGAACCCCTAAACTAAAATAAATAAATAAATAAATAAATAAAGGTGTAAAGATCACAAAAACAAATCGCGAACCAAGAAAAAAGTATATCAATGATGTTTTCAACTTAGGATAAAAAGAAAAGAAAGAGAAAAAAAACAACAATAATAAATAAATTCAGCTCACAGTCAGACAACATTAGATATATACCTGTGGCCCTTGCAGTCATGAGTTGACCCACAAATGTTTCACTAAGTTAGGACTCAGCACAACTCTAGTTAGAAATCAGCTGGGGGTCCATTCTTTTAAATAGGTTCAAAAAAAGGCCCCAGATTTTCCAAAAATTAGCAGTAGTGTCTTGTAAAGATAGCCTCATTTTTTTCTAATTTGAGGAAATACAAGACATCTTTAATCCAATGACTATGTGATGGGGGTACTGTTTAGTCTCGGAGCTAACAGAGTAGTAAAAGCAATAACATTTCTATTTGATGTGGAAAGTGAAAATGGTGGCACTCCAAATAGAGCGATGAATGGGTCTGGTTGTGGAGTTATTCCAGTTACTTTACATAAAGTGTCATAAACCTGTGCCCAGTAATTTTTCAGACATGGACAAAGCCAGATCGTATGTATGAGGTTGGCAGGAGAGGTGTGGCATCCATCACAGATGGGTGATACTGTTGAATAAATCTTGGCCAGACGAGTCTTTGTGTAATAAGCACGGTGAACTACCTTGAACTGAATAAGACTGTGCTTTGCACAGATAGAAGACTTGTGTATTAATTTCAGGATATTTATCCAAACTTCTTCAGTCAAGTTCTGTCCCAAATCCTCCTCCCACAAAGTTTTAATGGCATCTAATGGCTCAGGATGAAGAGTAAAAGTCTGTTTATAAGTATGAGAGATTGATCCCTTGCAAGTTGGAAGTTTCACTAGGAGAACATCGAGCGCAGAGTCCTCTGATAGGTCAAAAGCTTCAAATTGAATGCAATATTTAAGAATTCTGATATTAATGGCGCAGTAGTAATACCTAAAATTTGGCAGGGCCAGTCCCCCAAGTATTTTAGGTCTCTGCAGATATTGCATACGCAGTCGAGGTGGCTTCTTATTCCAAATAAATTCTGTAACCAAACTTTCTACCTTACGAAAGAAAGACATGGGAAGAAAGATTGGCATGCACTGAAATAGATAGGAGAATCGAGAGAGTATATTCATTTTAATACAGTTGACTCGAGCCACCAAAGGTTCAGAAAAGACCAACAGTCAAAATCTTCTCGAATTTGGGACAACAGAGGAGCAAAATTAGCAGCATATAAATTTGAAAATTTGTCTGTAACGCAAATTCAAAGATAAGTGAATTCATGATGAGCAATTTTGAATGGAAAGGTACTTAGTGGGAAAAGTCTAGCGCGATTATTAAGAGGAAATATTTCACTTTTATTCAAATTCAGTTTATACCCTGATATATTGCCAAAGTCCTCCAACGTAGTGAGAATGGCTTGAACAGAGACAGATAGATAAGATATATATAAAAGAAGATCATCTGCATAGAGAGACACCTTCAGCTCAACATTATTCCTGGTAATACCCTTTATGCAAGGGGGTGATCACAGAGTTATGGACAAAGGTTCAGTGGCGACTGCAAAAAGTAAGGGACTAAGAGGACAGCCCTGTAAATGTCACATTTTCAGTTAAAAATAAAGGGGTTTTTTTTAAATTTGAATCGTTTCTTTTTAAATTTCTTAATTTCATGAGTCCCTGAACTGATGGTTAGCACTGACGCCTCACAGTGACAACACCCCGGTTCGATTCCAGGCTGGGGCCTTTCAGTTTGCATGTTCTTCTTCTGCCTTTGTGGGCTCATCGCCCCGTCCTGGTGATGATGGTCGAGGGTTCATGCATGAGTCTGGAGGTGTGCGTTTGTGTTGTTGATTGCCGTATCTGAACCGGGCTCGCCGCAGAACGACGTGGCGAGGACAGCGTGCACAGCAAGCACAGTGTGCACGTGGCCAGGAGGCACTATTTTAGTCCGGTAACCTGAGGCGCCGTCCCCACGTCAGGCGGTATTAATAACTGGGTTTTCACAGACACAGTGTCTGTTTACATTTGGTGGTGACAGGACCTGGTTCTGCACGCCGCGAGACAAGGCGTCTATGAAGGGCTCCGTCGGTACATTGATCGGGGTCGGGGTCGGGGTCGGGGTCACGGTAACACCTGTGAAATCTGTGACCTGACGCCTGATCCTTGGATTTTCTTTATCTCTTTCTTGCAGCCTGACCTGCGACTGGCAATGGACTACATGAACAACGCCTCCAACAGCTACAGCTCTGGAGACACCATGAGCTCCTCCTTAGCCAACATGACCATCAGCGACCAGCACCACCAGGAGAACGGCGTGGCCAAGATGAAAGGTCAGACACTCTCACGTCCCTCAACTCCACCCTGTTCACCTGCAAACACGGCAGCGTTCATCCAGTACCACAGACATGAAAAAACCCTCCACCAGTCCGAAACCTACAGCAGCTTCATCAGAAAACGGTTCAACATGAACTGTTCCAGCTGCATCACTGGAAAATCCACGTCAGTCTTTAAAAGTAGAGAATGAGTTCACACCCTGAGGTGAAACAGGAGCCCGACGCTTCAAAAGCCTCCGTTCTGACGTTTAAAAAATATTCATATAAGACAGAGTCTCCAGGACAAACACATTCAATCCTGTGTCAAATTTCACTCGACAGTATTTATTCTCTCGTCTTTTCTGACACGTTTTGAACAGTTTGACTGGAATATTTTCATCTCTCACACTCTGTTGCCAAGATGCTGCATCTGCAGAAACCTCTTCAGCTGTTTCAAGGAATTAAATGCAGGAACTCGGTGGGAATTTTGGCAAATTGCTGTAAATCCTGAGGTTGGATCAGTTTTCAGACTTTAGTGCAGGTTGAAGATCAGCCGCCAGGTTTTCACCTGGAATCCAGGAGTCAGAATTTAAACCTAACACTTCCTGAGAGTCGCTGTCGTCTCCTCAGAGTTGTTGTGGAGCCTGAACTCGTAATAATTTCAGATACTGTTTCATATCTGCTGTGTTTATCGATGGAGAGCTGCTCGTCCAGTCTGGTTGTTGTTATATTGAACCCTGTCATATCTGAGCCTCACGCACTTCAGCTTGTTTCTACCAGTCTAAAAATCTACATTTAAAAAAATAATAATAATAATTCAATAATATTTTTGCGGCAGTGGTTTATTGCCTGAGAATGTTTTATTGTTTCTGCAGTGCCGACCCGGCCTGAACTGAATCGTTCCAGCAGTGTTTTCTCGCCGCACCGGAGGGAGTTGGATTATTGTTGTTGTCAGATGAGCGTTTCCTCTCTTCCTACCATCTGTCATGATCCGATGACTGAACGAGATGCTGACTTCAGCTCAGTCCTGATTAACATTTCAGAGTTTTGTCGGTTTCTCTGCAGGATTCAGACCGTTTGGACGTGCAGGTCCAGCGTCTCTCGTCCTGAATATCTTAAGCGTTCTGGCGAATTTAATTGTAGCTTCCTGAAAGCGTTCCAGTTGTTTTGGGGGCCGAGTCTGCTGTAATCTCCCTTTACATAACGGACACTGGACGAGCTCGACCGGGCCAGAGAGACAGCCTGACTGCAGCCGCGCTGCGGCGCGCTCAGTAATCCGGCGTCTGGGTCAGACCCGGAACCGGACCAGACCCAGAACTGGACCAGATCCAGAACCGGACCAGACCCAGAACTGGACCAGGACCAAGAACTGAGTCCATCTCCATCCTCAGAGCAACAACAATCAGGCCTTCAGACCAAACTATGAAGAGAAAAATGATCTGTGGAAAATACAGCAGCATCAGATGTGCGTGTGTGTGTGTGTGTGTGTGTGTGTGTGTGTATAATAGGATTTGTGTGGGCCGATTTAAATTTGTATGAACACAAATTTTTATCTGCAAATGAAAATCTGTTTTTTAAACAGATTTGTATCTGTGACTTAAAGCCGTGTGTGTGTGTGTGTGTGTGTGTGTGTGTGTGTGTGTGTGTGTGTGTGTGTGTGTGTGTGTGTGTGTGCGCGCGCACACACATCTGTACTGAGGTTCATGTGACAGACTGCTCAGTTTTCCCTCAGTGATGACTCACAGGGTTCAGTCCAGCTCCAGGACTGAACCTGCCAGTCCCCCACCAGGGCAAACAAACCCCACGACACACACACACACACATTTTATGTAGAGAAAAAGGCAATTGTGGAAATACTGAGGTGAGAACGGAGATGTTTACAGTCCCTTAAACACACACACACACACACACACACACACACACACACACACACACACACACACACACACACACACAGAGTTTCAGGCCTGTTTTCTTTCCTTCTTTCATCCCGACATGGCCGTTAGTTCGTAGCCTAGCCTTCCCCAGTTTGCAGCCCTCACTAGTGCAGTCGTTCTCCCCGTTTCCCCTTCCCATCATGCAACGCTGCGCCAGCAGGAGGCGGCGCTCAGGCTCGAACCTCAGCGCTCAGACACACAGTGAGTATGTAGCGAGTATGTCAGTGTGTGTTCGAGTTCAGAGCTAGTGGTTTGACTTGGAGTGAGTTTAGAGTTTAGAGTTTGTCTTTGACAGTAGAGTTAGACTTGAGAGCTTGTGGTTTGACGTTGAGTTAAGAGCTAGAGGTTTGATTTTAGAATTACAGTTTAGATTTAGAGTTTAGAGCTAGTGGTTTGACTTCAGAGTTAGAAATTAGACGCTTCAGTTTGACTTCCGAGTTTAGATTTCAGAGTTAGAGTTTAGAGTTAGAGGCTAGTTCGAGGTGTAGAGCAGAGAACTGAGGAAGGCTTGCTGACTCCTCAGATCTTCCTCGTGTACAGAAACTCTAAATCACTTTGGCTTCATCTCTCAAGGTTGTGTGGCTGTTCTCAGTTCGACGTCTCTCGTGGCTCCAGAGTAACACTTTATTAGCATCAGTCCAGTAATTTACAATCCAGTCGCTCCGCATCCTGCTATCCCGTCACCATATTGATGATTTCAGAGGCGTTTGGGTCCAGATCACGGAGGGTTCCGTCGTTCTAACCGTGTTTTTCACCTTGCAGTTCCCCCTCGTAGCTCCGCCCTGCTCTGTTTTTCTTCCACCCTGACCTCCGCTTCACCTTCTGATTTTCTAGAGAGCGAAGGAGAAAACGAGGTGAAAGCTGCGGCCTGCGACGCCGCGGAGGGCGGACGCGGCGATGACGAGGTGCCGCCCGGTACGCAGTTAGCATGCCGCGGCTAACTACCGCCTGGTTTCTGCCTTTTGTTGTGTGGCAGTTAATGCTTTTTTAAAAAATTTTTCTCCCGGGCAGTGATTCCCAACCTGTGGTTCTCGGCCCCTTGTGGGGCTGCCGGCGATCTGGGTGAGGACAGGAGGTTTTATCAGAATAAACCCGCCTGTCCGTGTGACTAAAGCTCTCCTAACGGTTGGGAGTCGCTGCGTCCGGATGCAGGGCGCCTCACGAGGCGCATGGCGCGCCTCTGTTAGCATGTTCCCGCTAATTATCATCTCTTCATTTCTCCTTCGTTGGTTTTTCTTCTTTTCCTTCCAGAGTTGCTGCGCCGCGCCTCAGTTAGCCGTTAGCATGCTTCGGCTTGCAGTGACCTTTTTGTTTTGTTTTTTTTAATTTCAGATGTGAGTGTGGCGTTTTCCTGCTGCTCTGATCGTTTACAGCCTAACTGCGTGGTTTTCCCATCATGCCTCTGGCGCAGTCGCTTCCCGTAACCTGCTCACTAACGCGGAAACGTGTTGCGTTTCCAGCTTTGGTCGTGCACATGGAGAGCGCCGCCGCCGTTCAGATTAAGCAGTGTGTGCAGATGTGATGGAAGGCGGCGTGAGCGGAGGAAAGTCTGGGATTATCCGTGTAAATAATCCTCTTTTTCCCACAGCGGAGTCGTCTGCGGACGAGGGTCGGCTCCACACGCCTCCAGGTCAAAATCAGCTCCACATTCCTTCACACGCTTTTCTTTATATGCTGAAAGCCAGACGGTCTTCAGCTGATCGATGATCAGTCACCAAATCCAGTAAAACCAAGACAATATTAAAATGGAATATTTTTTTTAAAAATGCAGTCGTGACATTCTACCAGTTTGAATATAATAACTGAAACTTGTCTGAAATATTCACATTTAAAAAAGAAAAAAAATCATCTACTGTCAAGAGAAACTACAAATTAAAGTTTCATAGAGTTTGATAAATAATCACAGCACAAGCAATAATCAACCAGTTTATCATCAGTCAGATTAAACTGGAATTTTGAAGCTTAAAATCTTTATCCCGAGATCATAAATCTAGAAATATAATGTTTTCAAACTGTAAAAACTGATTTATTGTGCTAAAAAAATTAAAAAATACTATTCAAACTGTCACAAAAGTATATTTATATTCTTAAAAATTATGTGAAAATTCTTTGATGAATCAAAAACTAAAAACTCAGAATTCTGTGAATAATCAAAAATAAAATATAAATTAATGCAAAAATTGAATTAGAAATTGCTGTCATGAAAATGTTTTTTTAAGTGACACTTAAGCCTTTTTTTAAAAGATAAAATTACAAATTTATTATTTTTAGTTCCTGAAGCCCGACAGACCTGGTGTTTCGGATTAAAAGGTTTCCCTGTTAACTGGTGGCCAACGCATGTTGAAAACCCGACCAAAACTTGCAGTCGTTCTGGCAAACATCGGTGATCTACGGTTATTGTAAATGTATAAGTTTTATAGTTGGTGACTTCACTGAGTCTGCCGTTTGCAGAAAACAGCAGTTAGCAGGGAAACCAGTTCATCCAAACAGAATGCAAAATCCGTCTGCTCCACCGCAACATATTGGGTCTCAGACTCATATGAAACTAGAAAAGCTGCACTTTAAGATAAAACCAAGCAGAATATCCTCTGAGCCGTCAGAGGCAAAACAAACCGAAAACCCAGCTTCAAATTTCACGGCCAGCACCGCAGATCGCATGTTTCTCATACACTTCTCCACCAAATCTCACAACTATTCACACCAAACACGACATATTTTATTTCCTTACCCGTTTTGTGGTTATTTCCCATCTATCCACGCTCTCCTTTGACCAAAATTAACGATACAATCTTCTGGATTAGTGAAAGAGCCTCATGCGCCAGAATGCGACGTGCTGCCCCTTGTGGCCGTCTTGTGGGCTTGTCGTTAATCTCGGGAGTTTAAATAAAGTTCTTAAGTTTGTTTCTGTGATGTATTTGGCAGTTTCTACTCTGAAACATGCACATTTTACTTGGTTCTGCTTTCAAACACCACATTGCTCATTACTTTTGTTTGTTCTTGATGTGCGTTTTGCATAGATTATAGTTTACATATTGAAAAAAGGGATTTTTTCCCCTCTGTGATATATTTGGCTATTTTTGGACCGATTATACTTTTATAAATATATTTAAATTAGGAACTAAATGTTATGGCTCAGTTCTTTATCAAAATGCATTTTATACTGTGCACAATGGTAGAAACTAACAATATAGTGGCTAAATGTCAGGGCCAGAGGCTGCATTGCTTATATATGGACTCCTGTAGTGGAAATTAAAAGTATTTTATTGGCAGATTCCTTTCAAAGAAGTGAAAAAACCCATTTGGCACAGGTTGGTCTCCAAATGGTTCAATGGAGGGATCACCTGGAACTAACTAAACACTTTACTAAATCTATGTGCTTTTTCTCTATTCTCATGAAACTCAGTACAGTTGTAGTCAAGGAGCTGCTGAATGCAGGCAGTGGCCTCTTTATGACTGGCTTCATTGTTATCGTGGTGTTTACCAATTTTTACTCTGAATAAAAAAATTTTAGGCAAGGGTGAAAATTTTTTTTTTCCTTCTTTTTTATCGACATTTGTTCCAGCATGTTAAAACTCACAGTGTTTCTGACACTAGCATTATATTCTGTAAGGTCTTAGCTATCAATGGAGACCAAGATTATGCATATTGTGCTAATAATTGTGAAGATATTGTTGATTTAACATGAATAGGTGTTTTTAGGCAAACCTCGCCTCCAAAACCCCCGAACAGGTTAAAGCTGAATATTGAGAGTTCCTCTTTTTTTCCAGGATACTTTCCTTTTTAATTGTTAGTCATTTTTGAGATACTGAGAGAAATCTTGAAAAAAGTCACATTCGGACTTTAAATCCTGATTTTAAATAACATTTAAGATGCTGTGATGATAAAACCTGATGCCATCGCGCTGTGATCAGTTTGATTCTGTTTGGGACCTGAAGCTGATTTTCTCTGTTTCAGTTTCATTCTTGTATTTCCAGCTTTGCTTGCTCTTCTTTTCAGAATTGATTTTTTTCCCCTCTTTCAGTGACTCTCTGAACCTTTTTAATCGTGTGTATCTGTGTCTGTGTGTGTTTTCTGTTTTTCTCCTCCGGTTCGTCGCTCAGCAGCAGGAGCTCCAGCAGGTACAGTCTCGTTTTATTTCATCCATTTCACTCCACATTTATTCACTGTTGAAAAAAACACTCCAGAAAAATACCAAACTCAAGGTGTTGAGCTGCTCTACAGTCTGATTTAATCCACACAGTGAATATTTATCACTGTAAAGACAAGTCAGAAATCAATATATTTTAATTGGTTTAATACTTACAGTATTTAAAATCATTAAAATGATAAATAGTTTTTCAGTATTAAAATTATTTTTTTAAACTTTGATTGTCCTGATTTTTTTTAATTCTTTAAAATATTGATGTGCAATATTTCTATCTCATTTAGAAAATGTCATTTTTACCTAATGTCTCACTTTCAATTAGCATTTAGGTATATTATTATTATAAATGTTTGAATAGATTTTGTCTTGAATCCTATTTGAACTGTGTCAACAGACTAAAAGTTAAATTATTGTTATTCCTCCGTTCCCGTTTTAAATTGAACTAAACTTGTTAAAACTGAAGATGTGTTGGTTTGATTAAAACAGTTTTTCAGGTTAAAGTTAACGTTTCAATTCAATAATTAAAAATAATTCAAAGTAAAAACCCAGAAGCTCGTCAACCGAGTTTAACTCTTCAGGTGGCTTTTAGTGTTTGATGTTTTGAATCTTTTATTTTTGGGTCATTTTGTGTTCAGAGTGTTGTATTCATGGTGTCGTCTGCCGTCCCTCCATCACCTGCTCTCTCATGGTTCATGCTGATGTGGTGACGCTTTTCTCCTTCTCCACCTCTCAGTCTCCTCCATCTCTCCATTTCTGTCTCCTCTCCGTTTCCTCCACCCCTCAGGTTATTTCTCCCTTCAGTTTCCTTCAGGAAAATTTTTCTCCAGCGGAGTTTTTCTAATGGAAGAGTGTTTCAGTTTTAGTTTAGATTTTTCTATTGTTCTCGTTTTTTTCGATGGTCCTGTTGTTCGCGTTGGTCTCGTTCTCGTTTGCCTCGTTCTCGTTGTTTTTGTTCTTCTCGTTCTTCTCATTGTTTTCACTGTTCTTGTTTTCGTTGGTCTCGTTCTTGTCGTTGGTCTCGCTTTAGTTGTTCTTGTTGGTCTCGTAGGTCTCGTTCTTTTTGGTCTCATTTTCGTTGGTCTCGTTGTCGTAGGTGTTGTTGTTCTCGTTGGTTTCATTGGTCTCGATGTTCTCATATACATTGGTCTCGTTCTCATAGGTCTCGTTGTTCTTGTTGGTCTCGTTTTCATTGATCTCGTTGGTCTCATTTTCGTTGGTCTTGTTGTTCTTGTTGGTCTCGTTGTTTCCGTTGGTGTCGTTCTCGTAGGTCTCATTGTTCTTGTTGTTCTTGTTGGTCTCGTTATACTTGTCATTGTTGTCGTCGGTCTCGTTTTCGTTTTTCTTGCTGTTGTCATTGTTTTCATTGTTCTCGACTTTGTTGGTCTTGTTGTTCTTGCTGATTTTGTCGTCTCGTTCTCATTGGTCTCGCTACTCCTGTCGTTTTCGTTGGTCTCGATCTTGTCATTGTTCTCGTTCACGTTGTTCTTGTTGGACTCGTTCTCGGTCTTGTTCTCATTGTTCTTGTTGGTCTCGTTTGTCTCGTTTCCATTCTTTTCGTGCTTCTTGTTGTTCTCGGTCTGGTTTTATCGGTGAGGCGTTGGAACCAAACCAGAGCTGTGAATGTTTCCATCAATCTGCTTTCCAAACGAAGCAGTTGGTCCCGGTTCTGGAGTCCTGGTCCCGGGAGCGTCCCGGTCTCTGGACCCGGCAGTGGGGGACTTCGGGAGGAGGCCGAGGGACACCGGGTGGTTCTCTGAGGACGCGGTCAGCCCCGCCGCGGATGGCGGGGGGGTCCTGGATCGGTCCGGAGCGGCCGACCCCGGGCGGGCGATCAGCCTGGACGCCTCGGAGAGCCCGAGTGACGGCGGCTCCCCGTCGGGGGCGTCTCTGGTCCGCAGCGCCGCTCTGGAGGACCTGACCTCCATCGGAGGGAGGCGTGCGGGGGTCGGAGGGGGGGAGCGGCGAGCGGCCTCGGAGTCCTGCGGTGACAGCAGCCCAGACCCTCAACGGGCCCCCCGGGCTCAGAGTCTGTCAGAGCCGCCCTGTGAGACCCAGTGGGACCGGCTCCAGGCCGCCTCCCACACACATGCCGTTTTAACCGACTCCCACACACACGCGGCCGGCTGTCCTCAGCCGGACGTCTCAAGAGACTCAGAGCTGCGGAGCGGCGTGGGGCCGCCCCCCCCAAAGAAAGTCTCTGGTCCCGGTTCCTGTTCCCAAAGGTCCGTGAGTGGTCCGGTTCAAATCCCGTCACGCAGCTTCTGCTCTGCTCGGCTGCACCGGCTGGAGGAGAAGCTTGTGGTCCTCCTCCCTGTCCCCGCCCCAGTCCTGGTCCCGGTCCTGGTCCCGTTCCTCCCCCCCTCCCCCTCCTCACTTTCTTTCTTCCCTCCATCTCTGCCGCTCACTCGGCCGTCCTGCAGCCCTCAGCACCACACTCCTCCGTGGTTTGTGTGTGCTTTGTTGTGTTTCGTTGTATCACTTCTATCACATCGCATGCTGCACACCAACATTTCACATTTTTATTTTATTTTGTAGGAATGTTTAAAAATGCAGCAGGAAGGACAGAAGGACCAGCAGCTCATAAAACTTTTCTCTGTTCTGCTCTACAGCTCAAGTGAAGATGGACAACGGAGACAAGGTATGTGACCCGTGGCGTTCCTCTCGGAGCGTTCCTGGATGATCCTGGTTAAATGAAACATGATCCCCAAACGCGTCGTTCATCACATCACTTCCTGTTTTCCTCCATCTTTTGGTTTTCAATGTCTGTCATCAGAACTTTGTTTTCTTTGTCATTCATTCCTCCTCTTCATGTTTAAAAAAACCCAAAAGAGCCAACCTGCCACCAAACCGGCCTCCTCCCCTAAAAGAGCGTCGGCCAAAACTCAGGACTCTCCTGGAAACGGCCACAGCTCCATCCCAGTCAAAGCCGGCAGCGGCGCCGGGAGCCGGCCGGCCGGAGTGAGTAGAGCCGAGCGGGGGCGGGAGCTCCGCCCACCGCTGTGTCCTGACATCATTCTAACTTCCATTCTAACATCCACCCTAACCTCGGTCCTCGTCTCTCCTCCATCTCAGAAGCCTTCTCCTCACTCACCTCTAGTTATTTGGAGCTAATCTGCTTAAAAAAAGTCCATTTCAGGTCAGATCCGGTAGAATAAGGTCTGAGCGTCAGGCTGATGGGTTTTTATGTTGAGTGTGGAGAAAGTTCCTGAAAACGGTTGACTGTAGTTCCTACCAGAGTGTTCAGTAGTGCAGCTACTAGTTAGTCCTTCTCTAGCTGCTGTGCTGAGGGTTGGTCTGACGTTTGTTTAACATCGGTACCTGAAGCTGATCAGTGTGTTTTTCTCTCTACACACTCACACTCCTGTAGCCGCAGTGTTTCGTAGGAGCTTTGAATGTTTCCAGTTATTCCTCTGTTGTCCACGAGGCGGCAGTGTTGAGCCACTGTAGAGGTTTGGATTGTTGCTAGTAGATAAAGTGGTCACACTGTGACACGTTGGACTGTTCCTCCTGCTGTTACTCAAGATTTCCCCTGGTGGTACAGACTGGTACTGCAGCTTCAGGCTTCAGCTGGTTGTACTCAGTAAACCTGACCTCCTGTCGTCTGTCTGTTCTGTCGGTTCTCCAGAGCGCCGGCGGTGCCAAGCCTCAAACCCCCGGAGCCAAAACGACTGCCAGGACCGCGTCAGGTAGCGACCGAGGCCCCGCCCCCCTCTCCTCTCTCAGTGGACTGATTCACAGGGAGCTTTATTCTCACATTAATCGTGACGTGTTGTATTTTCTGTGACACAGCTAGTGCCAAGAAACCCCCCACTCCAAAATATGACAAAGGTAAAAAAAACAGCATGAGGTAGAGCGCTAGCCGCCGAGGTCAGGTCCAGCCCGGCATGGCCTCGGCGCCACAGTCCGATCCCGCTCGTCCCGGATCGGACTTGGTGCTTTCAGCTCCTCCTCTGATGTGGTTCCTCCCGTCCGACCCCCCTGACCTGCTGCGTCTCTCACTGCTTCAGATGCCAAGAGCGGCCAGAGCAGCCCCGGCACGACCAAGTCCCCGTCCAGCCAGGCCACGTCCGCCAAGGCGGCGGCCGAGGCCAACAAGGTGAAGAAGGTGGCGGTGGTGCGCTCCACGCCCAAATCCCCCGGCTCGCTGAAGAGCCGCCCGCCTGCGCCCCTGGTCGCTGCCGCCGCCGCCGCCGCGCCGCTGCCGGACCTGAAGCAGGTCAGATCCAAGATCGGCTCCACGGACAACATCAAGCACCAGCCGGGAGGCGGGAAGGTAACAGCAGGCCGGCGCTTTCAGCCTCAGCCGGCATTTAGAGGCCGGCGGCCCACAATTCATAGCTCCATATCCATTTCCCCGACGCCGCTGTAGACTCGTCAGTCCTACCTGCTGGAGACTCACAGCCGCTCCAGTCCTCCTCTCAGCTCCACAGCCGGTTCCTCCGGTCCAGCCGGTCCTTAAACACACCATCAGACGCTCATTAGTGATTCACTCAGAAAAAAAAGACAAATATATTTCACTCTGCAGACACTAACAGAGGTATCAGTGGAGCACGAGGAACCATAACGCAGAACGTTTGTCACCTGGCATCATTTTCAGTCTCGGGTCTTTGTGTTGCTGCAGTCATGTGAAGATTGATCCAGTGGAACCAGTCATCAGTAGTTATTAAAACTAACATTACCGGATCAATTAAATCAAATTTCACATTCAAGACCATTATTTTGAAAAGGCACAACTCTTTATCTTTTCAAGAAGAAACAAACTAGAGCATTAACCGGATGGAACTACTTCTTCTTCCGCCTGTAGCTGTGAAGGTGTTCTCAGGTTGATTAACTACAGCTGCGCCTAATTAACATTCATGGTGCGTTCAGGAGAAACTGGGAAAATGGAAAACTTCTGGCATCTCTCAACAAAATAGTTTCCCATTTTAGATATAAGGTTGAATATTGTGAGGATAAGCTGAGTGACCGCAGTGTTTAATGCACCTCGGTTTCCCAGACGTCAGTTTTTGGTTTCCTGTGTCTCGTTTCTTCCTGCATGGCGACGTCTCCACTCTGTTACCTGTGCATGCGTCCGCTCTATTTTAGCATGAAAAGCTCTGCGAGTCTTTGGTCTAATTATACCGGCGCCGCAGCCATGTGTCCGGCGCCGCAGACGGAGGATCATGTGTTGGTTGTGATATTTCTGGAGCAGAAGATTCAAAACAGAGAGACGGAGAGCGCGATCGAGACGCTTCCATCACAGCAACCTGCTCGTGCATGCACATCCTCTTTGTTTCAGGCTCCGCCTTCCACGCCTTTCAATCTGAAACGTTGCCGTTTTCGTTCTTCCAGGTCCAAATCCTTGATCAGAAGGTGGACTATAGTAATGTCCAGTCAAAGTGTGGCTCCAAAGGCAATTTGAAACATGTCCCCGGTGGCGGCAATGTGAGTAACTGAGGGACCAGCCCGACGCCAGACTGCAGAGTCTCTGATCATCTGGACCAGCTCTCCTGTCAGACCAGGAGCTCCCAGTCTGTCATTGATCCGGAGTGATCAGTTGCTCTGAAGGATCAATTCAGCTGCTTTCAGCGTGTTCAAGCTGTCTTCTGTAATGTTTCTGTCTCAGCAGGGTTTCTTTGATCACTCTTCAAGGTCTTACGTTTGTTTTTCCGCTTCCTTCTGACTGAACTCACATATAAATCCGGAAAAACAGAACAGATCCACCATAACTAATTAAATTTAAAGTTTTATTTACGCAGATGATGAAAATGTCTTAACAAGCAGAACCAGGCTCCTTTCACTCGTCTGATCTCGGCTCAGCTCGTTTCTGCTGCACCAAAAAAACCTTTCTTTGAACTATTATCAGTTCCTCCGTGGTTTGGCCGGATCAGAGCCTGTTGGGGGCCAGTTCTGGCTCACGGGCCTTATGTTTGACAGCTCTGGTTTAACTCATCAGTCTGAAACAGTCCAATGGCTCCATCTGCAGTTAGAAATATTAGAAAAGTGATTCAGAGCAGTGTGAGGACGAAGAGTCCACATTTAGGAAACGAACCACGTTTACAGCTCAGACGATGAAGAAAGACGGTAAAGGAAAGGAAAAGTAAAAAAGTCCAGAAAACTAAAGAAAACTTAAAGAAAACAAATTTGCACATAGAGAGAGAGAGAAAACCCTGCAGACTGACTGCTGACAGCTTTAACACTGGACACATTTTATCCCTTTCTAACACTTTGTTTCCTCCTTTTGGGCTGAAACCCTCTTCTTCTTCCTCCTCCTCCTCCTCCTCCTCCTCCTCCTCTCCTCTTCATCCTCCTCCCTCTCCTCCCCCTACTCTTCCTCCAGACCTTCATCATCTCTCTCTCTCTTCTTCTGACACATCCAGGTCCAGATCCTGGATAAGAAGCTGGACTTGACCAACGTTCAGTCGCGCTGCGGCTCTAAAGACAACATCAAACACACTCCTGGAGGCGGCAAGGTGAGCGACCGCCGGTTCGAACCCCGGCCCGCCGCGGGTCGACCGTCGATCCGTGTGTCTCGGTGTTTTCGGCTCCGTCGTCTCAGCGTCTTCCTGTCACCGACGGCTTCATGTCCTCACCGCCGTCGAAGGCTTAACGTCTCTTTTCCCTCACTTCTGCACTTTTCCAGGTTAAAATATGTGATCAGAAGGTGGACTATAGTAATGTCCAGTCAAAGTGTGGCTCCACTGACAATATCAAACATGTACCCGGTGGCGGCAATGTGAGTAACTCAAGGGACGAGCTGGACGCTGAGAGTCTCTGCAGTTATGATCATCTAACCCTCCTCTGTTCATCTGGTTTTAATCCCTCAGATTTCAAATACTTCTATTAAATCATTGTTTAATGTTAAAAGAGCATCTTTACACCCCAAACCTGCTGCCTGAAAAATTAAAAAAATACATTTGTGAAAATAAAAAAATGTGCTTTTAGTGGATTTTAAAGGTCAGATGAACTTTGGACCTCAATTCCCAGAATGCAGCGGGGGTTTGGGGTGTTGTTGCCATGGAGACCATGAGCCAGCTGCAGGCTCTTCATTCAGACGTTTTACTTTAAACTCAAATTATGGAACTTTTGTGGAGGTTTTTCTGATGAAAGCAGGAAAACAAACAAATAAACAAGCTGATAGAGAAAAACACCGTGTTGATAAATAAACCTTTTCTCTACCTCACTACCTCCCGTCCGTCCCCCAGTCACTGCCCTGCCCCCCCAGACTCCGCCCCTTCCCCCAGCCTCCACCTCGTCCCCCCCCCCCCCCCAGCCTCGAGTGCCCCCCTCAGCAGTGGTCCTCATCAGCTCTCTCCACCTCAGGGTAACACTGTTTTTCCCCACACGTTCATCTTCCAGGTGCAAATTCTTGAAAAGAAGTTGGATTTAACCAATGTGCAGTCCCGCTGCGGCTCCAGAGATAATATTAAACATGTCCCCGGTGGTGGCAATGTGAGTAGACGAGGCGGCGTCTGGCAGAGGACGCCTGACACCAGAGTG
This sequence comes from Salarias fasciatus, assembly GCF_902148845.1. Taxonomy (NCBI): domain Eukaryota; kingdom Metazoa; phylum Chordata; class Actinopteri; order Blenniiformes; family Blenniidae; genus Salarias; species Salarias fasciatus. The sequence continues at coordinate 3,157,790 of NC_043752.1, read as the reverse complement.
CACGACCCCGTGTGTCCGACCCGTCTCCTCCCGACACTCTGACCTCGTAACACCTCCTCTTAACCGTTCTAGCACTAAACTCACACACAGATCAGCCATAACAACAGAACCGCTGTCAGGAGGGCCCTGGTGCTCCCTGAAGGCCTCCACCCGTCCCTGGTCCTGGCCCGAGACTTGTGGATTCTGCTGGTAACAGCAGAACGGTCGATGGTGGACTCGGCAGAAAGAAGGAATGCGACCGGGCTGCTCAGCTCTCGGCCTCGAGGGCCATCAGGTGTGCTGCAGCTGGGACAGAGCTAAAACTCGCAGGTCTTCGGCGCTGGAGGACCGGAGTTGAGCTGCCCTGCACAGTATGAGGTGGTCTTAATGTTATGGCTGATCTGCGTGACTAGTGACGGACTAGCATAGCTCTAAACCTGCACGTTTCTTTCACTGGATGAGTCCTTGGATGTTTGTCGGACAGCCTGCAGCTGTGAGGGTAGCCTGGTACTCTCGGTCTGATCCGGATCTGATCCTTAAGCCCTGAACCCGGTCCTGAAACCCGCCTGCATGATTCCTGAGTGTGGTGAAGTGGACGGACTGAAGTGTGAAGAGAAGACGGTCTGTCCCTGGCCTCTGGGACGGTGCCGAGACACCGTCTCCGGACGGAGAAGACCTCAGACAGACGGAAGGTTTCGCTCCTTTCTTCTCACAGAGTGACGCATGTCTCACGGACAGCTGCCGTGGTGGTGAGCAGCGCATGTCCACCGACTCACTGGCGGCGTCGAACCCTTCACTCCTGGCAGACGGAGCTCGATAACCTCTAATCTGAGTGTGACGGGACTAACGCCCTCTGTCTTCGGTCTTCCTCGCGCTGAGACCTTTTCCCGCTCTCTGATTTGTCCCCTCAGGTCCAAATCGTGCACAAGAAGATCGACCTGAGCAACGTGACGTCGAAGTGTGGATCGAAAGCCAACATCCACCACAAGCCAGGTGAAGACTGAAGACTGACAGGATGAACTGACCTCTGACCTCTCGCCTTTCACCTCTCACCTCCTCTTCTACTCTTTCTCTTCAGGCGGTGGAAACATTGAGATCAAGAACGAGAAGCTGGAGTTTAAAGTCCAGTCGAAAGTCGGCTCTCTAGACAACATTGGCCACGTCCCCGGAGGTGGACAGAGAAAGGTGAGAACCGGGACAGTCGTCCGTCTCTCCAGTTTTCAGTTCGTCGCTTTCCTTCTGATTTCTGACTGTCCAGCTGTGAATAAAATGACTTCCTGTCTGACAAAGGTTTTAACAAACCTCACAGCGGAACGGTGAATTCAAGCAGCTCTACATGGACAACACAGCGAGCTAATGCTAGCAGCTAATGCTAGCAGAACATAATAACAGCATGTTAGGCCCAGATTTAATGAAACTGGTAAAACGGAGGACTAAAGAACTGGATGATCGTTTCTCATTTTGAGTCGTACCTCTTCTGTTGGAGCTTCATCTTCATCATCTCATCCTCATCACGTTATCGTAACTGGTTTAGAGTCACTGGGAAGGATCGACGCAACAGTAAACAACAGTAAACAACAGTAAACAGTAAACAACACAACAACGTGGCTGGAAAAGAAAACATGAAGACACAACACAAAGACAAGCTACAACATGAATCTATTGACAGTGAAGTGTTTCCATTCACGCTGTCATCGTCGTTCCTTCCAGTCTCTCTATTTGTTCCTCTTGAGTTGATTTTTCATGCTTCGGTTGATGTTTTGTTGTTTTTTCATGTTTCCTTCAGTTTCTTTCTTTTGAACCATCACATGTCTTTCTGTTTGCATGCCCCCCCCCCCCCCTCCGCCCCCCCCCTCCCCTCATATAGAGGGACAAGGGGCAGGAAGCCGAGGGCAGCACCTCAGACAGCCCCTCCATCCCCTCCCTCTCCGCCACCCCCCCTCAGTCACCCCCCACTCCCTCCTCACCCATCCTGACCAACCCCCTCATAACCATCGAGGACTCCCGTAAGTACCGCAGTACAGACACACCGAGGGGGTTACAGGGTGCTACAGGGTATTTCAGGGTATTACAGGGTGTCACAGGGTGTTTCAGGGTGCTGCAGGGTGTTTCAGGGTGTCACAGAATATTACAGGGCGCTACAGGGTGTTTCAGGGTGTCACAGGGTATCACAGGGTGCTACATTGTGTTACAAGGTGTCATAGGGTTTTTCAGGGTATTACTGGGTGTCACGGTGTTTCAGGATGCTGCAGGGTGTTTCAGGGTATTATTGGGTGTTTCAGGGTGTCACAGGGTATCACAGAGTGTTTCAGGGTATTACTGGGTGTTTCAGGGTGTCAGGGTGCTACAGGGTGTTTCAGGGTTTCACAGGGTGCTACAGGGTGTTACAGGGTGTTTCAGGGTGTCACAGGGTATCACAGGGTGCTACATTGTGTTACAAGGTGTCATAGGGTTTTTCAGGGTATTACTGGGTGTCACGGTGTTTCAGGATGCTGCAGGGTGTTTCAGGGTATTATTGGGTGTTTCAGGGTGTCACAGGGTATCACAGAGTGTTTCAGGGTATTACTGGGTGTTTCAGGGTGTCAGGGTGCTACAGGGTGTTTCAGGGTTTCACAGGGTGCTACAGGGTGTTACAGGGTGTTTCAGGGTGTCACAGGGTATCACAGGGTGCTACATTGTGTTACAAGGTGTCATAGGGGTTTTCAGGGTATTACTGGGTGTCACAGGGTGTTTCAGGGTGCTGCAGGGTGTTTCAGGGTATTATTGGGTGTTTCAGGGTGTCACAGGGTATTACAGAGTGTTTCAGGGTATTACAGGGTGTTTCAGGGTATTACTGGGTGTTTCAGAGTGTCACAGCATGATACAGGGTGTTTCAGGGTTTCACGGGGTATTACAGGGTGTTTCAGGGTATTACTGGGTGTTTCAGGGTGTCACAGGGTGCTACAGGGTGTTTCAGGGTGTCATGGGGTGTTTCAGGGTGCTTCAGGGTATTATTGGATGTTTCAGGGTGTCACAGGGTATTACAGGGTGTTTCGGGGTGTCACAGGGTGCTACAGGGTGTTTCAGGGTGTCATGGGGTATTTCAGGGTGCTTCAGCGTATTACTGGGTGTTTCAGGGTGTCACAGGGTATTACAGGGTGTTTCAGAGTATTACTGGGTGTTTCAGGGTGTCACAGGGTGCTACATTGTGTTACAAGGTGTCATAGGGTTTTTCAGGGTATTACTGGGTGTCACAGGGTGTTTCAGGATGCTGCAGGGTGTTTCAGGGTATTACTGGGTTTTTTCAGGGTGTCACAGGGTATTACAGAGTGTTTCAGGGTATTACTGGGTGTTTCAGGGTGTCAGGGTGCTACAGGGTGTTACAGGGTGTTTCAGGGTTTCACAAGATGCTACAGGGTGTTACAGGGTGTTTCAGGGTATTACTGGGTGTTTCAGGGTGTCACAGGGTGCTACAGGGTGTTTCAGGGTGTCATGGGGTGTTTCAGGGTGCTTCAGGGTATTATTGGGTGTTTCAGGGTGTCACAGGGTATTACTGGGTGTTTCAGGGTATTACAGGGTGTTTCAGAGTATTACTGGGTGTTTCAGGGTGTCACAGGGTATTTCAGGGTGCTTAAGGGTATTTCAGGGTGTTTCAGGGTGTCATGGGGTATTTCAGGGTGCTTCAGGGTATTACTGGGTGTTTCGGGGTGTCACAGGGTATTACAGGGTGTTTCAGGGTGTCACATGGTATTTCAGGGTGCTTAAGGGTATTTCAGGGTGTTTCAGGGTATTACTGGGTGTTTCAGGGTGTCACAGGGTATTACTGGGTGTTTCAGGGTGTCACAGGGTATTTAAGGGTGCTTCAGGGTATTACTGGGTGTTTCAGAGTGTCACAGCGTGCTACAGGGTGTTTCAGGGTGTCATGGGGTATTACAGGGTGTTTCAGGGTATTACTGGGTGTCACAGGGTGCTATAGGGTGTTTCAGTGTAGTATAGGGTTTTTCTGGGGTTCACAAGGTGTCCCAGGCTGTCATAGGGTCTTATACGGTGGTACAGCCCTGCATGTTTCCATGTCTCCCCGCTTCAACACACCTGAATCTCCTGAACATTCATGTCCCGGTCAGAAAGCCAGAGAACGAGCCTCATTCCAGTCAGCTGTGTTGAAGCAGGGAGAACATGGAGAACATGCAGGGATGCAGTTTGACATCTGTGAATTACAGGGTGTTACAGGGTTTAACATAAAGCTACAGGGTGTTATGGGGTGTCACAGGATTTTTCAGGGTGTTTCAGCGTCCATCATTCAGTCTACATGACTCCTGAAAACGTCTCTGAATAGTTTAATTAGTCCTGCTGAGACCCTCCTGTGAGCTGTGTGGCCCCTCATGGGTCCTCAGACCACAGGGTTGGAAACACTGCTCTGTTAGCTCCACATAGACCAAGAACTTCTGAAAAACCATTTTAAGGAGGTGCTCTCGTCTTGCCAGGAGGAGATTCTAACTCCAAATTCTTCAATAAATCAGTGTTAGAACTTTTATCATTTCAGGATAAACATCAACAGTTTTCCTTGAGTCCTGTCAATCGAAGATGATTGTCGATCCGCTCACATTGATGTGATGTGACCGCAGATTGAGAGCCACAAGCTGACGTTCCGCGAGTCGGCCCGGGCTCGGACCGACCACGGCGCCGAGATCGTGTCCCTGGAGGACTCCCCCCAGCAGCTCAGCACCGTGTCGTCCTCCGGCAGCATCAACATGGCCGACTCCCCGCAGCTGTCCACGCTGGCCGACCAGGTGTCCGCCTCGCTGGCCAAGCAGGGCTTGTGAACGCACCGCCGCCCCGCCCCCTGCCCGAGCCCCGCCTCCACCCCGCCCGAGCCCCGCCCTCCACCTCCACCTCCCTCCGCCCACCTCGAGGAGTTGTGATGCCTTCCTCGTTACTTTCACAGGACTTTTTTTTAGCTGCCCGCCACTGTTGATTCTCCACTAACCGTTGACCTTTGACCTTGCTCTTGAGGTGTCAATAGTTTGAATCTCACCAGATTTAAAAAACAAAAAAACAAAAAACAGATTAACGAAGTAGGCCGACACGTCTCTTTCTTTCTCTCTCTGTGGTTTCTGATCTGATCTCCACCTTCTGTAAGTGTAACTGTCAGAGCTGAAGCCCCTGGAAGAACACACACTCTCACACACACACGGTTTCCTGTCACATTGACCGTAAACCCTTTCTGAATTTCGGTGTGGTTCCCTCCATTTCTCTGTTAATCTACTGCGGGCTGTGGGGGTCTGGAGGAACCATGACAGAACCTTCAGAACCTTCACAGAACCTCTCAGAACCCAGGAAGTGTTTAGAGAAAAGTAGCGGACACAGAAAAGCTTCTCCGACCTCGCTGCCGTCTTCGCTTTGTGTAATCCCACGTGACCGAGGAGCGGGAAGGGGCGGGGCCAGAGGTGACTGAGGGGTGGGAAGGGGCGGGGCCAGAGTGAGGAGCCAACGGGAGTCAGAAGTTGTTCAGAAACGCTTGAAAACCTCCGGAGGCGTCTTGAGCTTTAGAAACCGTCGGCTCTGTGATGTGGATTCAGGCTCAGCACCGCCGCTCCTCTTCAGTTGTCTGACCTCTGCCCCCGTCCCGCTCCCCAGGACGGATCGTAAACTGGATCAGAGGCGAGCAGCCGGAGCAGGTCAGCGTTGGGCCCAGTTTTCTAATCGTACTCTGTGGATATATGACATGTATTTGATATGAGGAGACGTTTGTATCGTGCCTGCCGCCGCCGCCGCCGTCAGTGTTCATGTTCCCTCTTTTTTTACCGCTCTCTTGTAAAAAGTTTAACCTTAAAGGCGTCTAAAGTGGAGTTATGACAGTATTTAAACTGCTTGGTGCACTAAAAACCGTAGGTAGGATCAAATTCAGCGCAGCCGTTAAATTAAAGGCCTCAGTGAGAAGACGCTCCGCCAGGACGACCACGAGTCGTTCAGTCGTTACCCGGTCTCTCTCTGTTGGCCTCGTCCCGTCTGGGTTAGGATTAGGATTAAGATTAGGATTATGGTTAGGATGCGTCTTGGAATTAAGATCAGGATTCGTATTGAGATTAAGGTCAGGACTAAGGTTAAAATCGGGATTATGATTAAAATCAGGAATATGGTTGGGATCCATAACAGGATTAAGATCAAGATTAGAATTACGATCAGGATTATGGTTCAGATTAGCATTAAAACCAGGATTATGGTTAGGATCCATAATGGGATTAAAATCAAGATTGGGTTAAGATCAGGATTAGGATTAAGATCAGGATTATGGTACGTTCCATATTGCGATTAAGATCAGGATTGGGGTAAATATCAGGAGGGTTAGGTTTAAGATTAGGATTATGCCGATTGTCTCCAGCAGGGTTTAGAGAGGCTGGCGGGACTCGGGACGTTTTTAATCTGCATGCTGATTCTTCTGTTCCACGTGAGCGCGTGCAGGGCAGGCAGGAGCCCCGAGGCATGATGGGAAACCCCCCTCAGACCGGTCACCTCCCTTCGTTTCGTTCTTTGAGGCTGTACAGTTGTGGAAACGTGATTGTTCTCGTTATTGTGCATTTTATCAATAACTGGTTTATGACTCTCGTTGCTGTATATGTGTATTTGAAAATAAATGCTATGAAGTCACATGACTCCTCAGTGACGTCACTCAACACTTCCTGGTTCGATTCCTGTGAGTTCTGGATAAGATTTTTTTTTTTTTAAAGGTTAAGAAAAACTGGCATTGAAGAAAATATTTCTTCTTTAATGCCAGTTGAATACAGATGGAAATAATTAAAACAATCATTTATATAAGATGGTATGAATAAAAAAACTTAAATAGCAAAGATCAAACCTAAGATGAGACGAGAACCAGTTTGATCACATGAGAAGAGTAAAGACAAACGGTTACTGTTGACTTTATTTCCCCGTTCAGAGCAGAGAGTGAAATGATCCGAGTCCAGAATGATTCTCCAAGTTAAACATAAATGTTTTAATGGTACTATTTACAAAAAGAAGAAAACAAAGAAAAAACAACATCTGATTCGGTTAACTGCGGCAACGATCGAACAGGTACATCGACATCTCGCTTAACTAGAAAGAAAAAGACCAAAGAAAGAAGAAGTGGCTGAACGGCTGTCCGAGGTGAAACCAAAACAACCAGACTTTTTTTGCATAGCAATTAGTTACTTAAGGTGGAGGGGGAGGAGTCAGGGGCGGAGTCATGAGGGGGCGGGGCACAAACAACCCGGGGTGTGTGTGTTGGGGGGGGTGAAGAGCAGGACTCCTCGGGTGAACCTGAGCTCGCGGCGGCTTCTAGCTGAGAGCTGCTACATCTGAACAGGAAGGGGCGGGGCTACGACAGGAAGTGACATCAGCTTTCCCCCCCCCTCTTTTCATGTTGAGCTGGGTGAAGTGCTGCGGTGAGACGACTCCACGTCTGTCAGCATGCAGCAGCACTTTGTGGAAAACAGAACGAACCAAAACCACGAGGAAGAGGAGGAGGAGGAGGAAGAGGAGGAATGATTTACTGTCAAAACAACTGAAAAACCACATGAAGTGAGTCACACTGAACGGGGCGGAGCAGAACAGGAACCAAGCGTCAGGAATGGAAACCAACTGAGACGGACAGGAGGAACTTGGCAGTCGTAGAGGCGCTCTGATTCCAGGCGCCCTCTAGTGGCAGGAGGAGGAACCACATCCTAAATGTACCTGTTTATTTCAGGGGGGGGGGGAGCAGGAGGAGGAGGAGGGAGGGGGGATTTTTTCTTGTTTTGTTATTTGTCACTCCACTAAAAATGTACATGGGAATTACAAGCAAACTAGTCAATAGAAAACACCCTTTGGCCGTATGTTGAGGAGTCCGCTACATAGTGCGCTACAAGTGTACACGCCACATATCAAACACCACTAAGCCCCCATGTACATTGTTTAGCCTACTACAGAAATCCTTTTTGTAAATGTGTTGTTTTATGCTTTTTTTTTTTGTTGTTTTACAGTTTTTTTTTCTTACATTTATCTTTTTTAACTTTTTTTTTTTTAACCTGTGACAAAAACAAGTGTCAGGAAAGGCTTCTAACTCCATAATGTTCACTAAAAACTGTGAAAGTATTAGACTGATGTTTGAATATCAAACAACAGGAACCCATTTAACATCTTTATTCTGCGCTGAGGTTCTGCTTGTTAATGCCAGAGAGGAGCGGTGTGTGGAGGTGGTGGTGGAGGAGGGGGCGGAGCCTCCGGCGGTTCACCGGTGTGAGGAGGAGGAGGAGGATGAAGGGAGGGCCGCTCTGTGTTTGGGGGCACTGCTGCTGCCGCCGCTGCCGTCGTCGTCACACGGCAGCTCGGAGTCCGAGTCCAGCCGGCTGAACGTGGACCTGCAGCCGGAGATGGTTCTGATCCGGGGCCGGTTCTGGAGCTCGCCGTCGGCCTCGGGCTCCGGCGCCGGGTCCTCCGGCAGCGGGAAGCCGCGGCGCTCCCACGGTGCCACCGTCTGGAAGAGACAGCGGCGTTACAGGCTGACAGACTGGAACCCAGACTGGAACCCGGACCGAGACCCCCGGGGCGGCCGCCACTCCTACCCGCTCCTCGAAGGTGAAGTCCGGCGTGGAGCAGCGCGTGTCCTCGCTGGACAGCAGCCGGTGCGAGTCCCGGGAGCACGGCGTGTGCGGGTTGGACGCCGTGTCGGGGCTGGCGGGGCTCATGGGCGACGGCACGTGGCTGTAGTCGTGCAGGAGGGGGCAGTGGCCCGGGTCGGGCGACGCCGGCTGGGGGGTGGGGGGGTTGGTCCCACACAGGAGCGGCGTGGTCCGTCCGTCCACCGACTTGTAGGACCTGAAGGACACAGAGCGCTCAGGAGCCGCTCCACCACTTCAACCCCCCCTGCAAAACTGCTCCCACACACACACTGCAGGGTGTGTGTGATTGTGTGTGTGTGTGTGTGCAGGGCGACTGGCTCACCTGCTGCCTCTCCTCTTAGCCGGAGCCAGAGCCATCCAGGTCCAGCGGGAGCGCTCCTGGTCCTCGTAGGGCTGATGGAGCTGGATGAAGGCGGCATCCGTCAAGTCCTCCAACTGGAACACACACACACGAACACACACACACAAACACGCACAGTCAACAATCCATCATCACTGAACGGCCCCTGAAGACATTTCTAAACTGGCTGAAGCTCCTCATCTGGACTCCAACCCTTCAGGAAGCTTCATCAGACGCAGGTTTTAAGTCCTTCCTTTACTACATCGGTTATGTAACAGTGGTGGGATTTGACCAGCAGGGGGCGTCGTTCACTCCGGAGTGTGTGTGTGTGTGTGTGTGTGTGTGTGTGTGTGAGTGAGCGTGTGTGTGTGTGTGTGTGTGTGTGTGTGGATCTGCTCTCACCTCTCGTTCGTCCTCCTCCTCGGTGATGGGCTGGGAGAAAATATCCACAGACCTCCAGCTGTGAGAGAGAAGATCCAAACGTCAGATCAGGAAGTGACGGCGACTCTCCGGGTCGCTCTACGACTGATTACTGATCAGAAAGACTACGTCTGTATGATGAATCAGCGGCGACTTCAGAGTGCGAGAGCCACAACGTGGTCCTTTGTGTTCGACCGAAGCCTCGAGGGAATAAAACTGAACAAAGGCGCCGCTGTTCTCCTGACATTTCGGCGTTCTGGAGATCAGCTGGAGCTGCCGCCCTCCGGCGTCACACCTGAACCGGGCCCTCTGCACTGCGGCAGGGTATTATGGGATGGCGGGGTCTCTCACCTGGGTGTCAGGATCTCCTTGTACTGCAGCTTCTCCACCCGGGTGGTGGCGGCCACGGACATGGGGATCACGATGTTGTTGATGTCGAAGGAGCTCTCGCCTCGCCGCCGCTTGATGGGCTGCTGCTGGAGGAACACACGGGGCTGTGAGCAGGAAGTGTGTTGTGTCGTGTTGCTGTGCTGCGTAGGGGCCACCGCGGCCCCGGTCCTTACGGGGGTGTTGGGGACGCTCTGGCTGCCGGGGCCCAGCGGCGCGGAGCTCTCGGAGGACGTGGACAGCTGGCGGCTGAGCGGGCTGTGGAGGGACATGCTGGCCAGGGCGGGACAGGAGCTGCTGGAGTCCAGGAAGAGCTTCGGGGACGCTGCGGGGCGAGAAGCAGACGGACGGACTGAGACGGACGCTCGGCGGCGCGACGGCGTGACCCGCGGCGCTGGGCGGCTCACTCACAGTCGGCCCGGTCCAGCGAGTGCTCTCTTAATCTCTTGCGGCTGTAGTTCTTGTCGTAGGGCCCCAGGGAGCCGGCGAGGCCCTGCAGCCGCTCCGTCTTGCAGACGGCCGGACCCTCCAGCCGGGCCGAGTTCAGCACCGAGCTGCTGCTGCCGGCGGCGGCGGCCACGCCGCTGTCCACCGGCCGCGGCTTCTCCGAGCGGTTTTTATAGTGACCCAGTCCTGAAACGGCAGCAGGCGGCCGGGTCAACACGTCTCCGGCTTCACGCCACACATTAAAGAGCCGCGCTGCGCTCTGCCGCCCACCGGGCCGCCGGGCAGAGGAAGCCTCGGACGCTCACACTTCACACAGGAAGCAATGAGAATTATGACTTCGAATTTCACAAAAACAACTCAAGTTGAGTGAAATAACTCCAGCGTCCATCGACTGCGGCTCACAGGATGCTGGACGGTCCTCCTGGGACACATCAACACTTCTGTCCACTGCCGCCTCTCGCTTCATTAAAACCGTAAAATACAAAACTTACTGAAGGACGCTGGATTCAGGTATATAAGATGAGATTAAAGGTCCAGGTGAGGATGTCTGAAAGGCACAAAGAGGACCGGAGCTGGGTACTCACTGACTGCCATGAGCGAGTTGGTGAACTTGTGCTTCTCTTTGGACGAGGACAGCTTGTGTTTGAGCGAGAGCTTCTTCAGTGGTTTGCTCCTCTCCAGGGACTTGGTCTGCCACTGGCCCTTCATGACCTGCTGCAGACGCAGACCTATACAGACGTCTGCAGGCAGACAGGCGGACAGACAGAGACAGACTGTGTTCACTTCCTGCTTCGTTCGGTCCATCACAACAAACTACTGCAGTGAAGAAACTGGGAAAAAAAATGTGCAACAGAGATTAGGATGAAGATTCTGCTGGAGCCTCCTGAATGACGGCTTCCAGCCTGGACTCATAGCTTCAGCATTTGTTTGCAAGACGGCATAAATCAGCGGAGAGAACAGGAACCAGCTCCAAACAGGCTGCATGTGAGGAATGTGATCTGACTCATAACGCAGTGAAAATGTTTTGAAAGCGCTTCCTGCTGGCCGTCCCTCCGCGGCCCCTCCCTGTCGGTCTTCCTCTGGAAGCCGGGGAGGAAGCCGCTGGGTAAACCGGAGCCGCTCTGAGCGCCGCACTGACCGTCGGGGAAGGAGAGGATGGGGTGGACGCCAAGATCCAGCCTTGACAGGCGCTCCAGGGTGGGCAGCTCGTACTGGGGGTCCTCTCTGGGGGTGGGCCAGCCACCGCACATCACACAGCTGGGGTTGACCCTGCAGTGACACTGCAAACAGCTGCTCCTCTGAGCCTGCAGAGAGAAACGGAGGCTGTGTGAGAACCGACTGGGGACTGGAGCATCAGAGCGGCGCCGGGTTCAAACACTTCATCCACACCCGTCTGATTCAAGCTATCGCTTCAACTCGGCCCGGACCGAGCGAGTCTGGACCCAGAGACCGGGTCTAATTCCATCCTGGACACTGATCCCTGCTCGCTGAAGGTTCCAGGCCGGAGGGCTGTCGGCTCTTCCAGTAGCTGCTCGGTCTGTACGTGCGCGCTCGTCACGCTCTGCCTCTCGTTTGGGGGCAAAAAGCGCCAACAATCGTCTGGTGTTTGGGTTTCCTTCATCGAAAACTTGTGATTCCTCGTCTGTGTTGCTGGGCTCTAAAAGAAGACGCCCTGACGCTTCCACTAATCACTCGGTCGTGTTGTTTCCAAGTGGTTCAGGGCCTGAAACGCGCCGCGTGTCGTCAGGATAAAAAGCCCATTCATGTGCTGCTGGACCAAACATCTCCAAACAGGAACGGAGAGGAAAATAAAATAATGCCTGTTTACGGCGGTGAGCTTCAGATTCATTCAGCGCAGAACTGACAGTAAAGAAAGGAGAAGCAGCTCCAGGAGGAGGAAGCGGCGGCGGCGGCTCCTCACCTTGCCGTTGAGGTTGGGCACAGTGTTGGGCTGAATGAGCCGCCGTCGCCGGCAGCTGACGAGCGGGCGTGTGCGAGCGGCCACGCACGTGTTGTCGAAGGCCGCCGGCTGCTGGTGCTTTGTGTCTGTACTGTCTGCCATCCTGGAACAGAGGAGCAAAGCACACACAGCCCAGTTACACAAACACACACACACACTCCACATGAGCTCTAACTTTCTGAGGACGGCGGGAATCGATCTGAAGCAGTTTCATGACTCCAGTCAGAAAAGACTACAAATCTTCTAAAGTCAAACACTCAGGTCGTCACAGGACGGTCCGATACGGCCTGAGAGACGACAAACAAGAGAACTCCGGGCTGCACTGCGGTGGAGTTTGCATGTTCTCTCCAAGTGTGTGGCTGCTGATCGGTCCGCTGCTTCTGTTGAGGCCATGAAGCTAAACCGAGACGGAGGAATGAACAGCAGGCGGCGCCAGTGAGTCTGACCACAGATCACGACCAGATTACTGAAGTGATCGAGTCAACAGCATAATGTGATCAGAATTATTAGATTACAGCAGTTATTGGATGATGAGAAATCAGACGAATCTGCTTAGATTTCCTCAAAGCACTCTGACGTCTTCAGGCATGCAAATCATTAATCTGATACTGCTGCTGCTTTTCAGTCGACTTCCTGTGAGGGCGTCAGTTCTGGTGAATACACTTATCAGATTACTTCCAGTTTTCAGACTAGCCCGTAAAGGTTCCCTGTTCTCAGTGACGCAGTAGTGAAACCAGCAGCAGCAGGGTGTCAAACGTCCAGCTTCAGGTCCAACTCAGGCCGCAGGACGCAGTAAAAACAGACCTTCAACACAGAAACTGAGGTTTGAATTCATTTTGTTAAAGAGAAAACGGCGGACGTCGGCCTACTTCCTGTCACCTCATGGATGAATTGGCATTGATGTCGGAGCTGTGAATGAGTGAATTGATGAGAACACGCAGGCTGAAAGCTGAAAAATGCTGGAAGCGGGAGACTCGCTTTAGATTTTCCTGCGTGTTGAAACGGCTCCTTCACAGACGGTTTGCAAAACAATAAATGTCACCCTTTTCTTTCTTTTTTTTTTTTAAACTTAATACTTCCCATAGTTTTCCAGAAAGACTATTTCTACTCATTTCTCTGGTCTGGATCAGTTGAGATCCAGTTGTTCTGGATGTGAATCTTTAAGGATTTCACTACACAACTCTGGAGTTCTGAGAAGGGACGGTTTTTTCCCAACACATTATCCTGAAGACGGGCAGTCGGAGGTCAGATTGTTCATTAAGCTCAGTGAAGTCAGTCCACGTCCTCGGGGCTCAGACCAGCCTCCTCGGGGCTCATTCAACAGTTTCTTTGAGCGTTCTGCTGTCATTTTACTGTTGTGGCTGAAACAGAAATCAACGCTGAGCTTTAAGAATTATCAGCTAAAAGGAAATGTGTGGAGACCACGTCATATATCTGTTTTCCCCCTTTCGACTGCAGCCTTCCTGCTCTGAATCCACTCAGGTGCGGTTTCTCCGGGTGGTTAGCAGCCATACCTGCTGAGCACGCCGTTAACCGGCTGCCCGTTTTGACCTTTCCAGGGGCCGGGCTCCGCGGCGCTGAGGAGGGCGGCGCCTGCATGCTCCAGCCGTTCACACACCACATCCTGCGAGGACAGATAAGACAAAAACCAGTGAGGCTCCACCTCGTGTTAACTGGCACGGCAGCGGCCGGCCTGCCGGAGCAGGGTATTTAAAGAAACTACATAACAGGCAGACTGAATCATCCTGCTCCTCTGGCCTTAAATTATTCAGTCCAGATGTGTGGAAAAGGGCCGGGCTCTCCCAAAGCTCACAACACTGTGCAGCCTCATCAGGACAAGTCTTCTTCACCAGCACTGTGGTTTTTATGAAACACACTGCTGCACTATCGACTCCACCATCAGCGCTTTCCTTTATTTTCTCTTTTCATCAAACGTTTGAGGACGTTCAGAACGACAGATAATTTCCTCTGTATTGCATATTTCAGCTAGAACCATACTGCATTACAAGCGATTAAAGGAAATACTCAAAGCACACACACACACACACACACACACACACACACAAATTAAAATCAAATATACAGCTGCTTCACTATTAATCAAATCAATAAAAAGAAGACAAAATTTAAAAAAAGAATAACTGAATCAAGGAGAAGGAATCCATATGTAAACTATAGAAATTCAGGGACATATTAAGGTGGTGCGTGCGCACGCGCGTGCGTGCGTGTTTTCACACTGACTGCTACCTTTGACCAGGTCTCTACTGTAAAATACATGTCAAAGGGACTTTAGGTTGAAAAGCCCACATAATAAAAGATACACTGATGAATGTCGGTAACAAAGGCGTGCACGTGAGGTCGCTGAGGAACAAACGTGTGCACGGGAGGTCACTGAGGAATCCGCTACCGTCTGAAAGACTTGGGTCTGACATTAAAAAACAATTCCCTGTCTCATTCCACCTCTTCTTTGACTTCCAGAGCGACTGCAGAGAAGAGAGCAGGAGCCAAACGACCTGTTGGACTCATCAGTTCAGAGGCTCGGCGCTCTGAAGTCACATCTTCATTTATTACAGTAATCAGAGAAGGTGACTGAGCATATTTCCTGTTTCAAGCAGGAAATGCTCCGTGAGTCACAGCTGAGAGCCTTTTCAAGTCTTTGAGGTTTGTTTCTGATCACAGTAAACCTGCGGTTAGATAATCAGGCACAAAGTAAAAAAAGCAGAAACGGATCAGTTGAATCCAGGACCGACGATGGAAGGAAAACAACCAGAGGGTCTCGTTCAACGCTTTATTCCAGCTGACCAGCAGGCAGCCGGTGAAAACACTTCAATCAACAGGTGGAGCTGCGAGCTCTTCCACCCAGCAGAGCCTCGTCATCTAGGCTTTCATCACGTTTGAGTTTTCTTCACAATCTCTGCAGTTCAAGAGCAAATCTGAAGACTAACAGTGGAACTTCTGTGGTGTGGAATATTCCAGACAGATTTATGGCTACATGACCCAGAAACGGCTTGGAAGCAGGTTTCATCCACCATGACCTTTCAACTAATCAGAAATGCTCTTTATCGCCGGAAACTCGGAAACATTCACTCTCCATCCTTCAACAGGCAGGTGGAGATGCTTGGGAACACTCCTGTTTCTCCAGGACTAATAATAACAAGCTGATCGCTAAATGAATGCATGATGGATTCGCGGCGCTACACTCAGACTGCGCTGCCCGTGTTTAATAATAAGCTATGAATCTAGGAGAAGGTGGATTTCTTCTGCGGTCACAATGACAAAAATACTGTTTCAGTTCAGGCTGCATCTCTGAGTCACTGAAGTAATAACTTTCTATTCTATTAACAACATGCTTCAACAAACGGTGGGATCTCACTTCTCTAAAACAGAATTTCTGGTAGGCTTCCACGCTGGTCCCCCCAGCAGCTCCCAGGCCATTTTCCCGAGTCGTATTGTGGGATAACAGTAATCCTCAGTGGAGTATTGACAGTATTTTCTGACAAACATCCAGCAAAAGATGGATCGAACTTTGCCTTTTTTCCAAGTAAAAAAATGATCTTTTTTGGGGGGAGGGGACTGTGGTTGCTTTTCGATTTCACAACCGATCTCCATCAGCCTTCAGAGTCTGGCTGTCAGAATTCCTCTATATAAGAACCTGAGGATGAAATGCTTCTAGCAGTTTGGGAGAAAAGGGTTAACAACGAGAGAGAACTGCCATCACATCTCCAAACACCGAATCTGACCGAGGAGCCACAACACATGACTCAGTTCCATTAACACAGAAAAGCAGGAGTCTTCAAAATTAAACCATCCAGCAGCCTTCCAAGTTCATCTGGTTGATTTAATCTCAGCAGATTGGTAGCAGACAACACGTCCGGGTCCTCCTGAGACCCCTGGTGCCCTCGGAACAGATCCAGTGCTCCCAAGATAGGACCCAACAGAGACCAAAAGACATCAGCCGTGCACTGAAGACCGCCATTTATTTTACATGAACAATAAGCAGTGAAAAGGTTAGAGGTGGGCGTCAGGGGGCAGCGGACAGCCTCCGGCAGGCATTACGGAGTCTGCAGGGTTCAGAGGTCACAGTGGGGGTGTGCAGGTTTGACATGGCTGCTGGCTTTCACTGTCATTACTGAAATATGATTCAAACAGGCGACTCTACAGCTCCAAGCTCGCTTCTGTAACCTCAAGCCAAAACTGGTCCGGTAATAACAGTGAGCTCTGCCAGTCAGTGTGATTAGATTCTACTCAACTCAATGTAAGACATTTCTAATGAGAAATCAACTGCAGCCAACCAGAACTGAAGTGCAGGAAAACCATCACTGAGTTCAGAAAAGGACTTGACCTGTTTCAGATTAATTAAATTCCATGTAGGGCCATTTATCTGGAGTCTTGTCCCTCATGATGCATCTGCAACCTTCATCTATTACAACCAATCAGCAGATACAAGCACACAAACAGACCTATTTTCTTCTTAATGATCTGAAATCAAACTCCACATCCTGATTATTGTAGGCTGCGACAATTTTTCAAACAAGGCTGCAGAACGTGCAAAGCTGTGGAGGAAACGGTGTTCTTACCTGAGTACTGACAGGTTCCATCTTCACTTCAGCACTGGGAGCAACGCCGCCCAGCTCCACAGAACCCTGACAACCAACAGATGAAGATCGGTTAGACTGGCATGGCAATAACAGCTCCATCATCTGTCAGTGTGAAAGCGTCTCTCTTGGTATTTTCAAGATCACAGACTGAAGATACGGAGAGGCTGAAACTGAACAGGCACATGTAGACAAACAGGAAGAGGCTGACCTTGCTGACGCGGATCTGTCTGCAGATGTCGGTCTGCTGTCGGATGCGGTACTCCAAGTCCGAGATGTGGGCCTGGAGCCAGTTCCAGTGGCTGATGATGGCAGCTCGCTCCACCGTGTAGCGGCTCTCCGCCCGCTTCCATCTGGGGAGAAATTTAAAAAAAGGAGGCGGTGAATGTTTGTTTTCAAGTTCAACAAATAACGCTCTGCCTCCAACAGCATCAGAGTCCCATTTGGCACAAACACCGACACACGGCTGAGATTCAGGTATTGTTTGTGTCAGTTTGGTTTGCAAATACACTAATTTATGTTAAATAATAGAAAGTGCCAGTGAGCAGAGAGCATTTCCCCTGTCAGACTGCAGAGGTCAGTGAATCAACAGAACACACAGCTCCCAGCCATGGCAGCTGCAGGCAGCCTGGAAAAGCATTCCAGGCCAAAAAAACAATATGATTAGGCGAACATTCTGACTGGGAGAAGCTTCAAAAATGAGGATTTTCATTCCACTTATGTACTCCAAGGCAGAGAGAGAGTGCCAGCTGAGAGCAGAGTACTCCATTTTACCAGTATGACACACAGAATGGGCATTTCAAAGGCAGACATGAGAGGAAAATGTCTGCTCTCGCACTGTGCTGCAGCCGCCACAGAGGGCGCTGTTCAGTCCCAATCGGGCCTGAACAATGAAAATAATGACTCAGATGGCAGACAAAGATAGACCTCGCACTCCTCTGTGCTTCCTCCTCCCCACACCCATCTGTTTTCATTCTTTCTGCGCTCCACCGTCACGGTGGAGGAAGTTGACGGAGAGAGAGAGGAGAGGGGAAGGAAGAGGGGAATAAATCGGGACGACTTGAGCTGGGAAGCTGCGGCAGTCTGGAGAGGAACAGACGGGCTTTAAAAGCAATCTACAGGCCACAGGGTGCTGGGGGGGTGGGGCTGGGTCAGACACCAGGATAACCAATAATCCAACCATGTATCCTGTCTTATTGTGGGGCTGAGCTGCAGGAGACTTCTCGTGGCTTTGATGCACGTCGGCCAACAATCGGCACAATCAAACCTTTTTCTTTCACTCAGCTGCCACATTTGGCTTCTACGCCTCGTCTGTTGCAACACAGCATCAAAGAGAGCTGCAGCTGCAGTGTTTCCTGCTTCAGACCTGCGCTGCTGCGCCTGTGGCTGGAGTATCAGATCAATGACCTGGTAATTCATTTGCATGCACGGAGTCTGCCGTGGAAGCTCGTCTCAAAACGACTCCGGTGGTGTGGAAGCGTGCGGCGCCAGCCGCTTCACCAACTGCTCCGAGCCCGTGTGCCATGATTCACCACAGTGGGTGGACAACGGTGCTCCGGGAGGAGGACGGGCTAGGTGTAACGTCCCTGAGGCTGAAAACAACCTCAAGGAGCTCCATTTCTATTACAGAGGAGATTAACTGTATATGAAAACACAATGGAGGCAGTGAAGCAGGAACAGACATGTCAGAACGAGTCTGCGTACAAAGGCAAATCCAGCTTTCCTCCGACGTCACAGAAATTCAACACAGGCATGATGGGAAAAGAACAATAGATCCTGACTCCAGGCCTTGGGACGTCTCAGGAGGACCGACTCTGACCCAACACCATGGGAACTTTTCATAAACAGAGACTCGCTTCTGTCAGGCTCAAAAGAAAGACATGTGCTACCAGTTAAGAGTTCAGACCAGAGGAGATCCAGACAGGTAATGCCGCTTCTCATTCAGTTAAAGTGATTACTGCACTTTGCTAAACTGGCAGCAAACACAAAGCTCAGTTACACGGTGTCAGCAGCATTCATGGAGAGGCAGGCGCCGAGTGTGAGATCTGCTTAGGCTGAGTGGAAATAAGGTGTAGAGCAGCGCTGCAGTTTCAGCTGCTGTCACATGGTAGATGTCTTCTACTGGAGTGTAGAGGACAGGCACCGGTCTGCAGCGTGACAAACACTGAAAACTGTTTTCAATGAAAGCGCACAGAATCCTTTAGACAGACGAGCTCCAGCTCAGAGCTGTCAGGCATACGAGTGATCGACAGGATTTGTGGGATGACTGAAGTGTCTCCAATCAGAAATGAAAACAATGAAACATCGATGTGACAGTCCACAATAAAAATTTGCCAAATTGGGTTTTTTTTTTTTTTTTTTTTAAAGATTGAGTCATTTCGGGTCCAGAGGACAGTCAATTTCCCACATCCCATTCATTGTCTATGTGGAATGCACCGCAGTACCAGCTTGCCCCGGAGCTGCCCTGAGCTCATCTGCATGAAGCTCAATTCTGAATTGGCAACTTCCATAAAAGGTCTGAACTGGCTGCAGTGGAATAAAAGCACAGGCAGATAAGAGATTCTGCAACTGCACAGTTTATTTTACCCCTCAAACGTCTACAGTGATACTTATCATCTGTTTCAGTAAAAAAAAAAAAGGAATCTTTGTGACTGAGCAGCCATCTTGGTCTTATCTGATATCCAGACAGCCCCACAGTGAAGTGTTTGTCCAATCAGGTGCAACTACGTAACAAAGCTGTGCTGCATGCTAAACATGACTAAAGTACAACTGATTAACTCATTAACGTTGAGTTTGAGTGTGTGTTGTGTGACGCTAGATGGTACACACTTCCCTCTCCTGTGCTGAAGTTCTGCAATTGAAGGGAAGCTTCTTTATCTCAACACCACCTAGCTGCTCGGAAGTGACACGCCTCCCCTACGTGCCATTTTCAGATGCTGTGCTTTTCCATGAGAGGGAAGAAAAAAAAACACTATGGGAAATGGGAACCACTTGATTTAAAAAAAAAAAAAAAAGTTGTATTTAATACAATCTAAAAAAGTCAGTCGTTAGTGAGTGGAGATCCCTCGCCTTTAATCAGCTCGTAGCTAGCCACAAGAAATCACAACATATTTTGTTCAAATATCAAAAGGCGCCTGCACATTCTCATTACACCACGTCCTCCGCTCACGACATGTTGTTCAAACTTTTCCTTATGCTCAGTGCCTGCTTCTTTGGATTCCTGCTTTTAGCTTTATTTATGACCCAAAATGCACTGCAGTCTACGCCACGTCCGTTGTGTCGGTCCACTGAGAGTTAGCTTTGCTGTCACGTTATCAGACCAGAGGTCACTCAAGTGAAGCAAGATGCGTTTCCAAGCCGACCAGAGTTCACTTCTTTGGCCTGGACCACAGTCTGGGGGGGGGGGGGGGGGGGGGGGGTCCACAATGGCCCAGAAGAACCGGACTATCCCTGAAACAAACTGTAGACTGGCCCAGTGCTTGTGTGAAAGCACCCTTAGAAGGCACAGCAGGGCTGCTTCAGGGGGAAAAGGAGGAGCCACAGATCCGAGTGATTCAATAACCATATATCTGTATTGACACAACAGTTGTCAACTGTTGTGACTTACATGGTTAAGAATAGTCTATGTGATAAAAATCAGACGGCAATGAACACACCCGGGGTTAGAAGTTTAAGCCCAGAACGTGCAGAATGAACGTGGAACATGATCGAAGGAGAAGAGCTTTTCACAATAACGCAGCTTGTTTTTGTTGATTTAAATTCAAACTGGAGAAATTTCCTTCCACTTGTAAAATGTTCTTAAAAAATTTTAACCAGCGAGAAGCCACTGACTGATGATATGGGAATCCAGGTGGTAGAAGGGACACTCCTTTCAGTTTGCTGTTAGGGCTCAGGATGACGAGAGCAGGAAGGGCTGCAGTCCAGTCAAACAAACAGAGGCTGTGTTGAGTCCAATGACCTCCATCGTCAGTGACGGAGTGACGAGGAGGAGTCGTTACCGGCACTGAGAAAACCCCTCCCCCTCCCACAGGCACTCCCCCCTCCCTGAAACCAGGACATATCTCCCTCCCCCCTCCTCTACTCCCACACGCACAAAAGCACCAGCGGCAATCACTACCGCCACTGTTTTCTGGCTGTCAGCACATTCCTGGTTATGGTACTTCTCTGGATGGAGCACATATGTCGTACGGCGCCGGGCAACGCCATACCGCACTCACCCATCCAACTCCCACCAGGACGGCTCAGGAAACAGACAAAAACAAGCAGGAAGCCGGGATGTGGGGCAGCCGGTGGAGGACCATCAGTCGTCGGGTGGGCAACGGGTTTCAGCGGAGCCACTTCTGGGGAGACCCCAGTTCTCAAAGAAATAGATCTGACCGACTGCAGCATCCTTTACCCACCTTTTTCAGTAAAATCAATAAAGGATCAATCTTGAAAGAATTTACACTGTGCACTCATGCACGTGTGAGGCCATGAATGTTAGCTTGCAGGCCAACACAAGAATGAAAGAACCAAGTAAATGAAGCAGGAAAGCAGCTGTATTCTATAAATCATGTAACCCAACAAGCATTCATAATTTGCCAGTCCAGTAAGGATGAGCGACCACAGTCACAGTGAGCCGAAAATTTCTGCCAACCGATCGACATCCACACCCCTACCTATGGTCACAGAACTGGAAAAGGGTGTGGGTGTTCTGAGTACTGACTGCGTGACCCTGTGTGGACCAGGCAGTACGCAGGACAGAGGACGGCCGGTCAGACCAGGCGCAGGTCAAGCTGACATGCCTCTTTGCACTGCTCACTCATCCATCTGTGGTTAAATTTGCATTAGGTAAATCATTTTTCTGCTCTCCACTGCTCCATACTGTGTGCCTGTAATGGGGGTGGGGGGCACTTCCTTTCCATATGGACACACAGTTTGCTGGTGGATTAGCTTTCTGTTGGAGCCTAACCATCAACATGCTGTTGTCTGCCATTACCGACTGTCGTCAGTACTGAGGCCACATGTTGATGTGAGCCCTTCATATGAAAGCCTAGCTTCCACTACAAGACATCTTCAGTCACTGGAGTTACTATTCTCACACACCACTATTAACGCAACAATTTGAAATCTTCCAGAGCCACCTGACGAAGGTTTTCTTAACAAAGATTTAAATCAATGGAAAAAATAAACAGTTTCAAAAACATGAGTGAATAGATAAGTCAGAGGAGACTAGCTTGGCTCTGAAATGTACAGTATTATTTTAGTGCTATTAAAGGCTGGATTCTCTCGGATGATGCAGATAATCATTCCTTAATGCACAGAAACAATAACTTCTAGCTAAGAGACCGACTTGTGTGCAGCTGTTTCCTGGAGCAGCTGATTTACGTCGTCTCCAAATTGCATGCAATATGCTCTGAGAGCGCCACCCCCGCCTCCTCTGCCTTCCAGACGTTGTGTACGGGCTGTCTCCCACTATCAGTAACTTTCCGTGACTGACCGGCTGACATCTGCATCCACTTGGTGCCGTGACCGGCCGCAGTGTGCAGGTGAGAGAGGAGCTGCTGCTTTCTACCTCTTTACAGCTGAATACAGCACAATCAATGCCTCCCTGGAGGACCAGCTTCCTCTCCCTGTGTTTAAATGAAATCACGGCTTCTTTCCCAGGCCGTCCTGTGTGGCCACTTGTACACGACAGTAAACAGTGTTTTTCTCCCCACATGCTCAAACAGCAAGTCCCTTGTTGAGGAAAAAAAATTTTAAATCACAAATTCTATTATTTTCTCAGGTAATTGGCTCCAATAACTTATCAATATACCAAAAACAATATTACTATCCAGGCCTACTGATCAGGGCTGCATGTTACGGAGCATGAACAGTAGGACAGAACAGAACGTCCATATCGTGCAGTATTTTTTTACACCAGCATTAGGAATGATTGCATGTTTCTCTGAGCAGACCTGTACGTCCACATCCTGAAGAGAAAAATCCTAAAACAATTTCCTACAACACACAAGATTGAAGCTGTGCTTCTGAGAGAACACTGCCACTAACATGTAAACACAATGCAAACAATCTGCACACATCAAAATTAACTGGCTTTCAGGGTTGAATACAGACAGAAAACAGAAAAATGAGGTAATCCCACTTGTGGTAGAGCAAACAAAACAATTTCATCACTTTGTCAAGACAACAATTAGTGCATTCTTCTCCTTTGTTAGATGGGTTAGGACTAATTGCATAGTTCTAGAAGGGGGATGTATCTGGGTATGTAAATGAGAATTGAGGAAAAATGTGTGGTTACTCAATGGTTCTTCCATCACGTCAGTATAGATTATAGAATGGATGTTGAAAGGCAAATGAGTCAGTGTTGTGATACCGCTCTGTCCCAACATGCAGGGATACGTGGAAGTTACCACGTTAGCATTAACGCTAGTGTTGATGTTAAGCCTTTATAGGTCATCTATTGAAATACCACACCCTGTGTGTTATCCAAGGACATTTCATTATCTCTGAAACACCTGCACGAGCAACAGACACACACACACGAAGAAGCAGTGAACAGTCCTTTGAAGACACTCATGACACGTTTCTTACACAAAAACTACCTCAAGTGGCTAAATGTCTCATCATGAGCAACGCTTTCCTGAAACTTGCACTTGTTTTATGTGAACAATTTGCTGGAGTAAGTCTTTGGATATATGACAAAGTAAAAAGTACCATCAAGGGGAATTTAAAGGAAAAGATGCTCCACCAGAGCAAGAGCACACATACCACCAGCAGCACTCATGTCAATGTTTAGACACCATAATTTCATTGTGTCAACATGCTTTTTGACGAGTTTGAAAGAAACAGGAAGTCACACAGAGTTGTCAAATATGGTCACCTGTTTGTTTCTCTGTTGTGCTCGGGATGGCAACAAAGAAAATAACATCTACATTTTCCTGAAAGAGCCTTAAAACATGTAATCTGGAGTGGACAGAGAGGCAAGGCAACCATAAGCCATGTTTTAGGGCCAACAATAGATGCTTAATCCAAACACAGACAAAAAGGCTTGATAATCCCTCATAAAGCACACAGCACAGCTAATGACTGTCATTTTCTCTCACTGTAGCATATTCGTATTCACACTCTGAAATATGGGAGCAATTGTGCCAAAACACAGCAGAGGAACATGATTATGAACAAGATGAAGGAAAATGAAGACCTGCTGACACTGGAGCCTTTTCAACATGAACCAGAGAGAAACCACTTCAGCATTCTGCTTCTCAAACCACTCACTCATCATTCACGTTCAGGAACAAGAGCAGCAGCTGTCAGTTTCATTTCTTTGTTCTCCCAGAGTCAAGGGGTTTCAAACGCATTTAAAGAGCTGGAAATTACCCCGACGCTCAGACACGTGACGACGGAAAGAGATGTTTTCATTCAGCCGTCAGTGCGGCTGGCGAGGGCTTCGCAGGACAGCTGGTTAAAGGAGGAAAATGAGTCGGGAGGCAGACAGGACAGGGTGTGGGGCAGAAAGAACTACAGAGGGCAAATTCAGCTGGGAGGGGGGGCAGGCAGGCAGAGATAGAGACAGAGAGAGAGAGAGAAAGAGAGAGAGAGCTGCAGCAGTCATTACATAAAAGAGGGGGTTATGTAATGCCTGTGGGTTCGTGTTAAGGAACTTGGGTCGAGCTAAACACATCCAGATGTGTTGAGCAGGACAGAAACCTACACAGCCGCTCACACACATTCATAAATACACACCCACACACACACACGGAGCAGCGGAGAGAAAGAAAAACACAGCGAGGGCTCAGACTGCAGAGTAATGCTGAGCTATAAGCATGAAAGGCACGCCGGAGTCTCGGCCAACCCAGTTACCCTAATTCAGGAGCGGCAGGCAGACAGGCATTTTTACTGTCCTATTGTATAAAGATCACACCAACACACACACACACACACACGGCCTCATCATCCTCTGCACGGCTTCAGCCTCCGACAGCTAAACGTGTGCTGGTCAGATTATTACACTGAAACGTTTTCACTGCCGTCTCCATGAGATATTACATAAGAATTCCCAATGATCGTTATTGTTGCCTCAGAAACAAGGCGCCGCATCACACTCGTCCCTTAAACACTGATCGACTCGTGCTCCATGCAACATGCCCGACTGAATGGATCCCAGGTCATTTTGGGAATGAGGAGACGGCCATTGACGTCCACTCCTCCATCTGTTTTGGACGTCACATTCAGAGACAGGCCGTGAGCGCCGCATGAGCACAACGGCAGATGTTGGCTGGGCCCCAATCCGCTAAGATACGGGAAACCGCGTCTACACTACAGGCAGGGATGACGGGATTATTCCAAGCCGGCGCACGGCGTCCCAACAACCTCACCAAATAGGTTGTTTTCAATGGTTGCAGCATGAAGAAGACGTGACTACATTGTCTGTAGTGTTGACCGGTGAAAAGCTGTAAGCCAGTAATTGGTGACTGCGACCAAGCGTCAGTTGTGAAAATGTGGCATTATGGTTACACACACACACACACTTCCTGAAAGACCAGTGTGTTCACAGTGAGGTAGGGCTTCAGCTTCACAGGCCTGAGAACCAGTTTTTAACGACGAGCAGCGTCTATGCACCACATGACCAGGTTGGAGCCTCCACAGCTGTTTTCACTACGTGTACAAATGTCTGAGGCGTATATGTTCAAACTCTTGGAAACCTGTAAGCTGTGAAACCGTCGGCAACAGCAAAACTTCATGTTAAGAGCGAGCTAATCTGGCATCAAGCCCAGTGATGGACGACAGCAGTGTTGTTTATGTGAAGCCAGAAGAAAGCAGTGGGATTAATGTGTAGTAACGTGTAGCGAATGAGAATTCCGCCTCTAAATTGGAAAATAATTCAGACGGACGAAAAAGTGAGTGCTTCAACACAGCTCCTGATCGCTGTGACAGTCACACTGCATCCTCACTTCTCGAACACTGCGACTGCATAGACAAGGATTTCTACCACCAGTTCATTAAAACAACCTCATTATGGAGCCTTTTGGCTCTCGTCTGGGACCCCCCTTAGGCTTTCAAGAATTTGGCTTGACTGTCGTGTTTTGGCAGATCAGATCAGAGAAGGGGTCTGCAACTTTTCCTTGAGGCAATCTGGCTGACTCTGAGAAATTAAAGGGCTGGTAACCAGTCGTCAAGCACACCAACTCTCTAGTTAACACACAAGGTATTTACATGAGCTGTAAAGGGTGTTCACCTCGCAGACACCTACACTGAGCTGCCACTGTGTTCAGCGCCTCACAAGTGGATAAAGCGTTCCAGAAAGTAATACCCTAATTATTCATACAAGATTGAAAAGAGGTTGAAATGACTTCCGGACATCATCTCCAAACGACAGACTCTTTTAAAGGCTTGTAGTGAGCCACAAAGATGGGAACAGGGGCTACATATGGCTTCATTTCTGTCTGATCAAGAAGCATTAAAGTAGCTCCAAGAGCTCGTTTGTTGTTCTTAAATTACAGTTTTTACAAGCGATCCAAGCTAACAATCTTCCACTGGCATCAAAGCATTAAGGAAGAAGCTGCTTTCAGGTTTTTAGAATATCTGAGTGAAAAATGACATTAACTTAATGCAAATGGTGCAGCGGTGTCACTGAGAAGAGATCCCAACCTCACTTGAGCATCGACTGCCTCGGATTAATCACTCATTTCTCTTCAGAAAGGACACCAAAGGTGGTTTTGCATTCAACCACAATGTGGAGCTACAATTAACTGCAGACGCCGAAGCCTCAAAGTGCGTTTAATCCGGTGGAAAATGTTCCCGCTGTAAAAGTGGTGTAAACAGTGACTCAGGCTGAAGGAAGCCGCTGCTTCATAATAAAAACCTTCACATCTGCAAACCGCTGCAGGCTTTTATTGTAAAGCAGGAACATGGCGCACTACGTCCATCCACAACACCACATCAACAGCAGAAGCGGATTACAAACTGACCGTTCCCATTAGCGGAACAATCCAGCGACAACATGAGTCACTGTGTGAAGGATCTGTATCAGGACCAGAGCAAATCAACTCATTACTCTATAAATTTTACACTTTTAATCATTCATGGATGACAAAGTGTTGTTAAAGTCACGCTCTTGATTAGTTTTTGAGCGCCTGAACGACAGAGATTAAATGAAACTCTTAATTCATGAACAAAATGCTTGATTACCCTGAGACAAATTTTGAAGTGTTTTCAGTTAATATTCTACCAACAAAAAAAAAAAAAAAAAAAAAAAACAAACCAAAAAAAAAACAATAAACAAAATAAAAACAAAACACATACACATGTAAATACTTGGTTAAAATGCATTCCTTTTCCTTTGGCATGCTGCCCCCTCTGATTTAATCATGATTTTAATGTCATTAATGTCAAGATACTCTCTACACTCGTCAGCCAGACAGATCATGTTTATGTTTTCATTTATGTCCTCTTTAACATACTTCCTCCATGTTATACATTTTGCATTAAGTATTCAAGATTCAGCTTTTAAAATGTAACATTACATTCAAAACATGTTCAATATGATATGGTTGAGACAATGTCCATGGGTAGAGCAGGAGTTTTTATCTATTGAAATAGCTAAAGGACAACTGGAAAGGTAATTGAATCAATGTTGTTCAAACTGTGATACTCCAAAATATACTAATTAGTTGTTTTTTTTAACTTTATGATCGTAGCATAAATCATAATCCAAAAATTATCCTGAATGGAGGGGTGTTGATTAAATGCCTTCTAAACCAGTTATAGTTTTAATTACTAAGGATATATCGATCTCATGTGATTTTTCAAATAAGCAGAATCGGGTGGAAATGATCCTGAGGTACAAAGCGGTATGACACTGGCTGGTTAGATCACCTGCTGGTCACGTCACACTACTGCAACGTCATTATATGACACTGCACCCCCTCACCATTTTATACATTTCTGCTTGTTCATTCAATCCACCTTTCTTGGTAAAAATCATCCCCATTTTTCTCCAAAGAAATGCAGTCCCATGAAACCATGTTTGCCATCCTTCCAACTTCCAGCCAATCATAAAGCTTCACGTCATCAGCAGGCAGAAGACACCGACATGAGATTAGAACCTTCATCTCATATCAACAGCAGTGACTGAGGATTACTGAGGTCTATACTTTAACCTAAGCCACTACAAAGTTATTTCCTGATTGTAAACACAATCATTTTCAATAAAATTTCAAAAAACCTGGTATTTAGGTTTTATTTCTGTGTTAAATTTCCTGAATCAATTGTTTTGCTCAAAACAATCATTGCTTGGCTGCTTCTGTCTAAATGATGTGTGCATAACTCATTAAATAGCTCAACTTCCTGAAACCACTTCCAAACATCTACTGCACATCCACCGAGAAGCTACAGAAAGGAAAAAAGAAGTGAAGAGCTGTAACCTACTTCAGCTGATCGACTTTAAGTTGAAATGCGAATATCTGCTCATTCTATCTGGTTCTTTGTAAAAGCCTGAGTATCAAAACAACAACAAAACCAGACATCTGAGGTTTTCAGGAAACACCTGTCAACATGTTTCTGCATTGAAACGGATCAAACGGATGATCACCGACGAGGAGGAAAATCGAGACAACAAACTGGTGACAAAACCAATCACTATCTGCTCTGTTCATGTGAATTCACACAGCTGGCCCCAACACAGCCACTGTATATAATAACTTGTCTTTTCTGTTAACTTGTGGGTCATGTATGCAGGACAACACTTCTTGTGTGGTTATGAAGATATGTAGGTCAGAGGTCTAAAGTCAACATGAGAAAAGACAATAAAATCTGTGTTCTTTGCTACTTTGTTAATAATCTACAAGATCTCATACAGGTCAGTAAGTCCATTAACGCTGGCCAACCAGCAGCTGGACTGCGTTCCCCTGTGTGAACACTAATGACACAGAACTGTGCTCTCTGACATGAACCTCGCCTGGAACACATCTGCAGGCTCCGGCTGACGGCACAACAGGCGGCGTGTACAAACAGAAACCCACACCTTCAGTCTACGTTTCAGCCACCAGGCTCTGTGGGCGCTACGCAGGAACACTCAACGTTCAGTTTCAGTCCTCTCACACCACACAGCTTTTCCCCGGGGAGTCCACTGGAGGCAGTGCGTGCTCGGCAGGATACCGCCCACACAGGAGCTCTACCCCTCCCTGGAGTTTGACCCCACGCTGCCGAGGCAGAGCAGGCAGTTATAATTGTCATTAGCACCTGCTACGCCCGAGCGGCGGACCGCAGGGTCTGGAAACACAGGGACTTTCACTGGGCAGCAGGACAGATCCTTGAACTGTGAGAGGAATGTGAGCAGGCTGCTTCTTTAATGGAGACCAGTGCACAGGTTCACTCTGATAAGCAGAGAAAGACGAAGCACAGCGAGAGGTTTGGCCCTGCCAGATGATATCTCTGCTGCAACAATGCTTCAACTGTCAGGAAGCCTGTTTCCCTTTCAAATGCTCCCACATTCTAACTCACATTTGTGGGATGAGCAGCAGAGCCGAGTATCTGTTCCAGAACTAAAACAACGGATAAATCTTCTCCATCAAAGTCAAACAGCTTTATCTGTGACCGACTCCTGTTTGGGTAATGGTTACCACGCCAGCTCACTGCAAGTTTCCTCGTTAGATTCCAGACTGGCACTGGAACACGGATGTTTGAAGAGCCTGCAGGTTATATATCATACATATGAACATCTTATCAGAGTCCACCTAACAATGAGTCGCTCCACCTCCCCACAGAACATTGAGGGTTGAATTCCATTCTCCGACCTCCACCTGTTGGAGCCAGCTGCTGTTAGTGTTTGGTCACCATGGTCCAAGCATGGTCTCCAGGATGATCCCACAGGTGTCCAGTGGGGCTGGACTGAGGACTTCAGGCAGGTTACAGGCACCATGAGTTATGAACAGCAGCATAAGCAGTGTTTAGGCACTGACAGAGAAAACTGAGCCTCTCATCGAGGATGCAACCCACACACACCGCTCTGCTGTTCATCCCACAAATGAAAGTTTTACTTTTTATTTTGCCAAAATTTTTAAAACAGAAAAACTTTGTATCACCCAAAAGTAACGTTACAAACATCTGAAGTACTTTATGTGCTAGGATTCCTCAAGGTTCTCATAGTGAACCTTTACACTAGAACTCAGAAGATATCGCTGCTCACGTTACACACGGCCGCATTACAAGGCTATATTGGTGAATATGTCAGGAGCACGTGTAACGGCCTGTAGTTTACTTACATTTTGACGTGTCTCTGCTCAATGTCTACTCTGGACAGCTCGTCCTCCTCCAGGTCGGAGTCGCCTCCAGAGCTGCTTTCTGTTACGTCAGAGTCAAAGGCGCTTTCTGCTGAGTGAAGGTTTGCCGATCCGCTCAAGTACAGCCTCTCTAGTTCCAAGGGCATGGAGCCACTTTTCAGGAAACGTCCGAGGCCGTCTCTGTTGTTCGACGAGGAGTGGCGTCCGCTCCTCCACGTCGCCGTGGGGGTCACCGCCTCCGATTTGCGATTACTGGCGATTAACCGGCTGAGAGCCAAGTCCAAGAAGCCGCCCAGCTGCTGGTGAATGTGCCGCTCCACCTGCTTGGCCTGGACCACCTGAAGACGTTTGCGCAGGCGCCGTAGCCGGCTTTCGATCTCAACCTGGCGGCTGCTGCTGAGGAGGGTCCGCTCTCTGACGTGAGCATCAAGGCTGTCCGAGGATGTGCAGGGTAGGGGGAGCTGATGTTCAGGTGTGCAAGGCGGGGTACCCTGCTGGCTGCTGCTGGGCGCCTCGCTGTCGGGACCCTGCGGCTGGGCGGTAGGCATGTGTGAATCAGCCTCTTCCAAGGTGGCCTGTTCGGTGGGGTCGGGGTTGTCGTGGGCAAAGGGGGAAGGTGCAGCAGACTCGAGCACTTGGAGTTCAAGATTTTTTACATCTGTACTTTCCGAAACCTCAGGGGAATGTTTCTGTTTCAGGGTTCCTTTTACCGGGATGTGTCCCGATAAAGTGGCTGTCAAGGTGTCAGTGTCTAAAGGTGGAGTTTGGTTCTGAGGGTCCGTCGCAGCTGGGGGCTTGTCGCCGTTCACTGCAACCACGCAGCCCGAGCCGGACATGGTGGCCAGCTTCTTGGCCAGCCCGTTGACTGGCGCCATGGGCTGGCCACTGCCGTTGGTGCCGCCACTCATGAGACTTTTGAGCTGACCGCCAGAGAGTTCAATCGCCTGCCTCTTCCTTAGGAGGAAGTCCCCTCCGCCGTTGAGCAGGGAGCTGGGCAGTATTCTGTGGCTCTTCAACACAGACTGTTTGATGAGGACTCCTTGCAGCTTGATTGACTCCTTAGTTGAAGGGACAGGTGTCACATCAGAGCACAAGTAAGAAGCCACCAGTGGCTGCAGTTTGCCCAGGGCCGAAGCCTGGGAAACGGAGTCGGCTTGGGGCTGCTGCTGCTGCTGGTCCTGGTCGGCGCCGCAGAAGTCGAGGGGGCACTCTTCGGGGTTGGCCTTGCACTTGGCGGGGCCGCTGCTGTGGATGAGGATGTTGCTGGCGTTACCGTTGTTCTCTGCACTGGCTGGTGAGAGACTGGAGGATGGGGCAGCCAGTTTGAAGCGGATGTGGTGAGCTTCGGCTGGGGCGTCGGTGAGAGCGGGCGCCATCGCAGCCATGCAGTGCAGAGGGACGGGCACCGCGGCCTGCTCCACACCACCCGCTTACTGCCCCACCTGAGGACAGCCTGCAGAGGACAGACAGACAGGGAGGCCAGAAGATGTTACAATATGAAGGCAGGAAGCTGCGTGGGAATGTTTTCTCATGAAATCACAGGTAACAACCACATGCGGAGATTGTGTAAACCAACATGTTCAGACTCTACCTACTGCGGATTTAAATATTTAAAACTGAACCAGCACCACACAAAACCTCAAACTGTGTAATTAGTCTGAAAATATTTCAGACAGGAATCAAGTGGAAGTACAGAAATATTAGTTTGAAAACAATGTTAGTACAGTAGCAACAAAATAGAAATACATTTAACTAGTATGAACTGTTGATGAAAAAACATTTTTTTCATTAAAATCAACTATTTTGTCCACGAGTTGGAGTCAGAAGAACACTTTTCCATATCAAGCTGTAACAGCAACCTATTTTTAACCATTTACTCATACATTTAAAGTCATTACCAGCCCCACAAACTGTGACAAAATAAAAGAAAGATTGATTATGGAAATACGTTGACCCTCTAAAAACCTCCAGTTTGGTCTGACAGACAGTGACGGTGCATTCTGGTGGCTCCAAATGAAACAAAACATATTTTAGATATCCATAATTGATATTTCCATCACTGGAAAAGATCAGGACGGCAGGTTTAACTTTAATACAGCAGACAGCAGATGAGTAGAAGACTTGCACTACAGGTTCTGTAAGCCTCACGAGTGAGCGGAAAATTACCAACCACCACCCAAAAAGGAAAGTAGCTTTTCATATACAGTTTAAATCCATGAATACGAGTGTTCAGTGTCCTGTTGAACATACCGAGTTCAGTACAAAAGCAAAAGTAAACCATAAATCTGGTTAAGGGCCTAATCAAATGAGCCGGTGACTCATTGACATTTTGTTGACCTACTGGCTCACAGTGAGGCTAAAAATGATCCTGCAAATTAAACCAGGGACAAACATTTGAGGTGATCAGGGAGAGCGTACAACACAACCGAATCTGCCTGTAATCTTTCCGGCTACTCACTTCACGAACAACATCAGCTGTAACACCAGATTCAACTGTAATTACAATGTGTGTGTGTGTGTGTGTGTGTGTGCGCTTGCAGGAGCCCACATCTGACAAATCGCACAAAGAAATTTACAGTATGGACTGACCTTCGGCAGTGGGATGCTAATACTGAAGGAATGACAGCATCTATCTGAACTAAACAAACGATTCCCACTACGTCCATGTCAATGTGAATTTGTTGGCAGGCCTTGGAAGTTGCTTTCTGACAGGAGAAGCAAAAAAAGCTGATGCAAATGGCCCAAGCCCCACTGTCCTACATGTGCCATGTCCGTATGCAGCAGGACTGCTCATGGGTGCTGGAAGTCGGTGGATTTAGGCCCAGCATTAGCCCAAAGCACATGATGTCATCCTGATTGGTCACTGTGTCATTTCAAAGCTCTACAATTTGCCCAGTTAATCTTCCGCAGACTACACTCCTCACACAGTGAACATGCAGAGCAGCACAGAGGGCGTCTGTAAGGTGAAGGATTCACGTCGTCCGTGTGAAAGTTTCAGGAAGCCTGCCTTCAAATGATTGAGGAGATAAAAGGAGCTGCATCTCCGGATCGTCTGCAGGCCTGAGATGAATGGAGGCTCAGTGTTTCACCGCAGCACTACGCCATGTTGGTATTTCCGAAGCAGATTATGCAATGCAATTCATCCACCTCAAACCGCCCGCTCCCCCAAATGCACCGAGCGGGTTCACGCCACACGGTGGGGCGACCTAAAAGCCCCCGACGACGGTGAATGCGTGACCATAATTCACCTGCATGCGCGCACCAGTGTGTCTACAGCGTCTGCTCGGATATGCGACAAAAACCCCGATCCACGTTATCCGACCATAACGTAACCACCAAAATGTCTTCCTGGTGTTTACAAAAGCTTACAATTAGAAAGGCAGCCTGGCGCCTCGGTCCTGCAGGCTGCGTGAGCCATCACGTTATTTCACGGAGGGGGACACGGAGGCGGGTGGGGGTGGTAGAGGGGAGGGGGGTCCGTTTGTTTCTGTCAGCAGAGGAAAAGTCCCGGGAAGGGACGGAGGAATATCCGCTCGGACCGTGACACTGTACACACATACACACACACACACTGCGTGGAAATTAATGCGCCCCGTTGCTGGCTAGCGTTAGCACGGAAAGCTGCTGATGCAAGAAACACAAGCTGCTGGTCACAGCCCGTGCGTGGCTGTAATAAAGCCCGCTGCAGTGAAACACCAACCAGCCCTCATCGGTATATTTCCCCGCTGTTCGCGTGTGTGTGTGTGTGTGTGTGTGTTTGTGAGTGCGCGCGTGCGTGTGTGTGCGGCCCGGGCGGTTTGGCTGCTTTAACCCGCTCCAGCTTTACGCAAACCTCGTTAGGCGAGTAAACATGTTCGCCTGACTACGTAACCTGCGCGCAGCGGGTCAATAACGCCCAGACTACTGTGTGTTTCTGCGTTAAAATGTGCTGCATTCGCATGAGGCTGAGCTCGGCTCCAGAAATTCACATTTAACCGCGACTCCTGGCAGAAGGACGTATTTTAAACGATCCGATGCGGAGCGGAGACGCGCCGTGCATTGTAACGATACCGAGGAAATAAATACACGCAGACCCGTTCTAGGTGTACGGCGGCGGCGCCGAGCCGCCCCGGAGCCCCGCGGGGCCGCCGGGGAGGTGAACCGGCGGAGAGGTGAATGCAGTGGGGGGAAAAGTGCAGAAGTTGGGAGTAGACCCTGCCAGAGCTGCTAGCTCGCTAACAAAGAAAAAGGAGGAACCTACCACGTGACGAGGTTGCACTATCCGAGGGAATTTCGGCAACAATCCCCTGCAGTTTGGGTGAAAAAAAAATAAAAAGAAAAAGGCTCCCTTCGATCACTCTGCCATGAATTAGTCCGAATATAATGCGGGCCGGAGAGCGGAGAGGGCCCGGTGCTCGGAGCCGCTCGCTCGGCTTCGTTCCGGATTCAGCAATGGGCGAATCACCGATCTCCACCTCCAGCTAGCTGCCTCGCCGCTACCGCCAAATATCACAACAGGGCCGACAAACCGTCCCTTATAGCCCGGTTTACTTCAAATGTAAGAGATTCCGGGACAATCCTCCAGCAAAAAGTCCGATTCCCGACAGCCGAGAGGTAATCCAGAGGGCGGTTTGTCGACTGGCTTTTTCTCTCGTTTTAGGGAGAGACGCGGAGAAAATGGCGGCTAGCTCCTCTCTCGGATTGAGGCTGACAAACATAGAAGGGCTGCGTGTGTGCGCGCGTGCGGGCGCGGATGTGCGCGGGCGCGTGTTCGCGAGTCGGTAGGCGGGAGACATTTCTCCTCGTCTCCACTAGAGTAAAGGGCAGAACACGGAGAACAGGAGAACACAGGTAGAACATCTGCTAACAGCGTTCTGCTCCTCGGAGCTGCAGCAGAACCACAGAACTCCAACAAACGATTCACTAATTTATTAGTAATCCTCACTGTTTCTTTTGAAATAAATATACCAATATCTGTAGTCACAGAATTTATGTTACTGTCAAGATATATTTTAGGCATGTTTCATCTAAAAAAAAAAAAAAAATAGAATTTTATATATACATAATCGCAATTATATAATTTAATTGCAAATAATTATTGGAGGGCTGTCAACAATAAATTATAATTAAATTGCAATTAATCACAGAATTGTTGTTAGGGTTTAGAAATTGGCTCAAAGAAAAGAAATTGGAGAAAAAAATTATTTTACTGTGATCTGGACGTCATTGTTTTTTCAGGTTCAGAATTATGAGGATTACATTTTTCATCCTCCTGTTACTGTCTATGTTCTGGACTGTTCAACACTCAAACAGAAATCGGGACTGGCCTTCCCTTGAGCATCTCCACTTTAAAATGATGGCTGGTTCAAATTCCACATTGTTGAGTGTTTTCGGATGTGAAACTGCTTCACTTCACTTTAAAAGATTCAGATTTGTGCATCAAATTTGTGATTTTGGGTGTTGATTTCAAGTTAAGTTAATTAATCATGATTGATTGTGGGCAGAGTTGCAATAAATTGTTTTAAGTTGTACCAAAAAGGTTAATTTCAATAATTACTTTTTTGGGGAAATTTGGCATTCTTACATAAAAAATAAATTCCTATGTAAGATTTTTTTTGTTTTGTTTTGAAGTACAGGTGATTTATTTAAACAAAAAAAAATCCTTTTTCAATGAGCAAATTGTACTTGAATACACAATAAAATTACCATGAATTTTAACTTTTTTTGTGCTATAAATTCCTAATGTTTATTTAAAATGTGCCAAACTGCAATAATAAATATCATATTATATGTGTATATAAAACACACTACATCAGATACACTATCCATGTTTGCCCATATTAACAGATATGATCTGTAGGGTGCAATGTGTTGTAGCCCCCCCCCCCCCCCCCCCCCCCGGAGTAAACTGAGCCCCTGAGGATCAGTTGTAACCTGAACTGGACCGCCCACAGCCTGCAATGCCTCCACCATGCAGTGGCAGTCCGTGGCCACTAGGAGCGCAGCTGTAGTGGCAGCCCGTGGCCACTGGGGGCGCAGCTGTAGTGGCAGCCCGTGGCCACTGGGGGCGCAGCTGTAGTGGCAGCCCGTGGCCACTGGGGGCGTAGCTGTAGTGGCATCCCGTGGCCACTGGGGGGCGCCGTTCTTCCCCAGGACTGGATCTGCCCTGATGGAATCAAACACCAGGCACTGTGTGGGAATCAGCCAGGCCCTCAGTTTGAAGAGGAAACAGGATCTTTCTGTTCAGTTTTTCTTGTTGATGTAAAAAAAATACATATTTTCTCTGTTTTAACATCATTGTTCATTTCAAAGAGGTTTCATTGATTGTAACATTAAAAAAAATGCATTCAGATTTAAATGAGCAGTTTATCATTTGTTTCCTGGCATCCTGCTTGACATGTAACTAATGTTAGTTGCTGTGGATTGAAATGCACTGGGTTTGAAAAGCTCTGAAACCACGTTGGCTAATGGAGATTAATGCAGATGGATCAATTCTGAAAGGCCCAGCATCTGGGAGTTATCAGGCTACCGGGGACGACGCGCATCATAAATAAGGAATTATCTGTGTGTGTGTGTGTGTGTGTGTGTGTGTCAGAAAGAGAGAGTCCGGAAATGGAACCTGGGGATAATTTCTCTCTCCATGTCAGAGTGGAGGAAGAAAGCGACTCATCAAGAAGAAATCGGTGACTTTTCCTTATGGTTTTCCAGACACGCTGAATTAATCCAACACTGTTATAATCTACAAGCATCCGTCTGCGTCGCCTTCACACTGCACTCTGGTCCAGCTCCCCCTGAAAGGTCCAGCTCCCCGTGAACCGGTCCAGCTCCCCCTGGTGGATTCCAGCGGATATAATCCACGCCGATGCTCCTCAGGTATCCTCCACAGCACAGAACAGACCACAAAACAGGCGCCAACGCGGAGCAATACCTTCACTTCCATTGTAGAGATACTCCACTCAGTAATCCAAGAGGCCATAATCCCAGATATCATCCAGAGGGACCAACACAACTCCTACAACGGAAGAAGACACACGAGTCAAATCCTGTTGATTATCTCATATGGTTTGGTTGATGCTGTTAAAAATACAATATTCTATCATATCAAACAGATTATATAGTAATAGATTGGTACAATAGTTTAATAACACACATTTTGATTCCATTTCTGTAGCAGCACTCATAAAACAAACCTTTCAGATATACTGATCGTCTCATTGATTTCAATGTGTTCACCTTCAGTGAAATGAGGAGAATTAACCAGAATCCTGCAGGAGTTTTGTTTCCTATATTATTAAAGGTCTAAAAGTGCCCTCAAAGGTTTGATACAGTCAGGTGAAAAGCATCAACTCTTTTCACTTTTTCCTCTGCTGCTGCTTTCACATCTCTATCACAACTGGATAACAGCCCCAAGTAGAAGATTAAACAGTAAATGCAAGTGAGGTGTTTGTTGTTTGTGCGTCATTTATTAAATACTGACACTTCTACTTTAAAAGTCTCATAACTTCAGTAACTCTTGTATTTTTCAGTCTCTGAGCCTGTTTGCCATTTGAAAAAACTGGATATCACTTCTTTTTATTTCCAGTGCTGTGAAGATACAGTGAAGTGTGTACTTCACATCTGAATAACTCATTACTTTAATTCATTGAAAGCTTCTTTACATTACATTTGTTTTTTTAAATATATATCCTTGTGCTTATTCCTAATTCTGAGCACGCAAGAAAAATTCAGTCTTTTTAAATTGAATTCACAAGCAGTAAATAAAACAATTAATTTATCAAATAAAAG
The DNA here is from genome assembly GCF_902148845.1 of Salarias fasciatus. Taxonomy (NCBI): domain Eukaryota; kingdom Metazoa; phylum Chordata; class Actinopteri; order Blenniiformes; family Blenniidae; genus Salarias; species Salarias fasciatus. The sequence goes on along the minus strand of NC_043752.1, from coordinate 3,120,015 downwards.
ATACTATTTCTTAGGTACAGCTCCACATTAAATATCACTGTAGGGATGACCTTCATCAATATTATTATGATGTTATATAGTACAGAATATGGAAACATTTTATTCTGTATGAGTATGTCATTGTCACTGTTTTCGTTGGCATTCTCTTTATTACTGTCCATCTGCTGCTGCATAAATCAAAATGTCCCCCTTGTGGGACAAATAGAGGATCATCAATCAATCAATCAATCAATACATACGCGGGGTTACGTTCTGATGAGGTCGTCCTCTCTGACTGGAGTAATGGGGTTACCCTCTACTTTTTACATTCCTTGGATGTGTTTTACGTGCACATTCCCTGCTGGTCCATGGTGAGAGACCAGGCACAGAATGGAGGTTAAAAAGCTGTAAAATCACCCAAACACCCGGAGCATGAATGGAAAGCAATGGAGTGAGAGTCAGCGGAGTCTCGTCGGACCTCCAGAGCTCCGGAGATAAAGTTCTTCTTGTTTTGGCTCTCAGAGGCTCCGAGAGGTTTTCAGGCTGTTTCAGGTCCAGCTGGCATGCTAACGCCAACAAGCTAACGCTGCCTCCACTAACATTTATAATGAAAAAGTTTCCCGTGTCTAATAATGTCAACAGTGCCGGTGGGGAACGAGAAGCCGACTGAAAACGCGTCTTTTCTGCGGAATGTAGAGTTAGTTTGTGCGGCGCGGTGATTTATAAAGGCGTTATTAACAGTTTGGGTAGTTGAAGCTAACGCTAACAGGCTAGCTGATGAGCTAGCGGGCTAGGCTTACTTCTGCCGTTTATTCCACATTTCACACTGAAGTCCACTTTGAAAATGCAATCTGCGACAAACCACCAGTCGCACCTTCAGTCGGACGGAGGTTTTTTTCCTGGACGAGCGAAGCTTTTGTTAATTTATAGAGAATAAAGAGATAAAATGTGACTTACCTGCCGTCCTCTCACTAACCGTTCAGACTCGATAACATCCCGCCCCCAGCACTGCTATTGGTCGCTGCTTTGAATCGGCGCTTCCTATTGGTCAGCGGCGCTGTCCGTCTTCTGCAAATACCCGTACAGCGGAAATGTGGATGAAAGTTCAAAGCACGAAACTTCATTATCCTAAAATATTGTTATCATGTTAAAACACTTCACCTCTCCCTAAAATACATTAAATACTGAATGAAGCGCAGCTTTCGCTGCTGCTCCGCACCGCGTTGTTTACACCGCAGCCTGCGTTTTGACTGAAAGTAACTCACCTTTAATGCTTTGTTTTGTTTACAGAGAAATGATCTTCACCTCAAACCACAGACACAGATCACCGCGGACTGCACGCCAGTCACTTTATTCCGTCCGATACCTTCTAATCCCGCATCCCACGCTGAACAGACTGCAGTGGAGAGAGAGAGATAGAGAGATGTGGCTCCTCCGGGTCTCGGTGTGTCCCACCGAAAGAGCAGGCCAGCAGGCAACAACAGGTCCAGTTAAATATGGAGCTGAGAGAGGAAATGTGCAATAAAACAACAGCCTGCACATCAGACCAGGATGCAACGAGAGGTTCAGTCATATATGAAGCTGAGGGGGGATATGTGCAGCAAAACATCAGGCCAGGATGCAACAGAGGATCAAGTTTAATCTGGAGCTGAGGGCGGATATGTTCAATAAAACAGCAGTCTGAACAGCAGGCCAGGATGCAACAGAAGATCCAGTGTAACCTGGATCTGAGGTGATGCAGCTGGCTATCAGAGAGCCTTTCATATGAAGGTGAGGGAGAAATGTGCAGCGGCAGCAGTCTACAAGGGATTTTTTTAAGTGTGTGTGGGAGGATATCAGAGCACCATGCAGAACATGCAAACTCCACAGGTCTGCTCCTCTGCACATTTGACACATCCTTGAGACTAGGAGCTGCAGGAATTGAACCAGCAACTGTCAGATCCTCAACCCACTTCTCTAACCTCATAGCTCATACATGTGCCAGGCACCTTCCAGCGCTCTTTCTATCCACTGGGAGCAGCATCAGGGTCAGCTCAAGGACACTTTGACATGTGGACAGGGATGAATGGGAATCAAACCTGGAACCTTCCAATCGATGACCACTCTACCAACTGAGCCACACCCTATTCAGTTTACAATGGAGCGACCTCGGTAGGGGAGGAGCGGGCAACAGTCCTGAAGTAAACAGGCTGGACTGGTGAGCATCAGGGTTCAGATCTGAACAAATACAGTAATCCTCGAGTCTGATCTCCCTAAATTACATCAAGAGTTAATCAAACCGATGCCTTCAGCTCCACAGCGATGGAAGGTAATATAGAGATGCCTTTAAATATTCTGAAGAAGATGGACATGGACATAGAGCTAGAACAAACCTCGATGATTCAGTTCTGCAGGACTCCTAAAATCAATGAGCATTTCCCCACTTTCTTTCAGTAATCCTGGAAAAAGGCCCCAAAATAGGCCACCAAGAGTCAGAAACAATGCATTCCTCTGAAAGAGACAGGAACCAACTTAAAAAAGAGATGCAAACCAAACACAGTGAGACAACACATCATAAAGACCAGGAAGTGACACAAGGTAGCAAAGCAAAACACCTAAAATGAGATGCAAAATAACAACAAATTAGAGTTACAACAAAACTATCAATACCAATGATTATCAGTCTGATGAAAATAACAAAGCATCCATCTGATTTGTGTTTTACTATGCTTTTGATAATTCGAGCCAGTTGCAACAACCCAGCTTGAGCTGTTGTTCCACACGTCATGTGATGCTGTTGCTCCACCTGCATCAGAAATCAGTAGAAATATGAGAACAACATGGAAGGTTCATCTGGAGGCCATGCGGGATGTAAAAATGAGTTTGAACAAAGCAAACCACGTTCTTTCCCTGCAATTTCATCATAGGAGCGACACGGCGCCTGCTGTGAATTCTGGGATGCACGTTAAATCTGCAGTTTCAGTTAGATTTTTTTTTTGTATTTATCAGAGTTTTGTCATCCTATCAAGTCAGTGGCAGCTATGATGTGAAATTCTGCTTCATAACTTCTTTTTAAAGCGTAAACTGTAAATTATGATATTTTTGTTGCCACTGCTTGTTCACGTGTGTTTTCAGTAACCAATAATTTAACCAACAACTTTATTAATATGGCTGTTTCAAACATAATAAAGACAAAGTGTGGTAAAATATTGGTGCTAATAGCATTTCACAATAGTAAATCATGTAGTTATTGGCTGCTCATCAGAACCAGAGTCACCAGGACCAGAACCAGGGTTGGGAAGACGGAGCAGGACAGTACAGGACCCGATCAGGTTCCGTCCAAAAAGTCCACTTCTGTTCTTTTGATTTATCCAACACCAATAACTATTCAGTCAAAGCTCACTCCTGAGAAGTGCCACTGAAAGCAGGGCCGTTTGGGTGTAGTTTCGGTGAAAGAACACAAGATGGAGCTGAAGGTTCGCACATGTCGACACGCTGAGGCTGGCCCTCCTCTCATGCAGTCTCCTCACATCTCCTCTGCCTTAAATCTCCTCTGTGCCATTTAAAAGCAGCACTCAGACACATGATAAACGACTTTCGCACAATGTAACCCAGTTTAATGTCTCTTTCAGCCCATTAAAGCTGCTTTTTGATTTCTTTCCATATTCACATGCATATTTAAAGAAGCTTCCACTCTCGGAGTCCAGAGGAGAAATTATGGCTGTTGACAAATACATTAAAACACACTTAAATCTTCCTGCAGGAGCGGTGCATGCTGATATGTGTGGATGTGGTTTATTGGTGGGTTTTCTTTAAATGTCACTTCAACTACTGACACGTGTGTCTAATCCACACGGTTTATCTGGATGTGAAGCAGAGTTCTGCTGTTTGTAATGATAATTTAAGCTCCCGGTTCTTTGTTTCTGCAGACTGAGGCTGTTTCGCCTCTAAAAACTCCCATCAGCATAAAGGGGAACATTTACATGAAGCTGCTTTAATGCAGGGCGACACCTTTCAGGGAAGGATTAAAAGTGCAGATTCATGTCTTTTAGATGGAAGATAAATAAACTCTGTGATGAGATGATACTCCTGCATAATGCAGCAGTATTGTATCTCCCTTTGCATTGGAAAGACGCTTTTAAACAGGCTGAGGTGAGACTTGTGGACGTGTTAATGACTGCAGTGCAGTAAAGTTTGGGTGTTTCCTCGTTTAAGGCCTCCGTTGTGTGAGTTATTTGAAGAGGCTGTTAGCCCCCCCCCCCCCCCCCCCCCCCCCCCCCCCCCCACCGAAACCCTCCTGACCCCCCAGGAGACGCCTCCCACACTCTGAGCACCGCTCCTGGAAGGAAAGGTGATTTATGAACGTGAATGAAATCTCAGCTCACTTCTCAGCCGCGCTCTCAGGCGCTGCTTTGTGATTTACAATATTCCACCTGTTATGTGTCTGGCTGTGCTTACTTATATCTCTGTTTGTGTCTATTTATATACAGCTATATTTATTCATATATATGCTATGTATCTACTTTTATAGGTCTATGTTAAAGGTTCCCAGGTCTTTCCTGATCAAGACTCTTTCTCCCCAGTGGGGAGGGGTCAAAGCAGCAACTGTCCAACTGGGGAAGTGGGAAGTGGAAATGGAGGAGTGTGAATGAATAAAGGAGTTTTCATCTTATTGGCTGTTGGCAGCTTCAGGTGTTCTAAACTTTCCCCCAGATGGTGGGATCTGCTGGTTCTCCTCTCTGCTGGGTAAACCTGCCCCAGAAGACCTGGAGGAGGTTCAGACCGGGGTCCCTGTCGTGGTGCCCTGCAGAAAACCTGCTGGAAATCCATTCATCCTAATGAGGAGTGCTGGAGCTGGGAGGAGATGCGCTCCGACTGTCTGACCAGGAGATTTGTTTTCCTGCTGAAGCCTTTCTCTCCATCAATCCTGACGCCCGGAATCATTACGAGAAACAGACACTGAAAAAGCTCGAGGGAGTTTCTGATTCCAGCTTCTCTTCATGTGGGAGCAGAGAGAGCCGGTCGGGGAAAACCTGCAGTGGCCACGAAAGCTGCAAATCACCACCAGTTTAACAGAAAACCCATGCAAAGTACATCTTACACATCAATGAGCAATCCACTGCACCATGGGTTCCTCACACCAAACCACCGCACCACCGGTTCCCTGGACCCTCAGCTGGATGCAGCGGGGCAGAAGATGGACCCGGTCCAGGTTTGCAGAACTTGTGGAATCGAGACGATGCATCTTGTTTACCAGCAGGGGAGCTGGAGCGGCGCCACACAAACAAACTCTCATTACGGAAACATGAGATTCTAATGAGAAGCTGACGGAGGTCCAACCAGCCGCCGTGGAGACCGGGAGCTCTCCTGGAGCTTCAGCGGAGGGAAGCTGCTCCACCTTCACATCCTCAGATCTCCGTCTGCTGGCAGCCTCCAACCCAGCTGGAAGAAAATCAGCATCAACTATAAACCCTGACCCCTGACCCCTGACCCCAAACCATTCACTGACCTGTAGAGCAGGAAGCAGGCCAGGTTCTGCTCTCTGATCTGTGTAGAGTCTGCATGTTCTTCCTGCCTGTACTAGACTCACTTGAAATATTCTCCCTATTGACTCTTTTTTCTCTTCAATTCTTTAGTTTAGACAGCTTTCTGCAGGTTGCTTGTTTTTTTGTTTTTTGTTTTTTTTTTGTTTCTCTGCTGATTCACTTAGTGCTGAAATGATCTGATTGCGAATCGGTGCCGTGTGCAGAAAGTTTGATTGTTTCAGAGTTTTTAGTGAGATTTTTGTGTTTATGAGCATTTTCAGTCTGAACATGATGGATTTGTTTTTTATCTTGTGGATTAAAAACAGAAAAGCTTCTCTCCTGCCACACACACACACACACACACACACACACACACACACACACTCTAAATGTGTTTCGTGTTTCCTTCTGTCTCGAGGGATGCTGGAGACAAATGGCTGCGTGATACAGAGTAGCTGACTGTCTCTTCCCTCTCTTCCTCCTCCTCCTTCCAGAAATAACCACGTCCTCCTTTCCTTCACTTTCTCCTTCAGTCAGATTCAAACACGACTTTATTTTCTCTTCACATCTTTTCAAGTATGAAAATAACAATATTGAAAATAAATAACAATAAATAGAGATTGTGAGACACACTGTGATTGAAACGTACCACACATGAAGAAATCAACACTTTTTCTCTTTTCCTGCTGAAACCCAACTTTTCTCTGACCAAACAGAAACTCCTTCAGATTAAAAACGTGCTCCGCGTCGTCCACATTTCCTCTGATCGATGATTTCTTTCACCTTAAAATCAAAGATATGGAGTCAGAGCTGCAACAAAAACAATAAATGCACAGAGAAACAGTCAGAGATTTAAAAATACATGGCTGATCAGATGTAAACACCAAACAATGCAATGAATTCTTCATCTGATTGGAGGAGTTATAAATATATAATGTCACCGTGTGTGTGTGTGTGAGATAAAAATAAATATAGCATGATTTTTCTCTGTGATCACTGATATGTGTGTGAACTGATAGAACGTCTCTCGTCTTGTGACTCTTCCCGTGTGCAGTTATTTCCTGAGATCTGGCTCCATCAGCGGAGCTCCGTTCATGGACCGGCGCTGCAGGAATGTGGGTCTGTGAGTCTGAACGGCGTCGCCGCCGTTTCCCTCGGTTTTGGTTCCTTTTGTGTGTGACGACGGTGAGTTTCGATATTTACAGGTAAACCGAGAAGCTGCTGGTGGAGAAACAGGATTAAGTCTCTTTATTCGCCTGAAGAGTTTTGCTTCACAGTAACAAAGTGCTTGTTTTTTTTCTTTAATTCTTTGAAAGTTTAAGAAAATCTTTCAAAATAAATGTATGGCGCCCTCCGGTGGCTTTAGTGACAATGACAGCAGCAATGTAGAGAGGTAGGAAAAAAAAATTACAAGATCTTCAATAAAAAAAGAAGCTGATTGGAGTGAAGAAAAGGACTTTCAATGAAGATGGACTTATTTTTTGTGCATTCAATTTTAAATAGATAAAACATCCAGTGCATACGTAAACAATATACATTACAACTATATACATTAAAACTGTTTTAAAGCTTATCTTGCACAGAAAAAATAAAAATAAAGGGCCCAAATTTTAAATGGGGCTGCATGGTGTCAACATCTAGAACAGAAAAGACTGCCGGAAACAAACCTAAAAAAAAAAACCACTGAGAAGTTAAAAAAAAAATCAAAATAATTCCTTCTTTAGTTTTTGTTTGATATGACTCAAATAAAACTGCTATGCTCAGCTACGTTTTGCAGCACTAACTGTAGATATAGATAGCCTATATATATTCATCATATTTTAGTTTTGTGTGGGTTTTTGAGGGACATATATGAATACGAACGTTCAGGAGAAAAGACTTGAATGTTTTTCTCTAGACTGAGGATAAGATTTGGTTCTTATAGGTTCTGTGTTCTGAGGAAGAAAGTGAAGGCAGCTCTAAACCTTCAATGTGGAGAAAACATCAAGAAAGCACAACCGATGTCACACGACCAGGCGTTCGCACTTCTTCTAGAGATATGTGGAGCAGAACAGGAAGTGTTCCCGCTTAGAAAATGATTTCAGAAAATGAAACGTGCCTGAAGTCTGGAGCTGAGTCCTGAGATCATGTTCAGGAGAGAGGAGTTAGCGCTGAAGCTCGCACCTGCGCCATCATCTACCCTTTACGGTTAATGTGAATCAAAACTCTTCAGGTGGGAAGTGTGAAGAATCTGGAATGTGTTTGACCTTTAGTGGAAGGTCGATGAGGGCGGCGGGACGGCGCCACGCTGAGCAGGGGACCAAGAAACACGACAGCAACTCAACGAGCACGACGAGCAGAGAAAAGAACGAAAACGCAGATCCGAGATCCGAGATCCGGATCGGCGGCCAAGCTGTGGCGGCAACGCAGCGCACGCGTCGCATCTGCCAGCCACGACATTATGACCCCGGACTGGGCGGGTCTGAGCGGGCCTGAACAGGTCTGAGCAGGTCTGACCGGCCGATCCTGCACATCCCGCAAATGCTCCACTACGATCAGCTACATGTCAACACAATCCCCACGGATTCAATCCTCCACTGCTTGTGTTCCTCCCATAATGCACCTGGGTGCCTGGTGCTCTCGGCATCCACAGAGAAGTCTCAGATTGTTCACAGTGGTCCATATGACTTGGTCATAATGTTCTGGCTGATTTGTGTGTTCGGGCCCAAACATGAAACCAGAAGAAGTGCTGTACATTCACACACAGATCAGCCTGGTCCGCTGTCCGCCCCCCCTGAGGTTCTGGAGCCGGTTCTGGTTCTCCGGAGAACTGTTCCACAGAGCTCCGGAGGTCTGGCTGAGGTCCTGGGCACCCGGATCCGGACCGGGTCCCGGGTCCCGGGTTCCGGGCCCCGGGGTCGGCTGGGCCCTCATAGCGAGGTGGACTGCTTGATGCTGTGGAAGCTGACCCGGGATGGCGAGGTGGGGATGGACATGGCCTGGGTCATCCGGGCCCGGATGGAGTGCTGCTCCTGCCAGCGGTGGAACCGCTTCCTCACCGCCGAGCGCACCTGCAGACGGCGAGAAGGAGGAGGGCGCTCGTTTTATTCACCTGCACCGACTGCAGCAGCTCCGCTTCCACCGCTTGACAAGAAGGAAATGAAGGTGAGATTCTACAGGAGCTTCTGCTGGTTCATGTGAAAACCGCACATATTTCATCATTTGTAGCTCACAGACGTGTCTAAACGTGAAACCTCTCACTGTGTTTCCATACAGAGCTATAAAATATTGATTAATTTGCGACCCGGCGCCGCCAGCTCAATGCGGACCTTCACATTGAATCACGGCGGCGGTGGCGGCTGGCCGGAGCGCCGTGCCGGGAGCTCAGGTGGCTCCATTAGTCCGCTCCACATCGATCCAAACGATCCTCTGCAACGCCCTCGGAATTACCGACATTAAAACCCTGACAGCACGTCTCCGCTCAATCCAATCAACAGGCCTGGGCACGGGGTTAAAGGGGGCGGGGCCAAAAGCAGAGCACCAATCAGGAACATAACGGCTGTGGTAACGAGTTTTTTTTCTTTTCATCAGGTTTTAAATTGACTCGTTTTTTTTTTTTAAAGGTAAATACTTTAATTCAATTTAATTGTAATTATTAAAAAACAAATCAGAGCTTAAAATCAACACACTAATACGTTTTTATGAAAGATTGAAATGATCAGAAAAAAAATTATTTTTGTTTTAAATGTTAAAATTTCATCTCATGTGGGAGAAATGTTCCAGAATATTCTTACATCAAAAAAAAAAAAACTGTGTCAATCTGAAAGAAGACTGAGAAACAGTGACTTTTTGGGTTTTAAGCAAAAAATTTGAGTGAAGATGAAAACATTCTCATTTAATTTGAACAAAAATGTTCCATGATTTTAAGGAGATTATTTAATCTCATGTGAAAAAAAAAGTTTGCAATAAATAAATAAATAAATAAATACATGAAAATAAGCTAAGTTTTTAAAAGCTACACTGATGGTTATATGAACGTGTCACATGTGTGTGTGTGTGTGTGTGTGTGTGTGTGTGTGTGTGTGTGTGTTCGTCTCAGAGCTATTTTCACTCATGTTTCACTGTGGACTCGTCCCTGAGCCTAGATGAGTCCTGACAGGGAGGCGAGGAGCACAAACTGATTCTCCTGTGTCCGACCGGACGTCACGAGTTAACGGAGGCCGAAGTGTGAGCGATCCCAACGCTGTCGCCCAAATTCCTGCAAAAACACACTCGGGCACCCAAAAGAGAGTGTGTGAGAGCCCGAGCAGTGTGTGCAGCAGACATGAAATGTGGAGTCAACACACTGAGGGGTTCATCTTACCTCGCTGTTTAGGAAGCAGTAAAACACTGACACAAAGAAACCCTGTGAGACAGAAGAGAGGGAGAAAAACCCAAACTGAGTCACTGAGTCACTGACCAACCAACCAACCGACAAACAACAAATCAACCAACATACCAGCCAAACCAATGGAAGGGTGAAGTCAACGAATTAATTAATTAACAATTAATTAAACACAGCAGGAAAATGTTTGTCTTCACGAGGTTTTCCAGTCTCACCTGGAACGACTCTAAGAAGGAGTTGAAGTAGATGAAGACGATCTGAGAGATCTCGTCTTCTCCCGGGTTGACGAAGAACAGCATGTAGGTGATTCCCAGCAGAGGGAGGAGCACCAGCGTGGCCTTCACGGCTTTCCTGCAGCCGGGGGAAAACGGTCCGTCAGGCGCCAGGAGGGGCAGAGTGCGGCTCACTCCGCCCAGACAAACCCCACCCAGAACCCCCGCCTCACCTGTACTGGATGGTCTCCGACGTGGTGGAGGCTCGCAGCTTGGTCATGAGGATCCGCACAATGTTGAAGAGGAAAATGAAATTGATCTGCAGGAAAGATTCAAGCAGTAAAGTCAGAAAGATGGTGCAGGCTGGACAACGTCCCACCATGTGGTTAATCTCTCTCTTGACCTTTGTTTAACCCCTCGACTCTCGCTCCAAGCCTCGGGCGTTTCTTTAGGAGCTCAAACGGCGCTAAATTTATCTTTTCTTTAGTGTCTGAGCGCATCAGCCCGTTCCAAGACTTCATTAAATCTGGACGACAATTTCCAAGAGGAATAATCCAACGTAAGCTCTGCCGTCACTCGTGGCAGTGCATTCAGATATTTGCATGAAAGCTCAGTTCTACATGGTTGAATATGGAACCAGAGATTTTTCAAGGATTCGAACCCGAAAAGAAGAATTTCAGCTTCAAACACATTCAGGATTTGTGGAAGATGGGAAATCAGCAGTACAGTGAGATTATTTCAGAGAGAATCTGCTCGAATTCAGAAAAAGCTGAAGCAGATTCGACCAACTGGTCCAGTTTCCTTCAGCTCTCCGACTTCACTCCTCCTGGTTTCCGCATCTTGTTAACAGAAACGACGGCGTGCCGCGGCGGCGTGCCGCAGCGTCACGCGCCGTTAACGCTGCAGCACGGCGCTCCGGCGGGAAGCTATTTAAAGCGTCAGCCGCAGAGTGTGTGGTCCAGGTGAGCCGCTGACTGGGAACATTGTTCCGCCGTGTGATGAACGACAGTCACACTCCGGCTTCATAAATAGACGCAGGAATAGTTTCCAGGCCGGCCGGCCGACCTTGGCCTGAACAGATGGATGGCAGCGTTTCAGGAACCCGCTGCTTTACTGCTGCTCTCGCCGTTTTTAACAGCGTCCCCCACGCGGCTGGCGCTCATATCAAAGGCGAGACACTGAACGCCGTCGGGTGACGCTTCATCGCCTCTTCCTGATCAGAACGAGGGATCCCGCTACAATGCATCATATGAATGGGATTTTTTTTTTTTGCTGCATATTAATCTGATCGGCGATCGGTATTCGATTGGTGCAAACTCCCGAGGCCCGGCTCAACGCCGCCTCTGGACTCCCTGCTTTCAGCTGCGATCGAAAATAATGGCGCTGGGGACGCTCTAACCCGGCCGTGGAGAGTTAATCCCTCACATTTATCACCGCTAGCGAGAGGAACGCTCCCAGCGCCGCCGCTTTTCACGCCCGCCAGGCGCTGAACCCTTAATGAAGACTAATTCTATCGACAGGAGTCTTACCACTAAGACAAGAATCATGGGTCCTTGGTAGATGTAGTCGGTGTAGACGCCCGCTCGCTTCCCAAACCAGCACCTGAAACAGCAACAGCAGAGCTGCAGGTTGAAATCCAGCAGCGATGGATTGGATCCTGCATCCTGGATCCTGCACATTTTGAGTCTCTTTACATCCATTCACGGTGGGAAATAGTAGAATTGTGTTTTGGCACTTCTTCCAGGAAGCTCTGCTCTGATTTGCATTTTTCTTATTTGTTCCCTGCAGTCGTTGGCGTCCCTCGTCACTTCCTCACAGCAGAGGTCGATCGTCACGGCCGTCCTGTGACTGCCTGTTCCGTTCATGCCCGCTTCTGCTCATTTGCAGACGTTTCCTCAGCTCATTATGGGATGGCCGCCACACGTCTCCTCATTGTCTTGGTCTCTGGGTCTGCATTACTGTCATTTGGACCAGTTTGTGACTCAGTGTCATGAAATTCATTGTTAAATCTGAAACAACAGATTCATACTGATCGTGCAAGACATTTATATATGTGGATAAATGAGTATTTAAGTTTAATTTCCTAAATCTACTGATACAGTTTCACACCTATCTGGCTCTACATCGTTATTTGCATCTGCAGTCGGACTTTCCTCCTCAGACTCCACAGTTGGTGTATGTGTCAACAGTTCGCCCATTAAATGTGAGTTCTTCTGGCGGCTCAACAGTCTGTGCACACGTCAGTCACAGATTTTAATAGTGCCCGCGCCCACACTGAGCCTCCGAGGGCACAAAGAAGAAGAGGATGAAGCTTTCGTGAGCTCGGATTTCTGGTCTTTTCATTCAATTTGCAGACAATTATAAAAGAAATAGAGGAAAAAGCCTCGACTTTTCCATGGACTCATAAGAGCTGAATCAATTTCCACCTGCCTAATAGGTGCCACAGGAGACTGAGCACTCCAATCACAGTCCAAACGGCGACGGTGTCATTAAGGGTAATCATACGATGGGAGTGTTATTACAGCCGGCTATTTATAGGCTTTCATTCTCTTAATGCAGCACAGTTTGGAAAATTTGCCCTAGTCCATTTTTTTCTGCAGCGGCAGTCTTAAATATCTTTAAAGAATGTGAAAGTCAAGGCGGAACTCACTTCTCGTTGTCGTAGTACAGCTTCCCGATGGCCCACGCCACAATTATGGGGAAGGGTATACCTGTCGGGAGAGAAGAGAGGAGACAAAGTGACGGCTTGCTCTGCTGCTCACATGACGATCCGTCACTCTGGGGATTTCCTGCTGAATATGGAATCCGTGTCTCCGTCTCTCCAGCCTGCCAAAACCTGTCACAAGCCATTTCTGCCGCTGTGCAGCGATCCGGAGAGGATCCGGAGAAGCAGGCCGAGACGAGCCGCCGTCCGGGCGTCGCTGGGAGAATCAGGGACGAGCTAATGAGTCACCCGGGTTAGAGATTCAAATCTTCAGCCTCAGTCTGGGAATCTTGAATCAGATGGTTTCATTAACCCAATTCCTGAAATCCTCAGGCTGCTGCCAAATAACCAGAGAGAGGAGATGATTCAGCGGAATACATTCACAGGGAGCGTTCATGATTCGGCTGAATCGATTCAATTAACGGAGCTAATGGACTGAGATGATTCAGCTGAACTGGTTCACTGAATCGAGTTGAAGGACTCAGATGAATCTAAATTTACAGTCACAGTCAAGTCAAGGGCGTCTGTTTTAACTGGATGTTTGTCTTTGTTCTGATTTACAGGCAAAGGAATGAAATCTATTCACTGTCCAGAACTGGTGATCAAAGCTCGTTCATCTTGTCAGTACTGGTCCATTTCCAGTTGACCTCTGACCTCTCACACCACTGAACTGTTAATAACAAGCTGGCACGCTGAAACCAGGACAATTTAACTTCTGCTTCTGCTTCTTCTGTCTGAGCTCCAGTCTGTGAACGCCATTAAACCTCCAGGTCAGGATTTGAACCATCGTCTGAATCACTGGGTGGAGTTCCAGTCCGATTCCTCCGTTTACATGCAGGAGTTGATCCACTTCCAGCAGCAAAGTTGAGTTTCAGTTTCAGCCATGCTAGCGAGTTTCAACGTTCCTATAGAGCTCAGTTTTGATGGGGGTAATGCAGTAATTCGCGACGTCTCTAACTTAAATGAACCGGAAGGCTTCGGTGACTCAGAGAAACCCGGATCCAGAAAATCAATGGGCTTGATCGCCTCTGATGAAAAGCGGCTGATCTCCTGACCTACAGAGGTTTAATGAAGCAGACAAACCGTCACTGAGCGTCTGAGCGACACCGGGAGGAGGAGCGGCGGATCGTCTTCAGCCGCCCAGCGGAACCTTTCCGCCTCGTTAGCAGACGAGCTGTCATTGGATGAAGTTGAATCTCCTCCGGCTGCCCCACATTCACTTGAAATCTGTCATTTTCCTTCTTGTTTTCGCACCTCGCTGACTATTTGTGCTCTTGAGGAGTCGAAGCCAAGCAGAAAATGTGATCTTATTTCTTTTTCCCGCGTCGCCCTCGTCGTCGCCGCTGCCCCGGGGAGAGTAATCCAGCTGGCACAATACAGCTAATCTCAGTCTGACAGTGTTGCTGAAGTCCGCAGCCAAACGTTTCCCAGCTGCCACAGCGGATCCTGAATCCTCCGTCAAGTCAGCGGCCCGGTGAAATCCTCCTGACCTCCATTCACATCTTCTCACATTCGATTCACTCAAAGTGACGGCCAAGAAGACACACAACTTCCTGGAAGGAGCTGGGCTGAAGAAACGTACATATGGACTCACCGCAAAGTCTAAATACCTTCTCATAAAGTCCACAGATTCTGACGTTTCACTGAATTCCTCTGTTCTGCAGATTTAAATCAGAAGTGGAAGCAGACTTTGTGGCTCTCTCCACGTTTCACTGCACTCGTTGGGTTCTGGGGCTTTAAGCCTTTTGCCAGGAGGGATTGTGGGGGATTTCCTCCACTCGGGGGTTAATATCTCTGCCTCTGCTGATTCATTTCTAATGCTGGTGGGGACACTCTGCATTCCCTCCTAATGCTGCGGTGACGTGGGAGTGGATCGACCGCCAACATGAGGTTCAGGGTCTGTATTAAGGTCAGGCTGAAGCACTTCATTTCACTTATTTTCCAGCGTGAGGAACATCTCCTCACGCTGGCTGGACTTCGCGGTCGGGACGCAGACGGAGCATACGTACACCAGCCGATGCAGATGAACATCCACTTGCGCAGCTTGTCGGTGGAGTAGGTGAGCACGATGGCAGTGTGGAGGTAGCAGCCCTCCCCGAACATCCAGAAGAAGTTAGTGGAGTGGAAATAGTTGAAGGAGGCGGTGACCAGGCGACACCAGACCTGCAGGAGGAGAGGAGGAGTCAGTCCTTTTGTTCAGTTACTGGAGGTCTGTAGTGCCGCTGTAGAGCTGCTGTAGAGCTACGATAGAGCTGCTGTAGAGCTGCTATAGAGATGATTTTAAGATGCTATACAGTTGCTGTAGAGCTGCTTTAGAGCTACTATAGAGCTGCTGTAGAGCAGCTATAGAGGTACTATGGAGCTGCTTTAGACCTGCTGTAGAGCTGCTATAGAGCTGCCATAGAGCTGCTATAGAGTTGCTATAGAGCTGCTTTAAAGCTACTATAGAACTGCTTTAGACCTGCTGTACAGTCACTTTAAAGCTGTTGTAGAACTGTCATAGAGCTTCTACAGAATTGCTATAAAGCTGATATAGAGCTGCTACAAAGCTACTATAGAGCTGCTGTACAGCTGCTATGAGCTGCCACAGAGCTACTATAGAGCTCCTGCAGAGCTGCTATAGAGCTACTATAGAGCTGCTGTAGAGCTGATTTAAAGCTGTTATAGAGTTGCCGTAGAGCTGCTATAAAGCCACTACAGAGCTCCTTTAGAGCTGCTGTAAAGCTACTATAGATCTGTACAGCTACTCTCGAGCTGCTGCAGAGCTGCTGTACAGCTGCAGCTAAAATCATGTGTCTTCCATTCATTTGTTCAAAGCTGTGTGGAATTATTGTGTTTTATGAATATAACCTGAACAGGAATATCTTTCATCAAGCTCAGCCGTCCACACCGCCGCTCCCTGAAACTCTGCCCGTCTAAACTCAAGACTCTGTATTGAACTACGGCCAACATCTCTCCTCACCTGCTCAGATCAGATAACAGGGAACACACCAGATAAGATAAGCAGCAGGAATTCGTACCACGTTGCTCTCGTGCACCTCGGGGCTCATGGTCATCTGCACAATAAACCAGGTGGCGTTCCTCAGGATGAAGGCGGTGATCAGGTTCCAGTGGATGATGTTCCTCAGGCAGCGGATGCTCCTAAGCAGGAACACAGCAGATGAAATCGGAGGTTTACTCTCCCGCTGAGCTCCAGACGTCATACTGATGGAAGATAAGAGATGCAGGAGAAACTGGCAGGAAATGTCTGAATTAAAGATCCTCTCCCGCTGAGTTCCACCGCGTTCCAACAGTTTAAGGCTTGAGTCCATATTTAGTAACATCGGCTTTCCTCCACAACACAGATGATCAGAAACTCTGCAGCTCAGCTGCTTCACGGCAGCTCAGCACAGAAACCATCGATCCAGGGAGCAGAGGAATGTCAGCAAGATACGCTTTTTTCTCACAGATTCACACTTTCATTTACTGAATTAATTCCTGAACATTTACCAAAATAATTGGTTATTCCCCTTATTCTTCATTTTTTTGTTTATTTGTTCTTTTTTATTCCTACTGTTTCAGTTTATTTTTATTGTTTTCCCATTGTAAATCCCATTTTAATAATCGCAATTTTTTTTTTCCTGCCAGTTTTCTCCGTATCATTAGTATTTCTTTTCTCTGCTTTTCTTTGCATTTATTTCCGTCACTGTGTATCCCGATTCAAATGTACTCATCTGAATGTTTATTCTTCTGGGTTAGAGTTCATGGTGTTTTCCTTCTATCTATCTATCAGTCTGTCTCTCTGGTTGTTGATCCAGAGCTGACTGAAGGTAAACAACACCGTTTCCTCAGGTAGATTACTGAGTCCACTTATTTTTCAAAGAATTAACTGTAATCAATTCAGTATTTTTGTGCATAAAAATCAAAAACCAGACTGTATTTCACTAGAATTTCCTTCAGTTCACAGAGTATTTTCAAGCTGCAGTCGCTCCTCTGAATGTAATCTCAGATTAAAAAGCCTGAAACTGAAGCAGGATGAATGAATAATTAAAGCAGAAGCCTCCTCAGCATGAAGCCTCTCTGACACAATGCGAAGCAACGTCTCGTCCCGCCGTTTGCTCGCTGTTTGTGTTTGTCCTCAAACTGCAAACAAATGGACCCCGGGACACAATTAAAAAGAGCAGAAATAGAAACGCGGCCTCGGTCATCGCGGTGACGGCCGGCTCCGTTCGTCACCAGCTGACGGCGGTTTGCTCCTGTTCCAGTTTCGGATGCAGGAGCCGCCGGCCGCGTGCCGACGTCCGCTAGCGTCCGCTAGCATCTGCTAACCGCGGCTCATTCAAACAAACGGCCACAACAGTCCAAGAACACACGACAGGCTTCCATCAAAGCTGGCCTGAAATCACTCCTGAGCTCCAGTTGGCTTCATCATTTTAAGGTAAAAATGATAATAAAAGGAGAAGTAAATTATAAACCAACAGAAAAACAAAGGAGGTATGTATTTAGGGTCGGACCCTGCGGATTATGTTTTCAATGAGATTTTTTATTGATCTGCTTTGAAAAAATCATTTGTCAGGTGAAGGGTTAATACAAATGCTGAGTATGCAGACACACACACATCACAGGCGTGTGTGTGTGTGTGTGTGTGTGTGTGTGTGTGTGTGTGTAGTTAAAGCTGTCGAAAAGCTGCTTTGGTGTAATTATAAGACGACATGGGAGTTGAAGAAAAGGCGCCTGCGGCGACAGAAAGCGCCGGTGAATCCGGTTGTCCCAGAACCAGGCGGATCATTTCCTCCCACTCCGCCAGAGA
Organism: Salarias fasciatus; assembly: GCF_902148845.1. Taxonomy (NCBI): domain Eukaryota; kingdom Metazoa; phylum Chordata; class Actinopteri; order Blenniiformes; family Blenniidae; genus Salarias; species Salarias fasciatus. The sequence continues at coordinate 3,102,464 of NC_043752.1, read as the reverse complement.
GCGTGGAGACGCATCCTCCGTCCATGAGGAGAACCCGAAGAGGGGGGCGGGGCTTCCAGGAGAACCCAGAGAAGGGGGCGGGGCTTCCAGGAAGCCAGAATATCAGAAAGCCCTGAGAGAAGGTTGATTGTCAGGTTTCTACCAGCAGCACAACCTGTCACCACCCCCAGGAAAAGGCCCCTCCGTGACTCTCACATGTCTTTTCCAGCCGTAACCCCCCCCCCCCCCCCCCCCCCCCCCCGCCCGATGCGACTGGAGGTCTCTCACAGACCTACATAATGACCTTCAGTTCTCACAGAGAGCGTTCACCTCAGATGAACACAGGAAACAGTTGAGCTGTTAAACAGCACAGACAGAGGTCAGTCCAGTTAAAAAGAAAATATGAGCCCAACTCCCAGCGGGCCGAGCCGCCGCCGGCGGACCGCCGAGCCGCCCGGCGAAGGCTGAACTTTCTCAGACTGTCAGACACCAGACGGGGCGAAGAGAAATGGGAACACCAGGAGGAAGCTGAAAATAACTCCTGCCTGCGCGGCTGTGCTCGGTGTAACTTTCAGGGTGCGAACCCCCCCATCAGATTAAACATTAACCTGCTGTCTTTTACCAATGCAAAATGTTGTTTCTCCCTCGACAGATGTCCACACACACGCCCTCACCTGTGAGATCGCCTCATTAGACGCCATTAGCACTTTAATCAGGTTGTTTTTTAACGACGGCAAGCAAAGCCGCTCGATTCAAATCACATTTACCCGGAGAACATTCATTCTCCGTCTTCTGCCTGCTGATGCGTCGATGTGAGCTGGATGCGTTCACACGACTGAGTTGTTGGAGGAAACAGTTTTAAAATGAACCTTTCAGTTTCATTGACCGTATTCTCTGGACTACGAGTCAAACTTTGATAGTTTTTCCATGAGTTGTACTTGTCAGATGGTTCAGAATTGATCAGTATCGAGATAACGCTTCTTTAAATTCCTCTCACTGGAAGGAGCACTGCTCCGGCGTCACTCGCCGTTGCTCCACCGCTGAACGGTCCGGTGAAATTACAGCGAGTGGACATAAATGTCAGCTTCGCTGGAGGACGAGAGGAGAGAACGCCGAGTGACACCGAGTCTGGTTCATTAAAACTGCAGCCGATCGCCGCCGATCTGGAAACACTGCATGGAGCGCCGTCTGGACGTGGATTTTTATTCTTTCTGTCACAGATGAGCTGAGCTGTCAGCTCTGTGAGGCTCCGTCTAATACCTGGAGTCACTTCTTTAAAAAGTTATGAAGGTCCTTTTAAAGTTAATGGAAAAAAAGAAAATCAATTATTAAAAAAGTAATGATGATAACGATTAAGCATGCTGTATAATGTGGCTGTTAGGGGAGGAAGATGCTCTATAATCTGGATGTTAGCTGAAATTACACCTTCTGATAAAGAGAAGCAGCAGCAGCAATAAAGAGAAATAAAGTGAGGGATGGTTTCAGAGGAAGTCATCATGGCCATGACCATATTTGGATTGAACAGTGAGCAGGGAGTCTTCAGACCCTCCAACGAGCCCGACGTCCACATGTCGTCTCGTTTTAATTCTCCTTTGCTCAAGTTTGATTTTCTGCTTTACTTGTTCGGTTCATAGAAGCCCTGATAATCCGTCGGATTAGCAGATTCTGTTTTCTCAAAGTGCTGCATCATCAGCTTAAAGGCAGCTCCATCCATCACGGACACGGCCGCTCTGCTTCCGATGAGTCGCCGTGGTGATCTATGGCCACCGGCTCGCCGATCCGGAGGGCAGAGAGGCATGAAAGCGATCGGGCGATGACGGGCAGAAGATTTCAATAATTAATGAGGCTCCGCCTCCGCGCGGCTGCAGACGGTATGGATCGGCCGGCTCGATGAAATCAAAGAGCAGGGGTGGTCGGCGTTTGTTCTCACAGCGGGGGAACTTTCGCTGTCAGCACTTTTCTGGGACGAGGAGGCGAAGGCCGACCTGGAGGATGAGGACTGAGATGAGGACCGTGATTCCGCTGCCTAATCCGATCAGACGGATTCTTCTCAAACAGACCTATTGTTTTCAGTCGCAGCCTTTTCCCGTGTGATGAAGGAAGATCTCCACAGGAGGAGCGTCTCCAACAGAAAGACTGAATAAAACTCAGTCCATTAAGAAAAGCTGCATTTTTTTTTTTAGAAAGTTGATGAAACATTGAAGAGTTTGACTGAATTCTCATTCTGGGTCACTTCGGGATGAATCACACAGCTACAACCACAGCTCAAAGATCTCCTTCTATTTATACACAACGGCAGGGAGTTTGGCTTCCTGTCTCACTGAGGGGTTTGATTCCTGACTTCTGAAGTGTCCTTGAGCAACACACAGCTCATGCTTGTGAAGAAAAACTCACATCTATTAAACTATTAACTGAATGAAATACTCTGCGTATCACTGGAGCCTCTTGACATTTTCTCTCCTACAAACTGAGAAGCGAAGCAGTAAAAGAAGAATGAGGTAAACAAACGATCAAACTGCCCCGTTTCCTGCAGCAGATGACGGTTCGAGCACGTTCCACCAAGGTTCCCCCCGACGCTGATGATTAATGTGAGTGAGAACGAGTGAACGGCCGGCGGAGGAAGCCATAAAGCAGAATAGAAATGTGTTCAGTGTTCTGACAGGTTGAGTCTCAGAGACGAGCAGCTCAGGATTTAAAGGACAGAAAACCCTGGAAAGTTGCTGCAGAGTCAGTTACAGTTGGCAGGGGCTAAAAATAAACTTTTCCCTCCGCTTCCCCCGCTGGCCTGATGCTCCAGGAAATAAACACTGCACACAACCGGTTCAGGACCGGTTCAGGGCCCACTCAGGACCCACTCAGGGCCGATTCAGGGCCAATTGAGGACAAATTCAGGACAGATTCAGGACAGACTCAGGACCAATTTAGGGCCTATTCAGGGCCAATTCAGGAACCATTCAGACCCGATTCAGGACAGATTCAGGACCCATTCAGGGCCAAATCAGGATGGATTCAGAATCGATTCAGGACCTATTCAGGACTGATTTAGGACGGGAACAAGGGCCAATTCAGGACTCACTCAGGATCCATTCAGGACTAATTTAGGGCTGGTTCAGGACCCATTCAAGGCCAATTCAGGGCCAATTCAGGGCAGATTCAGGACAGATTCAGACCCGATTCAGGACAGATTAAACTCAATTTCAGGATTGTTGCAGGACCATATTGAAGGTTTGTCGACCATTTCAGGTCTGTTTCAGGACCGTTTCAGGCCTCTTTCATGTCTTTTGTCTCATTACGCTGCAGAAACAAGCTGCCTTAAATGGAGCGAGCTCCTGTCACGCTCAGTTTTCCAGTTTATCGTCTTGCTGCAGTGAAACTGTCAGCTTTGACGTGTAATGAAATCCTTCAAAAACATTCCCCTCTTTACCAGCAGAGGCCTGATTAGGTGCGTGTGAGACACCTTCTATAACATCAGAGGCTGGCACAAAGCACAAAACACACTAAAAGCGCCTAAGAAACGTCTTCCTCACGATGTCCGGTGCATGGAAGACTAGAAATGTCAGGAGGGGAAGTGACTTCCTGTAACTCCAACTGAAGCTCTGCGCTCGTCTCCGGCTGCTCTCATGGTTCAACGCCACCAAACAGCACGGATGTGAGGCTGCTGGAGGAATTCCGGGCGAGACAGAATGAATACATGAATGAAAGATTGAATAAAGTGAGTTTTTGACGGCCTACACACACACACACACCACACACACACCCAGCGGCCTGTTAGGAACACGGTTTGTGCATAAACACCGTCCTGCAGCGTTTCCCACCTGCTAAATCCCTCCAGTGCCCTTTCGCGCTTTTCCGGCTCCCCGGGGCGTCCCGGAGGATCGATGGCTGCCCCGGCTGCGGACGGTGCGAAGACCTTTCTCTGGTTCACGCACGGCTTCATTCAGCCTGCTCGCGTGGACTGTCGGGTTTTTCTTTTCCTCCTTATTTAATTCAAATCAGAAAGCGGGATGTTGGGATTCTTTAACTGAATCTTTCCGCAGCCTTTAAAAATCCGTTTCTACCTTTTGGGCTAAAAACTTCTGCCTCGTCTGAGTCTCTCTCTGTTTGTGGTCATTTCATGATTATTTTTCATTCTTGTGAGGATCTCTGGTCACATTTAGTCTCTCAGATTCTTCAAGTTTTTTTCTTTTTCATTTTTGCTGCATGTTTGGCGACTTTGTGTAACTTTTCCTCCTTTGCAATCTTTTCTTGTACTTTCCGGCTTCTTCTCAAAATAATTTTGTTCGCAAGTTCATGTTTCGATATCAGTATCGGCGTTGATATTGATCTTTTAATTCACGTCTCTTTTCCATATCTTCACATCGGTGTGTCCGTACTAAACAGGTGAAAACTGACAGAGCTGAGTAAACTGAGTAACTTTTGACTTTTATTGCAGTGTGTTCATCTCCTCCACTCCCCCTAGTGTTCAGTCATGGGACTGCACTTCAACAGACGTCAGTATTTGCTTTCAACTGGATCAAATCTCTCCAGTATAAATGTCTGTGACTGTGCTGATCAAATGCCCCGTGCTGCGGACTGAAGCCACTGTTGCTAGGCGACCGGCGGACATGTTGACACCGCCTCAGCTGGTTGGCGTCACCGAGCGGACGCCGGATGGAGACCCGGCTGCCCCTCGTCTCCGTTCTGTACCTGAAGCCTGTAATCCTCCAGGAACACGCCGCTTTGTTTCAGAACCTTCCCTCCACTGATCGTTCGGCCAAACGGTTTGGATTTCCGTCTCTTTTTCCCCCCCGAGATGGATCTATTATCCCCACTGGTGGAGGGGGGGGGGGGGGGGGGGGGGCGGTGGAGGGGGGATGCCCCACTTTTTGCTTGTGTCTAAACCTCTTTACATCTGCGGGATTGAGATAGGGAAGGTTTCATTCCATGACCAAATGGTTTTTGAATCCGAACGCGAGGCGCTTTGAACCCCGGGAGAATAGCGACGCTTCTGTCACATCCAGGACGTCGGCCGGATTATTGGCCGGCCGGCGGCGGCGGCGGCGGCGGCGGAGAACAAACACTCACCTCAAGCACAGGAAGAGGAAGAAGGCCACCAGCAGAGCCAGCATGGAGATGCAGTGACCCAGGAAGTTGATGATCACGGCGATCTGGTAGTGCATCTTCCCTTTTTTCTGAAAGGAAGCAGAGAACAGGAGGGTTTTTTTGACTCCTCCACACAAACAGACTTTATTCTGTTTGACAAAAGACGGAGAAAAGTCTGAGGAGGGCTTTTTCACAGCGCCGACCGCCTCCCGCCGAGGCGGCGGCCGGCGGTGGGCGTCGGGCCGCAGCGGGAGAGTCGAGACTGGAGGTGAATGAATGTAGAGTCGCACGCCGTCGTCTGAGAAAAAACAACTATAAATATCCCGATCTGGAGTCAAATCAGAGGAAATCTGCTTCAGACACGTCTGAATCGTCACATCCTCCTCCAGACGCAAACATCCATTAACCTCTCAGAGAGCTGCTTCGCTCACGCTCTCAGATATTTATGACTTTTTACTGGGAAATCAACAGAACATTGAGGCATGTCTCATTTCTCTTAATTCTTCATTCGTATTTTTTATATGAACTGACCAGATGAAGCTTTGCATGTCTAAATAAAACCTGGAAACTTAATATTGTTGCTGAAACACATCATCAAACAGGAAGCAGCGAGATCCAGAACCGCCACCGGGAGCCGCCTCCCCCTCCAACCCGAACCCGCTTCACTAAATCTCTCCAAACAAGAGGATTCACATGAGGGCTTCAGAGAGTTCGGCGTTGTTTGTATGAGAATAAACTCCTGAAAAGCAGAAATGAAAACACAGCAGAGAGCTCCACGTGTTTGTCGGAGGTTCAAACGTGTTGTGATCGCAAATAAATCAGAATTCAACAAGAAAAGGAGAAAGGAAAGAGAAGACTGCAGCAGGAGGGACGGTCGGTCGTTGCAAAAACACTGAAACAATTAAACACTGGGGTCAGCATTCGTTCTGTCTCCTTTATTTTGAAAGAATTCTGTTAAAAGCTTAAGTGTACATTTATATTTTCAGTGCTGTTTAACCACATGGGTTAACGGTGGGTTAACACCAGAGTGTGTGAATCACCTGCAGCCCACTGACTCTAATTGATTGATTTCAGTACGAGGATCACTGAACATTGTGTGAAGCTGCAGAGCTCACCTCCATTATTGCTTTGCGGTGGTCTTGTTTGTTTTTGTGCTCAAATTTCATGTTTTAACAAGTATTTGTGTTGTTTTCCCAAGAAAGCAGAGACCGTTTGTTTTTATAAACTGACAGGCTGTAAAACTGAATCCCACACACACACACACACATATGCAGGCTCCACATGAGGCCTGCTGAGAAGCAGATTTTCCAGGGAGCTTGAACACGTCGCCTTGTAAACGGGGGTTTGAGACCACCGGCCGTGACTCCGATATGCATTGTGATCACATCCTGAGATCGGATTTCCTCCTCGCCGCCGACGGTAATCTGCAGCCGTAAGTGGATTTACATAACCTACTGGTGTCTACGCCCAGATTAAATGCGAGCGTCTTTAATCCGCACCCCGCCCACACGGGGACGCGTCATCTGGCCCATTCATTACATTTTGGAACGGCAGCTGAAGTCGTTGTCGCTTTCTGAGTCCGGACTGGACGGACGGATGAAGCCTCTGCAGCGTTTCTGCAGCGATTCAGTGATGAAAGTGTTGAGAGAAGAAACCCAGCAGGGTTTCAGGAGGGCAGGTAACACCTGCACAGGTGAGCCGTCCGTTAAGCGATGCTCCATAGTCTGAAGTTGGGTCTCGCAGTGTGAAATGTTTCATGCTGCCATCAGGAGCGTCTTGGCTCAGCTTTAATTAGATTTTCCAGTTGACAGTTTAGCTTTAATTAGCATTAATCTCAGCAGTTAGCACGCGGCTCTGCAGCTGCCCGTGAATCCTCAGGAAGTGTAACCGAGCCTCTAATCTGGCGATCAGCTGATTTGTGGGGTGAACCGTCGGGCCGGCGTCGTGCAGCAGCAGCAGCACATTCCTCCGCAGCGTCTTCCCGCGCTGCGCGGCGTCCGAGGCCGCTCTCCGCACTGCCACGCTGATAAAATAATGATATTAAAGCTGTTAGCGCCGCGGCTGCACCGTCGCCGGCAGCGTGACCCACATCCCGTCATCACTCTAATGGGAACACTTCGCCAAAAGTGCAGCGACAATCCCGCAGTAATGCCGCGGCGCTCCATTTTTCATGTTCTTAATGACAAAGGCTGCTTGATGGAGGTTCCAGCCCACTGCTCCACTTTCACTCTCTTTCACTGATTAGAGGAAGGAAAAAAAAAACAGGTGATCAGATCCTGAAAAAAACTCCGTCATCCACACATTCAAAAGCCGCTTATGTTACCTCTAAATACAGTCACACGTCACCGAGAAAACAGGAAGCGGTTGTCGTACTGAGACCGAGACATTTCATCCTCTTCCATGAAGTGGAAATCAAGCCCGGAATCATGATGCTGCCGCCGCCGTGCTTCGACCTTCGGATTTTAAAGAAAGCTCTTTTCCAGATGTTCTCATGCGATCAGTCCACATCCAGATCTCTCAGAAAGGTCACAGGAAGTTGAGTGAACTTCAGTCACTGGTCATTTTCTCGAGCGTGGAGCAGAATTCTAATCCAGTCCAGACTTTTTACTTCACTAAGTGTTGTTTTGTTTTGAACTCGTCTCAGCCGGGCTTTAGGATCACCTGCACTCAGACACAGTTCAACTGTGGATTAATGATCATGTGAACTCTTTCAGATCACTTGATGATGCTTTGAAGGTTTCTGTGAATAAACACGTTTTAATGGGGTGGTTTTTTTGTTTTTTTTTTTTAATGATGCTCGGACTCGCATCAAAACACGTCTCACATTAATTTGTTTATTGGAATGCTCAACAACAAGGTCAGCTCAGGACCGACTCTCACTGAACTCCTCACCATCACTGATCGATAATTAACAGCATCAAGTATTCTGTATGGATCGTCACGTTTTTATTCGGAAACGGAGTAAACATTAAATCTCTCACTTACTGTGTTCGGGGAAAGAAAAAAAAATCATTTGAAAACATAATATTTTTATTTTTTAAGCGAAATTCTTAAACAATTCTTTCAACATTTTGTCTCCTCAGATACTTTTATTCTGAAGAGCAGTTAAACACAAAAGTCTATTGTGACCAGTTCATGTTGAAAATACTTTTAGAAATACCAACGGTTCCGAAGACTTTCTTTTTTTTGAAGAGTGAAATGTTTTTTTGGATGTTTTCAAAGACTGGCCATGAAATCCACTGCTTGATTCAACTGGAGTCTTTAAATAAAGAGCTGAAACCTTCAGGTAGTTTTTCCTCTTCATTCTCCACTGTGGTCTCAAACCTTCACCAACAGACAATGGCTCTGACGCTTCTGCTCTAAGTGATTTCTACTAATCTCATCATCATGTTCATCATCATCATCATCATCATCTGGTTGATTGATTGGTTGCTGGTTGGTCAGTTGGTTGGTGGGTTAGCTGGTTTTAAGTCAGAACACCAAAACCCTGGACGAAGAGGCTGTCTCTTAGGTGGACTAATTGAGGGATCGCATACAGAACATCGATCGCGGCCGATCCATTGATCTAATGAGACAACCTGGACTTAATGGGTGCAATCAGTTCTCTCTGTTTATATATGAAATGTATGTAGATACAAGAAACTGTCTGTCCTATCTCTTCTCTTTCTGTCCCCTCACCCCAACCGGAGCAGCAGAAAGCCGCCACCTCTGAGCCTGGTTCTGCAGGTTTCTTCCTGTGAAAAGGGAGTTTTTCCTTTCCACAGTCGCCTGTGCTTTCTCATGTGGATCTGTTGGGTTTTCTCTGTAAAAGTGTCTAGAAATGACTATGTTGTAATTGGCACTTCATAAATAAAGCTGAATTGAATTGAATTGAATTGACTTGGTTGGTTGTTTAAACTAAGCGCATAATTTAAATGGGAGTCTGTGTGTATGTGTGTGTGTGTGTGTGTGTGTGTGTGTGTGTGTGTTTGTGTGTGTGAATCATAGTGTTTTATACTATACAGCCACTTCACTTTTTGCATTTATTTAAAAAAAAAATTCTCATCAGAACTTTGATTGAATTTTACGTTCATACTGGAGAATATTTCCAAACTGTTTACTTCTTTTTAACTTCAGGACAGAAGTTGAACTCATAGTTTTATCAAAGTCTTTTGCTTCCAATGTTTCTTCTGATCTTCTACTTCAGTGAAGAGCGTCGGTGCTTTTGGAAACTTTGCTTAAAAGCAATTCCAATCATGTGAGAACATTTAGTAAATAAGGGTTTTTTTTTTCCTTTCTTTTTAAATAGAAAAATATTGCAAAAAGTTCTGTTTTTATAACCAAGACGAAGTTTTGTTCATTTAATCGAGAAGCTGCGCTTGATTAAAAACGCCGCTGGAGTTTCACTGTGAGTATTAATATAAAGCTGTGAAATGTGAATCAGTGCTGGGGGGGTGGGGGGTGGGGGGGGGGGGGGGGGGGGCTGCATGGTGGATCTGAGCCTGAGAAGAGAGGAGGAGGAGGATGAAGTCAGGCCGACCGGCCGCCCACCGCCGGCCTCTCCAACCCGGCCTGACTCACCGTCTGTCCGCCTGCCGAGCGTCGCAGCCGGACCCCAAACGGCGAGGGGGGGGGGGCATGTGTTCTCCCCCCTCAAACAAACTCTGCGAGGAGCGTTTGATCCCCTCAGCTCGTCTTCCCAGCGGGAGCTCCTGGGTCTCAATCCAGGCTGAAGGAACTCCTCCTCCTCCTCCTCCTCTTCCTCCTCAAGTCAGTCACTCTGCTGCCGCCACGCCGTGATTTATCTCAACAGCAAACGCGCATCGTCAAAAGGTCAGACACTCCATCCGTCTTCGGGCCGGATCGATGGACCGGCGGGGCTGCGAGAGTCTGAGAAAGCAGGACCTCAGTCCAGACTCTGTTTTCTCATCTTCACTGATCCATACGGAGGAAATGAGCAGCTGGTCGTCGGGAAAAGAAAAACCCGCTTCCTCTGTGAGGAGGCGACGCTTCACGTTTTCACTGCTTCTGAGAGAAGAGGAACAGCGTCTGCTCCAAATGCAGCAAATATCCTGACAGTGGAAACAAAATAATAGTTGTCACCACATCAGTGTGTGTGTGTGTGTCCATTCGCCTGCTATTAAACAATGCCTGGATTCAGCCGAACGCTCATCTATCAGCACACCATTATTCACGTGTACCGACGCGTCGGAACGTCACAAAGCGCTGGAAAGAACGGAGACGTGCGTTTGCCTCCCACGTAGAAACGCCTCCAGCTGTGAATCCACATCGATCCCCCCTCGCCGAGGTTTCCGTGGGGCCGAGGCACTCACAGCGGCGGGGGGAGAAAGTGGCGACTGACTCACCGCCGGATCAATACAGGCTCCACGGCTCCGGCGGAATGTTTTCAATGAAACCAGGACTCAGTGAGACGCCGTCGCCTCCCACAGCTGGAGAGACCCAGAGAGACCAGCGGACCACATTCACCGCTTCACGCTGAACAGCTCAGTGAAGAGGTTCAGGTTCAGCTGGTTGTTCGGCTCATTTTTCTGTTTTGACTCTTCCATCCTGCTGAAACCGGAGAATCTCCTCGTGACGGTCGCATCCTCCCCTCCTCAGCCGTGGTTCGCTCCATTTTTCTGCCTGTCTGTCACAGTAAATGGTTTTCAGGAGGCCGCTCCTTCACTCGCTGCTTCTCCTCAGGAAATAATCACTTTAGGGTTTACCTTAAAGCGATACTTCAACATTTTGGCAAATTGGCCCATTTAGCGCAATTCCTTAGTCATTTCGAACAGCATACTTACTTTTTTGTGAGGGCGAGCTGTTGTTTATTCAGAGGTGAGTCGGGGAAGGTTTTCGGGACGGACACAATGGAAGTGGATGGTATTTTTGTTCCCCCTCGTCAAACCCATCAAATACACAATCCAACAAGCCCAAAACACTTTGGCGGACACGTTATAATCCGCACATTCACTACGCTGTGGAATATTAATGCAAAATTACGAGACTGAGTTGTTTATGTGAAGATTGCTAAGGCGGAACTATTTACTAAACATGGCGTCTGGGCGTAGTGATTTCAAAAGAAAAAGTAGTTCCCAGTATTTGCTTCAGTGTCGTAACGCTACAATATTATTTGTTGTTGTTCCACAGCGTAGTGAATGTGCGGATTATAACGTGTCCACCAAAGTGTTTTGGGGTTGTTGGATTTTGTATTTGATGAGTTTGACGAGGGGAACAAAAATACCATCCACTTCCATTGTGTCCGTCCTGAAAACCTTCCCCGACTCATCTCTTAATAAACAACAGCTCGCCCTAACAAAAAAGTAAGTATGCTGTTCGAAATGAATAACGAATTGCGCTAAATGGGCCAATTTGCCATAATGTTGAAGTATCGCTTTAACAATAAAAGCCGAGAGTACTGGAACCGTTTCCCTCCATCTGGAACTTCAGGAATATTGAACCAGCTGGGCTCACAAACATGAACTCTGACCTCCTGTTTGGTCTTGATTTCATTTGGACTCAGAATAGGAGGAAACAGCATCGTGCCCGTGTTGAATGAAGACTTAGATGTTACCGTCTCATCGCGGATGGAAGCAAACCCGGTGAGGTTTGGGTTGTTGGGGATATTCAGCTGCGGCAGATGGCCGGGCCAAAGTAAACAAACACGCCGAGTCCACGTTTTGCCCCGTCGTTTCACATTCGGCGCCTGATTTGGGTCAGCGTGTTCTGTCTGCAGCGGCTCCATCTTCTGTAACACAGACGCTCATCACAATCAGTGGGCGGTGCAGGTGGGGGCGGGTGGGGCGGCGACCGGAGGACGAGCGACTCGACATGTGGATGGATGCAAATGGAAATGTGGAGCAGCAGCAGAAGGAGGAGCACCAGGCAGCTCACGGCATCCAGACGCTTATCAGCTTCACATCCACCTCGGGCGACGCCCCGGGAGGGAGCGGATCATCGGGTGATGCTCGGGAGGGAGTGGATCACCAGAGCGGATCACCTCGGGCGACGCCCCCGGAGTGGATCGCCTCAGGCAATGCCCTGTCAGTGGGTTGCCTCGGGTGACACCCTGGGAGGGAGTGGATCACCAGAGCAGATCACGTCGGGTGACGCCCTGGGAGGGAGCGGATCTTCTCGGGTAACACTCGAGAGCGGATCACCTAGGGTGACGCTCTGGGAGGAAGTGGATCACAAGAGCGGATCACCTCAGGTGACGCTCTGGGATGGAGTGGATCACCAGAGTGGATCGCCTCGGGCGACGCTTTGGGAGGGAGTGGATCACCAGAGTGGATCACCTCGGGTGACGCTCTGGGATGGAGTGGATCACCAGAGTGGATCGCCTCGGGCGACGCTTTGGGAGGGAGTGGATCACCAGAGTGGATCACCTCGGGTGACATCCAGGGATGGAGTGGATCACCAGAGTGGATCGCCTCGGGCAACGCTTTGGGAGGGAGTGGATCACCAGAGCGGATCGCCTCGGGCGACGCCCCCGGAGTGGATCGCCTCGGGCAACGCCCTGTCAGTGGGTTGCCTCGGGTGACACCCTGGGAGGGAGTGGATCACCAGAGCAGATCACGTCGGGCGACGCCCTGGGAGGGAGCGGATCATCTCGGGTGACGCTCGGGAGTGGATCACCTAGGGTGACGCTCTGGAATGGAGTGGATCACCAGAGCGGATCACCTCGGGTGACATCCAGGGATGGAGTGGATCACCAGAGCGAATCGCCTCGGGCGACGCCCCCAGAGTGGGGTGCAGCCGGTGACGCTCCCGGCCGATATGCTGCAAACCAATCCTCTGATTCTTCCTCTCTTAACGGCCGCAGGCTGCAGGAAACGCAGCCTTCAAATCCTTATTTACTGGAAGTAAAGCTTCAGGATCTGTTCCTGCAGCAAACCTCTGTGGTGGGTTTAATTAACTCCACGCTTTCAGCCCCCCCACCCCTAAAGAAACTCATTAAGTAGGACACAAGCACACAGACGGTGCAGCACTGCCTTAAGGAAGCAGCTACTTCACCAAACAGGGACAACAGGGCGCATGGATTTTACATTTCCTGCCTGTGGATCAGTGGAAGTGTGTGTGAGTGTGTGACCCGGCAGGTCCAACACAGGATGGGGAAAAATGGTGCAGACCGTCTCCGGCCTACAGGACTGAACAGTGGATTTAATATAGAATCTGAGGACAAGGTTTCCACTTCACCTTCGAAATATCAAAAACTGATCATTTTATGTGCTTCATAACCCCCCACCCCCGCCCCATCCTCTGTGGCACAGTGGTTTGACCCATTTCCCTCCCTGTGGTTGAGTGGAAGTGTAATTTTCAGGTATTTTTTTGGATTAATATCTAATTCCTGCAGGTCCACGTTTAAAAAAATGTCATTATTCGACACTAATGTTCACAAACAGCGTCATGTCTTACAGCGACTCACACGAAAGAAGGCGGACGGAAAATGAAGGAAAAAGATCAACCAGAGATAAGTTACCAGAGGAAACGGCAGTGGATTCAACTATTGAATATTAACTTTGATATGAAATCCTCTCTTGATGCTTCGGTCCAGTTTCCTGTACGTGGATCAGTGGAAATGTGTCCGAAGGAAGGTGACTGATTCTCATTTTATCTTATCAGACACTCTGGGAAAAAACCCACAACTTCATAATTTTTAAATGAGATTTTTTTGATTAATTTTGGATAAATCAATGAAAAACTGAAAGATACTCCACTAAATGACACATTACTCATTCAAAAGTATACGTTCCCCTTTTTTCCCTCACATTGGTTTCATCCATTTGACCGGAGCCGATGGATACTGTTGTAACCTCAGGAATGAAGCACGCACACTCGGTTGTAGTTTAACTCAGTTTTAGTGAACTTTTAAGAATGGATGAAACCGCCGGACTCTTCACTCTTCAAACATTTGCAAGAATACACAAGAATAACAACTTTTTTCTTCTTCCAGCAAACATGTTATTATTTCCAAACTTTTTCTTACTCTCTTCTTCTTTTTTTTTTGTTTTTTTACAAACACAGATCAAGTTTCCTTTCGTTCTTGTTTCTTCTTTTTAACCTTACATATCACTGCCATTTACAAAATTTACAAGTTCAGTCTTTGAGGAGGCTTGTGCTGCCTCATGGACCTTCTCGGACCTGCTGTAGTTTCAGGAGCGGGCTGAGCTCTGTGAGAAGGATGTGCGGCAGGGGAAAGTGGACCAGTTTGCTCAGACAGATTGTCATTGTTTTCAGGGGCAACTGGCACCACTACACAGTCCATCGAACTGTCCACACTGTCTTCGCGTGGAGCCCTCTGAGGCCCCTCCATCCCTCCATCAGTTGCGAGATCGCACGTGGTCCACATGCCTGCGAACCTGTCTCCCATCACACAAGTCCACCACAACCGACACAGGACCAGAATAATGATGAATAACACCTGGCAGCCATGATGAGCCACTGCCAAAGTTTTTCACAGAAACTCTGTCCTCTGGCTGAAACACACGCTCCTTAGCATGCAGGTCTCGTCTTGCTTTCTGCTGCTCATGTGAGCGGGTCACTCTGGCTCCCACATCTGGACGAAGGAGGTCAAGGTGAGATTTGGGTTTTCTCCCCATGAGCATCTCAGCAGGAGCCAAGCCAGTGGTTGAGTGAAGGAGTGAGTCGGCACTGAAAAAGGAAGCGTGACAGCTTCACTTCCAGCGAGTGTCCTGACATCTTTCGAAGACCAGCTTCCAGAGTTTCAACTGCACGCTCTGCTAAGCCACTGGAGGCTGGGTGACTGGGTGATAAGGTGCAGTGCGAACGTGACAGATCCCATTTTTCTCCATGAACTCTTTAAACACCTCACTGGTGAAAGTGGGCCCATTGTCAGTGACAATCGTGTCTGGCAGACCATGTGTGGCAAAAATGCTTCTGAGTGTATCAGTGGTAACTGAAACTGTGATGTTTGACATGATGTGTGCTTCTAGCCACTTAGAATGTGAGTCCACTAGCACTAGAATGATATGTCCCATAAATTGGCCAGCAAAATCAAAATGGAGTCTGGACCATGGACGTCCAGGCCACTCCCATGGGTGGAGCGGTGCCACTGCTGGCATCTTTTGGTTCCCCTGACATTGTGAACATGCCAACCTTCTCTTCTAAGGCGGCGTCCAGCCCTGGCCACCACACAAAAGACCTGGCAAGGCTTTTCATACGGGAAACCCCTGGATGAGCTTCATGCAGCACTTCCATGATCTGTGCTCTACCTGGAGGCAGGACAACAACTCTGGATCCCCAGAGGATACAACCATCCTGCACACTGAGCTCTTGCTGACGCCTCGCATAAGGTTTAAGCTCTTCCTGCTCCACCACAGCTGCTGGCCAGCCCTGCATTAACCAGCGCTTAACCTGTGACAACACTGGATCTCTGTCTGTCCACATCTTAATGTGCTTGACTGTCGCTGGGGAAGTAGCTAGTCTCTCCAACAAAAACACCGTCTCAGGAGGTAGGCTATCCAGACTAGGAGTGTCAGGGAGGGGGAGTCGGCTGAAAGCATCCGCATTAGCATTGTCACGCCCTGTTTTGTACACAATGTGATACTGGTATGCTGACAACGTCAAGGCGCAGCGCTGTATGCGTGCTGAGGCCATGGGTGAGATCCCCTTCGTCTCACTAAACAGACCCATGAGTGGTTTGTGATCTGTAAATATGGTAAACTGACGGCCATACAGATACTGATGAAATCGTTTCACTGCAAAAACTACAGCTAATCCCTCCTTCTCAAGCTGTGAATAACCCTTCTCAGCCACTGTAAGTGTGCGTGACACGTAACCAACAGGTTTTTCTGTGCCATCCTCCATACGGTGGGAAAGGACTGCACCTACACCGTACGGGGAGGCATCACAGGACAAAACTACGTCCTTGTCTGGAACAAAATGTACGAGAAGGGGTGCTGAGTGTAGTAGTTCTTTTACCTGCTGAAACGCTTTCTCTTGCATTTGCTGCCACTGCCATGGACTGTCTTTGTGCAACAACTAGTAGAGGGGGGCAAGCACAGTGGAGAGGTCAGGCAAAAACTTTCCATAATAATTCACTAAGCCCAAAAATGACCTGAGCTCTGCAACATTCTTTGGACTTGGAGCTTCCTTGATCGCTGTCACTTTCTCCTCCAGCGGAGACAAACCCTGAGCCGTGATCTGATGACCCAGGTAGGAGACACTTGGAGCTTGGAACACACATTTGCTGCGTTTCAGGCGCAGCCCAGCTTCTGCCATTCTGTGTAACACCTGGTCCAGATTCTTCAGGTGTTCCTCCTCGGTTCTGCCTGTCACCAAGATGTCATCCAAGTAGACGGCCACATGTGTGGAATGTTTTGCAACAGATTGTCCACTGTGCGCTGAAAAATGGCTGGACTCGAAGCTACACCAAACACTAGGCGGTCGTACTTGAACAGTCCTTTGTGTGTATTAATCGTCACATATTTCTTTGACTCCTCATCCAGCAGTAACTGCTGTTAGGCGTGGCTCATGTCCAGCTTTGTGAATGTTTGCCCACCTGCCAGTGTAGCAAACAGGTCCTCCACTCGTGGCAAAGGGTAGGTGTCCAGCTGCGAGGCTTGATTTATTGTCAGTTTGTAATCACCACAAACACGTACTCCACCATCTCCTTTCAGCACTGGAACAATCGGAGCTGCCCAGTCCGAGAACTCGATAGGCTCAATAACACCCAGCTGCTGCAGCCTCTCCAACTCTGCTTCCACTTTGGACTTCATGGCGTATGGTACTGTGCGTGGTTTGAAAAAGCGTGGCTGTGCATTTGGATCCACACACAATTTGACTGTTGTACCCCGGAGGGTGCCCAGCTCATCTTTGAACACGTCAGAGTACTTCTTAAGTATGTCCTCCATCACTGTAACATCCTTAATTTCTCTCCAGTTCAGGCAGATCTTCTGTAGGATGTCACGTCCCAGTAAGCTTGGTCCCTCACCTTCCACCACCAGTAACCTCGCTGCTGCTTTCTGGCCTTGGTATGCTACATTTACTTCTATAGCACCCAGAAGTGGAATGCACTCACCAGTGTATTGTCTCAGCTTGATGTTCGTCTCTTTGAGTGCAGGCGCCCCTCCTGAGCGCCACAATCTGTGGTAGGCGTCTTGACTTATCACTGAAGCTGAAGCTCCAGTGTCCACCTCCATCTTCAGCTCAGCATCATTCACTTGTACGGTTGCATAGATGGACTCTGCTCGTGGTTCATTGAGGTTGAACATGTTGATCGCACACTCCTCTTCCTCCTCCTCCTGCTCATTGCTCTGCAGGTGATGCGCGTTCCATTTGGGCTTGGATTTCCACTCCTTTTTCTGTTTATCTTTAGCCCCACCTCTGCACTTCTTGGCTATGTGTCCTTTCTTTTTACAGTTATGGCACACACTGTCTTTGAAACCACAGTCATTTGCAAAACGTGCTCCTCCACACCGGTAACACTCGACTGACTTTTGTGGCTTGCCTTTCTTCTCCTTGGACACGTGATGCACCGTGCTTGGCTGCACACTGGCGGTACTGTTTTGGATGTCCTTCGTGTTGTTAGCTGCTGTTTCCATGGCCTGAGCGATATCCAGCGCCTTTTTGAAACTCAGTGAGGTCTCTCCCAATAAGCGGCGCTGCATGGCGTCGTCATTAATGCCGCAGACTAGCCTGTCACGCAGCATATCATCCAGCACATTCCCAAACTCCCAGTGCTCGGATAATTGTCTGAGCTCAGCCACGAAAGCAGCCACTGAAACTCCCATCTTCCTTGAATGAGTGTGGAATTTAAAACGCTGAACAATCACGGAGGGCTTCGGGCAGTGATGATTCTGAACCAACGTTACCAGTTCTTTGAAACTCAGATCTCCGGGCTTCCGAGGCGTCGCCAAGTTGCGTATTAGCTTGTACGTCTTTGCTCCGCACACACTGAGGAGAATGGACCTCTTCTTCCCCTCGTCATCAATGTCGTTCGCCAGGAAAAAGTGCTCCAGCCTTTCGACATATTCAAACCAGTCGTCTTCTCTGTCGGCGAATTCCATGAGCGAGCCGACTGTAGCCATGATGCTAATCACGCGGGAACTTCTTCTGTGACCTAACTACGCAGAAAAAGGAAAAAAGAAAAACTTCCAGTCTTTAATCCTCATCGCCAAAAAGGTGTTGTAACCTCAGGAATGAAGCACGCACACTCGGTTGTAGTTTAACTCAGTTTTAGTGAACTTTAAAAGAATGAATGAAACCGCCGGAGATCAAACTGGTGCGCCGCCATCTTCGTGTGTTCAACGTTCCGTCCGGAAACAAGTATCACATGCAAAAGGTTCCGGGGCGCAGCCCAAACAATTACACAGTGACAATATCACACTATAACAGATACGGATCATTTGAGTCATTTATATCTTGTTTCATGAACAAACTGTCGAAGGCGCTAACTGTTTTTCTCTTTATATTTTCTTCTGATCGGGGAGCGCCCGGTGCTTTGAAAAGCTGCTCTGAAAAGGCGGAGGAGTGATCTGAGGGTGGGTTCTTACCTCCTGGTGAAGTATGGCCTTACACATGGAGTAGTTCCCCTTCAGCGCCCACGTCCCGTTGGACAGACACTTTCTATAAACGCTATCTGCAGAGAGCCAGAGCACAGAAGAACAACAGAAGGCCGCTGTTAGGAACAAATGAGGTGATTTTTCAAACGTTTCCTTCCTTTTTTCGGCCGTACCGCTGCTCCTCGGGCGTCTTTGCTCTTTTGGCCTTGAGTCGGTGGAAACATGCGGGACCGCGAGCGGCTGCTCGATTCGTTGTGGCACCGTGACCTTTCTCTGCTTTTGAGACTAATAGGGAGCGATATCATAGAGGTAGCTGTGATTTTTCACACGTTTGCTGTCAGGTCGCCCCCCCCCCCCCCCCCCCCCCCCCCTTTTGCCTAAGAAGCTTTTCTTTACATTGAGACCCTCCCTCCGTTCACCCGCCGCCTCGGCGGCGCTCCTCCTCCGAGCGCTATAAAGCATCCATTTGTCTTTCTGACCACTTCGTCTGACTCGCCGGAGCCGATCCCAGGTGACTCTGGGCCAAAGCAGGTTACATCCTGAACATGTGGGCACAAACCGAATCCATCAGCGCACACACACACACACACATACACACACACACATACCCACACAGGCCTTGGGAAAGCGACAGCCCACAAACAGGCACTAATGCACTTTCATTCCGACTCTGGGAGGAAACCGGAGTCCTCCAGTAAAAAGAAAAAAAAAAAATCTATGCACGTTCAAGAAAAACATAGAAACTCTACTCAGAATTCATCCCAGGATTAAAGCACTGCTACACTGCTACACCGTCAGCGCTCCTGAACCACAGATCACGTCCCAGAACCATTCACTGGAGACAGCGTCGGTTCTGTGTTCACTTTGCTCAGGATGCACAGACTCCTGCAGGCGAAATGTTTAAATACCGGAGGATTGATGAGCTCAGAAGAGAACCTTTCATGCACTATCAATCAATTTTCAGCAATTTTTCTGTCTTTGCAAATGATCCGCTGACAGTTCAGTCTCACAAATAGTGTTTGTTCAGTGTAATCATCTGATTTGTCCAAAATGTTTTAATTTTTTAAGAATCTTACTATAAAAAAAAAAAAAAAGCAACTGATAAGAATACGGATAAAGTACCGGATCGAGTACAAGAACCAATAAATTGATAAACTGATAAATAAGCAGTGACATCCAGGAGTTGGACGTGTTGGTTATTGAATGTACTGGAGACTCAGATGAGCTTTCCAGACTTATAAAGAGGCAGAGCACAGAGAAGAGCTCCTCATAAAGTCTGCAGACAAGAGTCCTGGGGGGCCAGCTGAGGAAACGTCTCGTTCTGCTGGTTCATGTCTGAGTGTCAACCAGAGCAGAGGTGAAACGATGTTTTCAGACGCAGTAAATGACATTCTGCATCAACCACAATGCTAGAAAGATTAATTTCCACGTCCTCTCTGACTGAAACCAAATGAAGCATTTGCGATCAATAAAGTTAAACATTGAAAGACGAAACGGCCTCCTCCCGTGTGCCTCCGGAACAGCTTTAATCTTGAACTCACCTTTCTGCTCGAGTTGAGCAGACGAGCGGCCACATGCGCTCAATCAGCATCACGAGCTTCACTTTCTATTAGGAAAACATCATTTCTGCATAACGCAGCATGAATGGCGGGGGGGGGCTGAGAGCGTGAAGGCTCTGACAAATGACGAGTGAAATTCCATTTCCTGCATGCAGGCCCACTGCGGTGCAGAGCAGGACAGAAATTTCATAATCTGGAACAAATTTCACATTTGTCATTCCACATTTATTATCTCCTCAGATGATGGAAATGGAACTCCAAATAGGCCACCGAGGAACTTTGAAGGGAGAGACGGCGGCGAGTCCAGAGAGACGATTTCTGCCTGCAGACGAACAGGTGAGATGGAGTCCGTCTCGGGTTCCCGCTTTGTTTGTTTCGCAGTGTAATGAGAGCGCGGGAACGGTCACCTCGGCCGGAACGTCGACACTAACTGACATTTATTCAGTTTTCTTTCCGTTTATAAGCTGAGTGTGTCGATGTTTGAAGTCCTAGCCAAAGAAAAATCTCTTTTTTTGGGTAAATGTCACAGATTTCTGAGCAGATCATTTATTTCCTTGCTGTTTTTTTATTCATCAGAGCTGATATTTGATGCAGGTGAGCAGGTCAAGTGTAGAAACCACATCCTCCATGATGCACTGCAGGCCTGTTTGGTTACAAAAAAACTGACTCCACGGACTGTTGACACAGGGGTTCACTTCAGTTCAGGACAAACTGGGCTCGATCACATGATCACAAATGGAAAATGACAGGATCACTAAACGACTGCAGATTAATGAGGATTGTTAATATGATGTTTCAGAAAAAAGACACAAATGTGGTCGGATCGATCAGTCCATTGAAAAAGCAGTTAGTTCTATATTTTCATTCAAAGGTAAAGCCACTAGTGCTGTTGTGAACGTTATCTTCAGCGCAAGTGAATCCCACCACTGTGGTGAAAACGCGCACGAAGCAATAAATACATATTAAATAAATGATGCGCTTTTTTTTAAGTAGCATTAAAATCCCTGCATTGGAGATAACTGTAAAAAGTGTCTCCTGGTAAGACGGCCACCGCAGACACCTCGAAATGGAGCTGAAGCAGCGAGCCGCCCTGATGGAGGCGGGCGGAGCCGACAGATGAGCTGCTCAGGGTGCGAAGATCAAACCGGACTGACGCAGAGTGAAGGAGAGAGCGGCGCCCAGCATGTGGGCCTGATGGCGCCGTGTTCAGGTGACGACCCGCATGTCAGACGCTGGAGGACTCAATCTGCCCCGGCGTCAATGTGACCTCCACCCCCCCCCTCCACCCATTATACACCTGATCATGTCTCATATCACGCAATACAGAGATAAAAATAGACCGAGAGAGAAGACATGTGGAAGGAAATTCGGTTTGAGAAAACTTGAAGAAACAAAGAGAGAAATGGAGGCGGGACCAGTCCGATCAGGCGCCTCCACTTCCTGGTTGGTGCAGCACCGTGTGGTGATGTTAGCACGCTGTTAGCACACAGAGAACCATTAGATAATGCTACATCATTCAGGAGCCGCTGCGGCTGCAGGTTGGTGATCGGCGGCGGGGGCACGGGGGCGCCGCGCCGCCCGCCGGACCTTCGGCCCACATGAAAACATCAGTGAGCCGCTCGGACAGGTCTGACCCGGATCTCCGGGCGGGTCGCCGCCGCGGGTCAACACACTTCCTCCCCCGCTGACGCTCAGCCTCCTTTTTCACCCGGAGTTTGTGAACCGGTTTGAACCCGTCTGGCGTGCGCACGTGGTTTCACCTGTGCACGAGGACGGGGGACCGGAGGACCGGCTCGTCCGACAGGACCGGATGTTTAAATAACGGCGGGCGGCGGCGGAGGGCGGCAGGGAGAGCGGCGCGGCGCGGCTCTCCTCAGGGCCGCCATGTGCAATGAGCTGGATAAAAATAGCATGTTGACAGTGTAAAGGGACTGTCAGCCCCGATCAGGATTACCTAGGCCGTGATATTCCCTAAACCCCGAACGCAACATCCTGCAGAGCTTCCAGATCTGACGGCTCGCCATCACGTCAAAGTCAAAAGTTCAGACCCACTAAGTTCTGTCCTCGACCCAACGTTTACATCCTCTTTATTATCACTCAGAATTTGTTTTGGGAATTCTTTTTTTTTTCACAGTGATTGGATTTTTTTTTTTTTTTTTGTATTCATCCAGGTGAGTCCCGTTTACAACGCAGGATCTCTTCTACAAGCGAGCAGCAAAACCGACTTATAATCACATTTACCAACATTAAAAACAGTGGAAATTTCTACATTAGAACGGGGCTTTCTTAAATATTTCATAAAATCCATCATTAAATAACTCTTCACTTGTTAAAAAAAATAAACATTTATCTTTCCAGTGAAAAAAAAAAATACTTATTTCCTGAGAAAATGTATTTCATTGATTAGGAGCTGGGGGTTTTTTAATCTTGACAAGATAAAATTGAAAAAACAAAACAAAAGAATAAATAAATAAATAAATAAATAAATAAATAAATAAATAAATAAATAAATAAATAAAATCACTTTTTTTTCAAAGTTTGGAAATCACATAATTAATTTCTTGCAAAAAAACTTGTATTTCAATTAAAGAAAAGGTAAAAAAAAATGCCAGGGAAAAAAATGTTTAGGGAAATCTACTGCTAATCTATTATGCTGAAATCCATATTTTTTGGAAAAATAACATCATTTTGAGGAAGTTAATATTCCTTCTCTAATATAGTTCCTTTTCACTATTTAAGAGTAAAACTAGACTTTTTAAATCGTTAATTTTTAAATCATAAAATGTCAGACGAACATCATTCTATTGTGAAAAGTTCTTTAACTAAGTCAATCAAAAAAGTTTTTTTTTTCTTTTAAAAATGCGTCATCTGATTAAATTCAGTTAAAAAACTGTTTTATGTTTGATGCTGATTTGAGAACGACGCAGGAGAGATTTTCTCGGTGGAGCTCAGGATGAACTGAGGTGACTCCCGGAAGACGCCAGAGCTTTCAAATTAAGCGGAGTGACCTTGAGTTGAATCCTGTCTGATTTACGGTTATTTGAGCCTCCTCCCGTCGCCGCGGAGGCTTCTTAAGCGATGAAAAAACTCTGTCACCTCCTCCTTCTTGGCGTGCCGGGACCGTTTGCATGAGAAGAGGCGAGAGGAGGAGTTTTACGGCCCAGTGAAATTAGCGTGGATGGGACGGTTATACGGCTGAAGCGCTGCTTGTGGAGGATTAGAGCGCTTCACACCTCCACTGGAAGACAGGAGCCTTGTTGATTTGTTCTGGATGAATTTCGCTCTTTCGTCATCCTGCTAATAACTTGTTCCAATGTGAAGTTTGACGGGAGCCGAGCAGCTGCTAGCAATAACAGGCTCGATAAACGACGACCATGAAAACACCTCTGTGGGGTTTGAAAGGCTTTACCTCTGCCGGACCAGAAGAAGAAGAGCTGCAGAGCTGCTGTCTCTCTTAGTACTGCGACAGAATCAAACACTGTATCAGTCTCATTAAACCACATGAGCATCTTCCTCCTCTAACATCCAGATTATAGAGCATCTTGTTGTTTATTTGTCACCTTCGAAGTAAATTTAAAACTTGTATCTACATCCAGATTGTGCGACTGCAAACAGGAAAATGTACATATTATTGGAAAAACAAAGCAAATGTTTTCTCAGAAGTGTGGCAGAGGCTTTGTGGTGCCTCTAATTCGCTCTGCGTGACCCAGTGACGAAGTTAAAGCTGAAATTTGCGGTTTGTCAGACACTAATAGCCCTCCAGAGGAGAGAGCAGGGCAGAGAGGGAACGCAGCTGGGAGGTAATTAGTTTCATTGTTTTCGTGGCGAAGATTCGTCTTCTGCCTTGTTTATGTGAAGGTTTGACCATCTGTATTCAGACTGAGCCCTTCCCTTCACTTTTAAACCGGCGTCATGGAAATATCGGAAACCACAGGGAGGCTTTTGTGTCTTTATATTGCTCCTTTTGAGAATAAACAGGTCAGTCAACACACACGTAATACTGAGTTCTCGCTGTGTATCCTGGTAATCCTGCACTGAAACCACTATAAAACATCAACTCTTCCTGAATTCAGGAAAAATACTGTTTGCTTCATCACAGACAGCTTTTATTCACTGTTACATTTATTTTACTGAAGAATTATTTCTAGTGCTGTCGGTTTTAATCGCATTAACTGCGATTAATTCATGGAGGGCTGTCTAAGATTAATTTTTTTAAATTATGATTAATCACAGAATTAAGGTTAGCAGTTAGTTAGGAGACGAAACTCATTTTACTGTCACTGAGACATTGTTTCATCCCTGTGCAGTACAGGTGCATTGTGGGACATTGTTTTTGTACAAGTACATTATGGGACATTTTTCCATTCCTGTGCAGTACAGGTGCATTATGGGACATTGTTTTTGCATTATGAGGATTAGATTCATTTGAAGGTTGAAAATGTTACTAATATCCGCTTGTGGCCGTTTATTTTTGGTGATTTTCTAATTCACAAATTATACGATTAATCGCGATTAACTATGGTCAGAGTTGTAATTAATTAGTTCAAATTTTTTAATCGATTTACGGCACTAATTATTTCATTAACTGACCGATGAGCATGTTAATACTGGAGACAAATAAGTTCATCAGTGTGGAGTTTGCATCTTCTCCCTGTGCAGGCAGGTCTTTCTCCTGTTTCCCTCTGAAACATGCATTTAGCGGCTGTTAATGAAGGGATTAAAGCCGACGAGGGCGGTTCAGCTCAGGTCGGGCCTCAGTGACGCTCCCCGCCTCGCCGGCGGCGGCGGCGGCTGAAAACCTCACACCAGCCTGGATCCACATGAGTCACCTCGAGCCGCCGCCGAGACGGAAACCGGTCTGAATCCCCCTCGTGTGCACAGATCCCCCGGCGGACAGGGCCTTCTGCACGTCTTCCAGGCCGATCCCTTCAGATTAAAGTCACTCTCTCGGTCTCGAACGCAGCGCCCAGGTTTTCACATTTAAAGCAATGAGTTGTGTTTTTATCCCCCTGCTAACGATATCGGCTGCAAATGTGTTGTTAAAATTCTGAAAGCTCCCGCTCGAAGGTGGCCGGAGCGAACCTGACCTTTAGCGAGAGGTAATATTTGTGACGAATCGGAGGAATTTTCCCGGCTTCGCTCTGGAGACGTGACGTGAATGAAAGCCGAGCAGAAGGACGGATGAAAGGTCAAGAAGGAAACTCTCCGAGCGGCGAATATCTGAGGCCAAAACGCGTAGAGTCAAAGTAAAGATCTGCCGGGAGAGATCCCAGCAGCCGCCGCTGCCGACCGGCGGCAGAGCCTCCAACACTCAGCGGAGCGTCGTCACGTTGGCCAACATGTGGGCCAAAGCAATGCACTGAGAAACGCTCCCACTTTTCAAGTACAAATGTTCCTTTATGCTCAGTTTAATGCTCATAAAATCTAATTCCTAAAAATGTCTCTTTACAGTCGGTTCTTTAATCACATCACAAGGTTTAAATCTCCACCATCAGGGATCTAATATCCGATCTATTCCCTGCAGTGTTCAGTTTACTGACTGAATACTCTTTAAGAACATGTATCTGACACAAACTGACGGACCTGACACGCCACTTTCAGAGCTGAGAAACATTGATTGACCCAAGCAAAGAGCTCATTGATCAGCATTGTCTTCAGACTCCTGAGGATTCATTTAGCGCAGCGATCCTGTTTTCTCTGATCCTGGATGGAAACGCCGCTGATCCCAGACAGACTGATTTGAGTCTCTGCTCCCAAACTGTAATAAGAAGCAGCTCCAGCTCCAGACTCGGCGCCTCAACCACAAATTGTTGTTTTGGTGTTTTGGGTTTTTTTTTTTTTCTCTTCAGATTAAGCAAACAGTGTGAGGAGTGTTCATTAGTGTTGCTCTACGGCTTCGCTGGCGAGCGCTGGGCTTCCCGGCGGAGCACAGAGCGTCTGGTTAGCGTCTCCCACACGGCAAACGGTCCAGTTTGAAATACGAAGTGTTTCCGCTGCTCGAGGCGGCGGGTAATCCCACCGATACTCCATTCATGCCGTTCTCCAGGGTTTGATTTCACCTCAGATTGCTTCAGCCGTGGAGCAGAAAGAAGAGCGGAGATGAAATCATTTTATCGAAGGGGCCATCGGCATTTAAACCTCTGCTCTCTAAAAGCTCCTGCAACTTTTCTTGACAGTTTAATTATACAAATGCATGAAGTGTCAGCAGCTCATCTCTCCTCGTGGACGTTTAAACCTCTTCATCGAGCTTTTCTGAAATTTTGAAAAAACTCACGGCTTCTTATTGATTTGCAGCTGAAGTCTGATTGAAAGAAGAACAACTGAGAAACAACTTTAACGTCACTCGGTCGGTAAATAACAGAAGAACTTCATTTCAGACCAAACGTGACGGAGAATTGAGCTTGTTAAGAGGAGGAGGAGAAAAAATGACAGCTGAAGGCTGGATGATAGAGGAGGAAGATGCTCTACAATCTGGATGTTAGCTCTTGTTAAAGGCACAGATTTATGATAGCAATTTATCGAAGCACCCTAATGCTAGTCACAGCCACTGCAGAGACAGGCTAATGCTAACGTTGCTAACAGCGAGACATCATTCCTGTTGCTGATTAGGTAATCTTCACTTCAGTGTAACCGTTACCTTTAGGTGCACAGTCTCTGGTGATGCTAAGCTAACGCTAACAGTTGACCTCGTCAGCGGCACGGAGAGAGACAGCAGCTCTACGACTCTTCTCGCCACCACCCAGGCCTGCTCAGGACATCGGCCCCCACCGGGCCGCTCCACCCTCCACGTTCTGTTATTCTGAGCTCCGCCGTTCTTTCTCCTCATGAATTAACATGCGCCGACAACTCGACTCGCATAAAGAATTGATTAAAAGACGTAAAAACAGCAGAGAAAGAATATAATCACGAAGTGAAACTAACATCTGGGTGGCTGAGAGTGAGCAGGAGTCTGTTCTAACTCTCGTCAGACATCTCCTTTCTGGAATGAGTCCTGGGCGCTCAGAACATTTTTTAAGGCTGTCTGGGTGGATGAAGGGAGGCTGCTGCTCTCCTGCTGAACGCAGACCGTGTTGTTTTACTTCCTGGTTGATCGGAGAAAGAATAGAGGATGTAGAGTGCCACTGAGCTCATTTCAACTGGAAAACAGACTCAGACATTTACGTTTCACAGCTTTTCTACAGATATCAGGAGCAGAAAGGAGGAAGACTGACTGCTACCCTGTGTGTTTTTGTGCGAGTGTGAAAAATCAGCGTGAAACGCCAGAGAGCCGGACTGACGGCGCCTTCCTGTTTCTCACATGGCTAAATTCTCCACGCTGCACCTTTAACAGGACGGACGTGGAGCTCGACCCTGCCTGAGAGCGTTTTGAAAACACGGACGCCTTCAGGGACCGAACTGGCCGCCAAATGAAGAAAGCGTGTTTGTGTGGTGGAGCAGGGCCGCCGGCCGCTTCCTGGAAGGATCCGTCTCTCCGTCACCTCATCAGACTCGGCGGGTGGAGTCTGGGTTGGAGGAGAGCAGCATGTTCCCGTTGCGCTGCGGCGCTCCTCTGTCCCGATCGGAGGGAACCGGCCGCTCGCCGTCCCTAAAATAACGGCGGCGTTCACGTGGCGGCGGCTGGCAGGCGGTTTAACTCGGACGGACAGCTCCGTCTCTGGAGATCCGGGCGGATCACGGCGGATTCACAGCAGCGCCCACTATTTCTGTTTGGGAACTGTGAGGTTAAAAACAGGTGCTAAACACCCCTTCGCCCCCACCCCCTGCCCCAGCCTCCACCCCCGGGGTAACAGGAGCTGGAGGCACATGTGGCGTGAACACAGACCCCCCTCGGAGCTGAAGCCACCGTGATCCAGACTTCATTTCCAACCTGCAAACACCACAGCAGGCCTCCACCCTCCACCCTGCACCCCGTATCCTCCACCCTCCACCCTACAACAGTCCCCCCACCCTCCACGCAGTATCCTCCACCTCCCTTTTTCATAACTCAGCTGCTTGTAATTGTGCTTCCTGCTCCGGCAAACATGCTGACCCAAATTTAGTCACGGTGGCTTAGCGTTTCGAAACGTCGGATCAATGGCTGCCTCCTCCTCCTCCTCCTCCTCCTCCCCCTCCAACACCACCACCTCTTCCCCCTCCCCCTCCTCCTCCTCCTCCTCCGTGCATTCAGAGCTGAGGTCTAATTAAAACTGGAGTCAGCGGGGAAGAAAAGAATGTGGGATTTGCTCTAATTGAGAGAAAATGCTGTTTCCTGCACCGACGAACAGCCGAAGTCTCTGATGTAACAGAGAGGGTTTGTTTATGCAGAAAGTCAAAGTCTGTGCGATTCAACACAGGTGTAGTGCTTTCACATTTATGATTATTAATATTTTAATCATGGAGTCTCTGTGAGATTAAGGCGCGTTTTGCATATTTACAGTATGGAACTATTGCACTTGTGTTTTCCTTTGATGTTTTTTCTTTTTGCATGTGCATTAAAATTCGGAGAAACACGGTTTGAAATGTTGCACATGCAGCACTTTAAAGGCCTGCTAAATAAGTCTTATTATAGATATTCGATGCGGGAGTTAAAACCGCTGAAGGACTGAAAAGTTATTTTCTTCAAAAATGACAATTGAAGCCCCTGTTTTAACTTTACAATGAGTTAAAGACAAAACGATGCACCACATACTAGTTTCCACCAGGAAACAGGTAAAGGATGATAAAAATTAACATTTTTTCAACCTGGTGATTTCATGCCCTGCAGAGAGTTACAGAAAAGATTAATGCACTTTCATGTTGTTTAAATGTGTATTAGCATTGACGCATTACTACTGTAACAGTCAAACAAGCAGTGTATTAAAAAAAGAATCTGCAAAATGTGTTTTATTATCAATCAATCTAAATAAATCTGAATAAAGTTACACCTAAAGCTCTGAATCATGATTATCAATGAGCCATTTCATCCATTTTTTTTTCAATTTTCTTGTTGATTTCACTTCATTTCATTGTGGCTGTCCATGATTTTAAGGTTTGAATTATTGCAAAAGTAAAATACATTTTAAATGTGGAATGAAAAACAGGATTTAAGGAAACTTTCAGAAGACTAGTCCAAGAAGGAAAAAAAAAACACAACGAGAGAAGACGTTCTCAAACATATTAAATCGTTTCTGCTCATAAATGACCTGAGAAGGACAGAAACAATGAAAACATCCCATAATAAAGGCTGCAGATCAAAGTCACGGGGAGCCAGCTGAGGAATGGCTTCTTATCACAATATGAGCAGAACGTCTGAAAACAGCTGATCTGAAGGACGCCTTCTCTTCACGTGGATTCCAGGAAATCTGAAAATTAAAAGGAAAGATCTGAATCTCCAGTGAGAATGTGAAGCGGCGAGCTAGCTAAACTATCCTGACGTCAAACGCTGGTTGATTTTCCCCCGAACTGACGGAAACAGAACGAAGCGGTTTGACTCTGGCTTCAAACGAAGCACTTCCAGTTAGAGGGAACTGCTGAACGCCAAACGGGGAATTCCAGCCTTTTCTCCTCCACAAACAAAATCTATTCGCCAACAAGTCGGAAACTCAGACTGGAGCCTGTTGGAAGAGAAGCTGCAGCTCGATGTTATACCTGTGGAAGAGTCCACGTCCTTCTCTTTAAAGCCTAAACCTGGTTAAGTTCTCGGGTGTGAAGGATCTGAGAGGAGCTGAGAGTCTCCTCCTGCCAGGTCTGACTCTGGCTCTGTCTTCCATCTTGTTCCTTTTCGGTGCTTTGAAATCAGGTCTACAGAGAAAAGAGGAAGATTCAGAGTTTTCAAGTCGCGCCGGCTGCAGGATTATGAGCGATGAAGAAAGCAGAAATGCATATTTGTCTGAGTCCTTTTGTCTCTCCTGTCTTTGATGTGTCCCATCCTCACACCCACATCCCGCCCGCCCCATCAATATTCCATGAGTGCTGCTCCGCTCGGCTCGTTCAACGAAAAGAAGCGCTGGATTCCTTGTTTGTGAGCAGGGAGGGTGATCCAGGGCGAGGGTTCCTCCGCCCCGCTGACTGCCGGCACTACTCCAAATAACACCACCCTCCTCCTCCTCCTCCTCCTCCACCTCCATGACACCGAGCAGCCAGCCAGAGAATCGGGCGCCGACATGCAGATGAAAATCCGCCGGCCTCCGGGGACCATTACGGGAAAGTCAAACCCGGCGTGGAGCGGGTGAAGAGGTTTCCGGGCGGGGCGAGACGCGCGACAACAAAGATGTTTGTTCCAGGCTGAGTCATGAACTGAGGAGGAGGGCGCACGGCGCCACGGGCACCTGTCACGACCGGGCGGCTGAGCGGTCTGGACAGCGCCACCCGCAGGCCCGTCAGCCCCTCCGTGCATATGTTTGACAACAGGACGTAATCGTCTGCGAGCGGCGGAGACATCGAGGAGCTCCTGACGGAGCAGAGACACGGAAACACCGGCCGCCGTCTGGCAGAGGCCTCAGCAGGGAGCTGAAATCCTGAACCGAGTGGGACATCCGTCACGCCATCCGTCCATCCGTCACACTCAGTGCGCTACACCCAGCAGATTATTCTGATTATTTCGCTCACATTGGAAGTGAGTAGAAGATGAACTGCTAACGCTTTAGCTGCATTAATGAAGATCTTTTGTACAAAACGCCAAATTTTTGAGTGTTTTCCACTTGGTGGAATCCACCAAGGTGACCCCGAAAGCCTTGAAAGCGGAGCGCACACGTGGCTTCGTACGTGCCGATCCTGAAATCTTGAGGCCTTTTGTGAAAGTGGACATGTTTTTCCAAACTGCTGTTGATGTCAGTTTGAGTCTTTTCACACTGAGCGGAGGTGTGAATGTGGTCAGATCAGGTTCAAGCCAAACCGTGCTCCTGAGATCCGTCCAGTCGCGTCCTCGAGGAACACGCCACACTCACACCTCCACAAAGAAAGCGCTGTCGCTGCTTGGAGTCTCCGGCAAACTGGAAAATACGACCAACCCTCATGTTACGACAGGATGTGCAGATTTTAGTAAATAAACTGCTCCACAAACGCAATGACAAGAGTTTGAAACCAGCGGGAAAACAAAAAACACTGATGATCGAGGCTAATTTCTTTGGAGAACATCCCAAACAAACCGGTACAATGAAAGGGTTTTCAGACGCTGAAGTATCACAAAGCGAGGATCCAACCTGAGGACGTGTTTCTGTTCACATGCTTTGTACTATTAGTGTCAAGGAGCTACATTTCACCGAGCATTCATCCCGTGGCCTCATTACGGCCTCTAATTACCGCGGTACAGTCTGACGGATGGTTTTAATACAGTCGTGGCGGACACGTGTGACATGCACTGGAGTGACACGATCGCCCCGAAGCCACGGGTTCTGGTATCACGGAGCACATATGGTATGTTAGTCATGTCGGCAATCAGGTCAGACCCGTCAGTTGGGACATAACTCAACACGTTACGGCTTTACAGGTCGACACCATCTGGAGCCGTGTCAGCCGACCTGTAGGTGGTCTGAAACGGACCAGGACGCCGACCGGTCAACAGAGCAAGCGGTTTGGGTTGGACCGCCGTGGAGGAAGCATCTTCCCGACTGTACCTCCAGCTGCTGGACGGACTGGCAGCGGGGCGAGAAAAGCCGTTGTGCGGCAGTTTTCTCGGCGTGGAGTGGGAATTAGACCTAAGATAAAGCCTGCGTGCATTTCTGTTTATACACCGACTCCACAAAATAACCAGCAGAGTTTACTATCTGCCGCTATAAAGGCTGGATTTAATGTGACAAGCGGGGCCGGGCGTCCCTCGTTAACCGAGGCGTGAACAGCTAAGCGACTTTTACAGCGCGTCGTTAATCCCCTTCACATCCCCGCACATCAAGTATGCGTACGTTTATCCAAGGACTTTCATGGTACTTCTGCTCACTGGTGCCAGCGTCAGGTCAGCACTGAGGCGGGCTTGTCCCAGCATGCCTTGTGCCTCTTGGCCAAGTTACTTTACTCTTGTCAGGGTGCGGAGGTCAAAACATTGAAAATTCACAGAATTATACCAGAAAATAAATGAGGTAAATTAATAAAATCAGAGTTCAGAGAAGAGAAATTATGATTACGAGTATATTGCAAAATTTAGTCTATTTTTTTAAATGTGGTTTTTGCTAATTCATCTGGGAGGGGCCTAGTTTTCATAGAGCATCTTCCTCTCTCTAACATCCAGATTATAGAGCATCTTCCTCCCTCTAACATCCAGATTATAGAGCATATTCCTCTCTCTAACATCCAGATTATAGAGCATATTCCTCTCTCTAACATCCAGATTATAGTGCATCTTCCTCTCTCTAACGTCCAGATTATAGAGCATCTTCCTCTCTCTAACATCCAGATTATAGAGCATATTCCTCCCTCTAACATCCAGATTATAGAGCATCTTCCTCTCTCTAACCTCCAGATTATAGAGCATCTTCCTCCCTCTAACATCCAGATTATAGTGCATCTTCCTCTCTCTAACATCCAGATTATAGAGCATCTTCCTCCTAATAATCACTAGGCTTTCTAAATGTTATCAGGACACACCAATAGAATGAGTTTAATAGTGAACTTCATGAAGTTACAACTTTATATTTTTCAGTTATTAATCCAGAACTAACTTGTAACTGGAATCGATTTCCAGTAATTTGCACCACATGATGCGCCGAACAGTCGAATCTAATTTTGGCAGCAGGGCTTCATAGAAGAGCGCTTTCACAGTACTGCTATTCAGGGCAGCGACACAATAGATGTCAGAATCACTTCTGCGCGACGTGTTTATCAACCACAAACATCCTCCGGCGAGCTAATCTGCTCCCAGTGAAGTTTCCCCGCCACGGGGTCAGGGCGGGGGTCCGTTTGTCGTTCAGCAGATTTAAAAGACGGAGTCCGGTTCACCACGTCTGATGTGTAACTGAAGCTTCTCCTCACAATCCAATTTAACGTCCCTGTTCCGTCAGTCCTCGGGGGGATTTGTCTTCGGCTCTGAGAAGCGTCGCAGACCTTCTCCTGACAAACGGGGGGCGGCGGGTCTGAACTCTGGAATAATCTCCCTCTGGATCTGAGAGCAGCATCGACATCCACTCAGGCTTTTAACGGCGCACTCAAGAATCACGTTCTGCCCTTGTCCTCACCTAAAGCCACTTATTACTGCCCTGATGCCTCCACGGCTCGGCCCTCTCCCTCGCTGTGAGACCAGGCTGCTCTTTAGTCCTCCACATCAATCACCTCTTCAATCAAGCACACTCTGAACTGCCTCAGATGAGTATTACATGTTTAAAAGGGTCTATTTGAGGATTTCATCAATTTAAGGACACGTTCACAGCAATGTCATGTGGCCTGGAGTCATTTTGTCTCTACCTGGCTTCTGTGATCATTGAGTTTATTGTAGATTGTAATTTAATCTTATGATATTAACCTTTTATTGTGTTACTGACTGGATTACGTGTGTCTTTGTGTGTAATGACAGACTCCACGGAGGCCAGAAACCACACAACCCAACAGAACAATAAAGAATAACAGCCTGCTTTCACTTCCAAATGGCTTCGGCTGTTTTTAACTCCTCTGGGACCAAAACGAGACGAACACAATGAAGTCAAGCTGTGGTTTTAAATGAGGTGTGTTCGCTCCGTCAAATGTCTGACAGCACAAAGAGTCAGGACTAAAAGGACTGAATGAGGTGCAGAAACCACCACAAGGATAGTTTCTCCTGCACCAACAACAAAACAAATACAGTGAAAGTCAGCACATTTCTTTAAAAAGGCATAAAAGTCAGAATATGGAAACCAAAGTGTTTCAGCAAGAACATGGTTTCACTGTATCAGCGTTTATAAATCACTTTTCTTGGTGAGAACATTGACTCTACTGGCCTGCAGAGCAACAACTGACCCACAGTTACATTCTATATGAAACCAAACCAAACAAGGTAACACAAAATAAAATGGGACATAATGGAAGAACAAAGAATTTGACTAAAATCCCCAAAATGTTGACACAACTCCCCTGAAAAGTATTCACATCCAACCAACCAACCAACCAATCTACTTACGAACCAACTGACCAACCAACCAACCAACCAGCCAGCCGGCCAGTCAACCGGTCAACTAACCAACAAGCAAAGCAACCAACCATCCAACCAACCGACTTACTAACCAACCAAAAAGCAGCCAGGCAACCAATCAACTAACTCACCCACCCACACAGCCAACCAACCAACCAACAAACAAGCCAACCAACCAGCAACCAGCAAACCGATCATCAAACCAACCAACCAGTCAATCAGTGGAAACATCAAACCAGGAATGGAGGCATTGACCTGTTTTGTTTCCCTCTCACTCGTCTTTGTGTCTTTGTGGAATCACTGCAGCAGAGACCCTGATATGTCTGCTTTCTGCACTTCCTCCAGCGGGAGAGACTTCAAGATGCTCCCAGAACAAACCACAGACAGAATCTCTCCTGGGGGGCCCGGGGTTTTCCTCCAAGCCTCCTCCCAGTGTTCTGTGCCAGTTCGATTAAAAAAAAAAAACCCTTTCTTTCTAATTGTTTTGACACTGAAGGTTATAAACATGTTTTCTTCTGTTAAAGCTTACAAAGTTTGTCAAAGATTTCCTTTAATCCTGACTAACCCAAAATCATTGAAAAATGTCCCACTGCGAACAACATTAGCATTAGCTTGTATCCGTTAGCGATAGTGTGCTTGAATTAAAGTTAGCTTCCCTTTCTCAGCGCCGTCTATGAGTTGTTTTGTTCCTGCTTCTTCTCACAGCTGTAAGTACATAAATCCCCCTTTCCCGAACGTTTTGTGCTGATGTCGACCACCTAATAACCACCAAACCACACGAACTGTACGACAAATCCAAAAGCAGCTCCGCTCCTTTAACCCTTTAGCGCCTCCGGCTCCACTGCATTCAAACACGTTTTCTTCATCTCGGACCGAAGCAGGGAGAAAGTTCTGCTTTTAATAAGTGTTCACACTTCAACGAGTGTGACTATTGGGGCTTTTAATGATGTGGCAGGACACTCAGGGTGATTGTGGTATTTTTTATAGGATCTCCTGAAGTTCAGGCATCCCGTCGACGAGGAGCCCGGCTCCACTCACAGCCTCTGTCTGCGAGCTTCGGACACCTCTGCTGCTCGCTGCGCTCAAAATTTCATCAAACTGCTGTCGAACCTCTGGCGTCAGCAGACCAGAGACTCTTCAGAGGCTTGGAAGTACGACCCGTGTATGAACACAGGTTATCACCCATTTTAAAATAGCACTTTCAGTCAAACAACGAGGCGCTGGGAGTCCGACAGACAAAACCAAAACTCGAGCTGAAAATAAAACCGAAGGTTCAACATAAAGCTTTTCATTTACGACACAAACACAACATTTCTTATGTGGAATAAGGCCAAAAACGCCGCCGGACGGCCCGCTGGAGGCTTTTAGCCAGTGGAGATTATGTTAATCCTGAAGGTGAAATGAACCTTTTCCTCCTGAGAGCAGTTCAGACTTTAAACGACGGAGCGACACGCCGGCTTTCGCCTCATAAACTCACTAAACTGTGTTTACTCGACGTCTCTGGGTAGATAATGAAGAACAGCAGGTACAGAATGACTCTTGTAGGAAATCTCAATGCAAACACTGATTAAATATTCCAGTTTCACTAAATCTGAATCATTCACAGCTCTATGAACTACAGTTACAATCCTCAGAGTGCGTGAAAATGACTTTGAAATAAACTTTAAACCTTAAAAATGGACAAAAATGTGTCTTTTTTTTGCAGTTGAATTTCCAGAAGAACTAAAAGAGACATGCATTCTGAGGTTTGGGCATAATTTTGAAAAGGGAATTCTTTACTCGGTTTAAAAAAATATTTTTAATTACATTTTATATGCTTGGATTTGTCTGCAGTAAAACAAATGAAATCAGCTGAGGTTGTGTTCATCGATTACTGATCAATTTTTATAATGTCATTTTGTTGGTCTCCTCAACTTCGAACCGCATTGATCCTTTTGTGACTCCTGCTTTAAAGGTTTGAGGAACAGCTTGCAAAATTTGGTAAATTCAACATCACACAGACGGACACAGTCAGAGACTGAGACAGTCGGAGACAGTTGGAGACAGAGACAGCTCGAGACAGTCGCAGATCATCAGAGACATAGGCCATTTGAAACAGAGACAGCCGGAGACAGAGGGAGACCGTCAGAGACAACTGGAGACAGGGACAATCAGGGACGGAGGGAGATAGTCGGAGACAGAGACAGTCGGGGAAGGAGGAAGACAGATGGAGACATAGACAGTCGGAAACAGTTAGGGACATTCAGAGACAGTCAGAGACAGAGGGAGACAGTCAGAGACAGTCTTAGAGACAGCCGGAGAGAGAGGGAGCAGAGCTGCGCTCGCCGCTCCAGACAGCAGAGAGTTAAGTTTTAATTTGTGTGATTTTCCTTTGTGTTATTTTGCAATTAAACTGTGACACAAACAGTGTTTTGCTCGGCGGGGGCTCGACTCGCTCCCCCCGCCGCACAATTCACGTTTGTTCTCTCCTTTTACACATTTCTCCTCCTAATTTATACGCTCATGCTAATTCGTGTATGCACAATTACGTAAACAGGATTTGCCCGAGGGGCCGCTGGGTGGTGGGGGGTGGAGGGGAGGGCGGAGCGGGAGTCAAACGAAGAGCCTGCTTCTCTGATTCATGGCGTGCGGTTGGTGCTGTCAGCAGCTGACAGGTGGAGACTCACTGGTGGTGTTGTAGCGGACGCCGTAAAACATCTCTGGACAGGGCCGCGACACCATCTGACCGGCGCTGCTCCGCGGCCAGCAGGTCCCGATGCCGTCGATGGAGGTGTCACAGTAGACCGCCGAGCCTGATGGGAGAGGAGGGGGGTGGAGGGAGGGGGGGTGTCAGCCTCATAGCAGGAAATGACGGCTGCAGACCTGGAATTAACCTCGGAGACGCCGATAATCAACCCTTTCCCGATGAGTCTCTGAAACGCTCCTTTTATTAACGCTCCCCGTCACCAGCTGAGAATCAGGACAGCACTTCTCTTCTGCACATTCAGAAAAACACGCATCTCGCAGGAAACATGAACTAAGTTCCATCCTGACAGAAACAACAAGTCAAATCTTTTGGCATGTTTTCAGGTTTTCAGCACAAATGAGCTTTTTAATTCTCTATAAACTGAGGCGACGTTTCTAAACTGGGAACCGACTCGACACACTTCTCCTGATCCACTTCACCGAGGATTTCTTCAACGGAGATTAAGAGATTATCAGCATCAGTTCATTGTTTGATGCCAAGATTGTTTATTGAGAAGAACAAAACCCAAAGCAAGGTTTTTAAAGCCAATTTCATTCAAAAAGGGAAAAAAAACCTTTAATTGGAACAGATACTTTTTTTGAATAGATCAATTTTTTCCTAAAAGTTTCATTATAAACTGAGAAAACAACAAAATCAAGTTTATTTTATTTGAATTTGCATTATACTGTGAACTTGAAAAATGGATGAAATGTATTTTATAAATATAAGACCTCTGTAATCAAAAATCAAATCAATCAAGCATTTAATATCTCAAAGGTTTTCATGAACAATCGATTATTAATTATTTAAACATCAAATTCTTTCAAAGCTTCAGAATAAACTATGAAAGAATTTGTTTTCATCTCGTTAATTTTCATTTATTTTGTCAGCATTTCATGACTGACACAACTGTAAGATACAAACATCTGGATGTGATTCCATCAAACTTCCTTTCTCATGATAACAACTGTAAAACCTGTTTGAATTGCGGGAAGAGCGGTCGTTATGGAGGGATTTTTAAAAATATCTTCAATGTGAAGCGAGATGACAACTGAAGAATAGGCCTGCGTGTTCAGCTATAGGTGCACACGCACACACACACACACACACACACACACACACACACTCTCTCCCTTTCCCCCCTGCAGGTTCTGGCATGCGTACGTTCCTGGACTACATATAGACCGAGATGGCTTTCTGACAGAGCTGCAGCCGTCTTGGCACTGAGCGGAGCGTGTGTGTGTGTGTGTGTGTGTGTGTGTGTGTGTGTGCACGCGCGCGCGCGGCAAGCGGCGTCTCCTGTGGCTCGACTCCAGTAAGTCTATTTCCAGCATTGTTCCTCATCTGTGATGCTGCTGCTCATAATCTGCGCTCAGATCGGGTCGTTCGCCTGGCGGAGGGTGTGTGTGTGTGTGTGTGTGTGTGTGTGTATGGGGGTGTGGGGGTTAGTGTAAGGTGGGGGGGGGCATTGGAGGAGTGTGCCCAACTCACCGCTCCACTGGCTCGTGGCGTTGCTCAAGGTTTGGTTCCAGGTTGCCGCCAGCGCCTGTACTGTAATCCAGAGAGACGGAGGAAGAGGAGGAGGAGGAGGAGGAAGAGGAGGAGGAGGAGGAGGAGGAGGAGGGAGAGGACAACAGCTTCATCAATAAGCTTCAGAGGAACCTCATTAGATTCAGCTTAAAAGACACAAGGAGTGAGCATGAAAGGGCAACGGTAAACACTGGTGACAGACTTCTCCCCGAGCGATAGCAGGGCGGCAGCGGCGCATATGAGTGTAGACGGGCCCCCCGGGGCCGCGCCATTATTTCTGTGATAACTCAAGATGAGTCAAGCTAAAAACCAAGGATCCGGAAACGCGGCGTTCTGCGGGGCGAAGCGGCGCGGGCCGGGCTCCAAACGGCGGCGCGGGGAACTCTCCCTCTGCCCGGACGTCTCACCGACGGCGTGAGCAAACCGTCCCGCGGCATGCTGGGGGAGTGGGGAACACTCTCCACACGGGACAGAATTCTCCCGGTTCGTTCACAACGCAGCGCAGACAGCAGCACCCACGAGTGGCTCTACTGGAAAACGACAGTTTTCGGCGTTCCTGTGCAAACGGACGTGATTTTCTTCACGTTTTTTTTTTTTTTTCTTTTTTTTCTTCACGTTGCCGAGTGACCCTGGAACTCCTGGTGAACCCGGTCGGCCGGCTCACTCTCACACGATTGGTTTGCATGTTCTTCAGGTTCTCCGGTTCTCTCACATTGAAAACACGTTCTGGAGGTTTATTGCTCATTTAGAGGATCTACGAAAGATTCACGGATCTAAAAATGTCTGGGATTTGAAGACTGTCCGTTCAGCACGTTGGAATATCAGTCCTGGGAGGAGCTTCATCTGGTTCACCACATCATTTACCCATGAGCTCCAGCAGAGGAGAAGCTGTAAACACAGCGAGGCGTTTCCTCTACCGGCCCACCTCCAGTTTTATCTGCAGACTTTTTCACATAATAAGAATTAGAATTTGTCTCAATCATGACTTTCTGAAAAAAAATTTTTTTTTATATCAGTTGTTTATTTCTATTTATTTCTGTCTTTGATAACTTCCTTTTAAAACTGCAGTTGTTTATTTTTTGCAGAAATTATTGGAAGGATCTTGTAAATCGTTGTGGTTTAATAAAATAAAGCAGTGAGATATGAAATTCAAACCAATCAAATCAGGATTTCAACTTCAGAGGTTTGTTTTTTTTTTTTTTTTAATTAAACTATGTACTTTGTACATTAATCCACGTCTTAAGAAATCAAGAATGGCCATAAAATAAATTTTAAAAAAAACAGCTAAATTTTAACACACAACCATCAAACAAACGTTTTGTTTGAGGTTTCTGCAGCACGGTGACAGTTTGGACTCAGAAAGTGTTTCACGGTGAGGGTCAGTAACAATGTAAGTCTGTTTATCATCGTTTTAATGAAAAAAAGAACCAAACTGTTTGTTTTCCTGGATCTAACCGGAGCGTTCTGGGCTGAAAGCGTCTGAAGCGACGCTGTTCTCCAACGTGACCTGCTGATTTATCTCCAGGAGTAGAGAAATAATTGGCCTTCCTGACGGCGCGTGAGAGCGAGCCCTTCCTGATGATTAAAGCCCAGCGGCACGGGGTCAGAGGCAGAGCGCCACGGAGACACGCCGCCCCCGGGCCAAATGGCAGGCGGCTCCTCGGAGGGCTCGAACCGCCGTTCCAGGTGCGGTGGAGTAGCGGGAACGCCGGACGGACTGAAGCGGGGCGCCGCCAAACGCCGTCTGCTCGCCGTCTGTCGGGGGGGAGGGCGTGAGATGAGAGGGCTGCTCGGCCTCCACTTACACGACACATTTCCCGAGAGCAGGAGCAGAGCGTCACACGTGGGGTCCGCCACGGAGGCCGGCGGCAGGAGGCTGGCGAGGACGCACACCTGCGAACAAGAGAGGCACACGGCCATGAGTTCAAACACCTGCTTTTTTCCATCCTGTGTCTGTTTTCTATCTGTTCTCGTTGCTGTAAACTCTGGCTAGACGTCACGTCTTATGGCGACCACCAGCCGCCAGCTCCTGATTGTTGAAAGCGTCACCGGTTTGGTTTCTGTTGGGGTCGATTTCATTGACCCCCCGACCGGTGGACGGTTGACACAGAGCGGCCGCCGTCACCTTTCATTTCCAGCCCTCGTCCAGGTAACATCCTTTATCAATAATGCAGCGCCTGGATCGGTCAACATTCACCCCTCGGACTCGGAAAACGCCGCCGGGGGTCACAGGAAATCATTACACTTCTTGGCTTTCTGAGGCCGTCACGGTGCCAAGCGGCCTGACGGAAGACACAGCGAGCCGTCGAGAACCCTCCCCACCGGGTGTCTGTTTCACGCTCAGTCGGTCCTGGCAGGTATCCCACTGCTCCGCCTTCCACTTCATTACAACCTGACGGATTTTAACTGAAACCGACTGTAAATGAACCCCCTATTTGTCGTTTTCTGTCATTTTGAAATACTTTTCTTACTGTTCAGTCTTTTGTTTCCATGTGTAGGATGTGGAGGTTAATACTGCAGTAACGATCCCTTTCAGATGTGCTGCGCAGCATTTCTGGAAAACTTCTGGATTCTAGAAAGATTCCGGTGCTGGTTTTTGTTTCACATGTCTGTAAATATAACATGACAGTAAAATATAGTTTCAAGAAAGTGTCTTATTTACTTGAAAAATCTATTCAGTCTGATTTCTATTTGCTTTAAAAGAAAAAGCAGTCCCAATATCAGCTGCTGGTAAACCTCCAGCATTCCCCGGCCGGTTCAGTCTTGCAGTACCACGTTCCAACACCAGATGGTGTGTTGAGTCATTTCAAAAAGCCGAAGCTTGAACTGCAGTGGAGGAGAAAATCAGCTTCACAACATTCAAACACATCAGCAAAAGAAGCAAAAAACTGATCCCAAAAGGAGATGCTTCTCAACCGAGTCAATGTGACGTAAACATCAACGTCCAACTTTAACGGCTTTTTCCAGCCGTGCGCTCGGCGTCGGCCTGTAATCACCGATGCTTTCATGTGCGAGTTTAGCGTAATCTGGGGATTTGCACGTTTCTTCATCCCACTCGTAGTTCTCTTCAAGGTGTCGTGGAAGGAGGGAGGAGAGGGAGAGGAAGGGGGGAGGAGAGGAGGGGAGGGAGTGAAGGAAACGTCTCCTGAGCGGGTCAGTGCACAAACTCAGGACGCCGCCTGAGGACGAGCATCAGCTTAAAACACGGCGCGACCCGGAGTGGCTGCTGAGCTTCACGTGACACACGGAGAGGCCTTTGCAGCTGCCCCTCCACCCCTCCACCCCTCCACCCCCCTCCATCCCTCCATCCGTCAGTAAATTAGTACCCAAACAGTGGTCCCTGCTCTGACTCCTCCTGCTTGGAATCACTGGAATCCCTTTGATGCCTCACAGATAAACATCGTCCTCATTTCATATTTAGATTCATTCTATTTTTGACAATTGTTTTCCTTCATTATACAAACTGAGAAGCACATTTTTTTTTCCCCCTCCTGTGTGTATTGTCTCCCAGGCCGACCCCCCCCCCCCACCCCCAACCCCCCGCATCCGCCTCGTGAAGACGAGATCGTTCGCGACACTTGTTGAGGTCGGCGCGGTGGAGGAGCCGGAGCGCCGGGTTAGAGGTGTGCCTCGCCGGCCAAATGCCGCCGCAGGCCGGGAGGCGAGGAAAACCTCCCAGGCTGCAGACGAAGGAAACGTGATGTTTGAGAGCGACGCTGCTCGCCTGGAGATGAAAGCTCCGTCCCTTTCAGACCGGCTGAAGCAGCCTTGAAAG
The DNA here is from genome assembly GCF_902148845.1 of Salarias fasciatus. Taxonomy (NCBI): domain Eukaryota; kingdom Metazoa; phylum Chordata; class Actinopteri; order Blenniiformes; family Blenniidae; genus Salarias; species Salarias fasciatus. The sequence goes on along the minus strand of NC_043752.1, from coordinate 3,060,262 downwards.
ACTTTAAATCCTCTACTTAGCCGGGATTTTGAGGCGTCTCTGCATGATTCAAGCATGAACATGACAAATACTAATTACTGCGCCGTGCTGGAACGTCCTCTTTACCCATTACAGTCCAGGGAACGGGCGTCTGTCAGCGCTGAAGGCCAAGAGCAAGAGATCTGAGCACGATTGTCTTTTCAAACTCAAAGGGAAAGAATGTCAAAACCTTCTGATCGACACATCTGGAGACAAAAAAAAAGAACGGTCCACTTTAAATCTGTTTTTACAGAATGAATCAATCGTTTTCTTCATGTAGATATTTAAATTTAAGTGGTTTCATATACTTTTAGAGGTATTTGTTAAATTTGGTTACTTCATTTAAATTTAATGGAAATGGGAAGATGATTTAAACTTGAAGGATCAAAGTTTCTTGTGGATTCAGAATAAAATCACTTCTTCCTCATCTGTTATCTGTTTGCCTTCTTTTTAAAAAAATCTCAAACAGCTCAAGTTTTTCTGTTGTTGCACAAACAAACTAACAGCAGTGAGAGAGAGCAAGTTCAAACCGAGAAATGTGGATTTTAATTCACTTAAGATGTTCAGGAAAAAAGCATCCAACCCTTAAAAAGTGACTGAAACTGAAGAGTTTACCAGAAGAGAAGCTTCTACAGCCAGAAATTACTATCATGAAGTCCAGTTTTCTGTGATCGTCCTCTTCTGATCTGCATGAAGCACAGAACTAAGACACATATTACAACTTTCATAAAGTTCATTATGTAAGCAACGTGCTTTGAACTCAGACTGGAGTAAACACCCAAAAAAGGAAAAAGCAGATTAGTTTGTGCTTGAACTTGAGTGGATTTCCTTGTAATGGAGTTCAGCCTGACCCTGCAGCGGTTGTACTCGTTGCAGACACATTTGCGCCTCTGAGCTCCAAACCCAGCTCCCATCTGCAGGGCGCGCAGCGCCGTGGCGTGCACGTGCGGTCCTCGCCGCTCGCGGGTTTTTCGGTCGTGCATGCCACACGCGCGCAGGTCTTAAATCACAACAATAGAGGGGACGGGGACGGGGACGGGGAGCGGAGGGTGGGGTTTTCTGGAGGCACGATGGGTTCCGCTGCTGGAGGGATTCGCCTCATCAGGGTCTCCATCAGCATCCTGCGCTCCGAGAGCCGCGAGATCAGATAAACTAATCACGAGGATGCCTTGAAAAAAATGGTAATTTAAAGATCAAAATGATCCGGTGAAGGACGCCGGGAGGGAGAGGAGGATCGCATCTGCTGCATTAACTCTCTCTTAAATCCCCGGAGGGCTTCAAATCCGGGTTCTGGGTATCAGAGCTGCAGCTCCGGGTGGTTTTCTCATGAAACCCAAAGTCCCGGTTCAACTTTCGGTGTTTAACAGATAAACAAGCCGCTTCTGGGGGTTCAAACCAGGAATCTGTCAGGAGGAAAATATCCCCCCCTCCTCTCAGCCTTTCTAGTGGGGATTACTATTTTTAAATAACTGCGAGATGGAGACAATATCCAAAACTGACATCTGGATGGGATGATACCAAATCCTCCAGCTCCAAGATTAAAGCAGCGGCAGCAGCAATCTGCGCTTTCCTCCTCAACTATCTGAATGACAGAGCCGCAGAAAAGAAAAGGAGAAAAATAAATGAGAATAAAACTCACCTCGAGCAGATACAAGCATTTGCGACGCATCTCCAGATGTTTGCTCTTCACATTATTTCCATGTGTGTTAATAAACGTCCTCCTCTCACTTAATGAAAACCGCTTGGTGCGCGTCCCCTGCGCCGGAGCGCGCGCTCACCACTCAATCCCCAATCCTTACACACACACACACACACACACACACACACACACACACACACACACACACACACACACTCAAAAAAAGAAAAAAAAAGTTCAAATTTCAAATGTTTGTGCCAAATGTGCGGCTGCGGTCAGAAAGGTCCGCAGCAGGAGCGCGCAGAGGCAGAACCGGAACCGGAGCGCCCAGGTGGTCCCGGATCCGGCTGGATCGGTGCAGGAGGTCCGCGGGGATCCGTCTCGTGCGATGATGCGCCGACGGTCACCGGCAGGTTGTGTTACCGGACTGGAAACCGGATCCAGCTCAGAGAGAGAGAGAGAGAGAGAGAGGCGCGCGCTCCTGCAGGACGCCGCGGTACCGAAACTCCTCCACGCGCGCGTGTCTCCGGCTCCGTGGCCTCCTCTCAGCGTGACTCCCGGCTCCGGAGCCTCCCGGTGCTCCTCCTCCTCCTCCTCCTCCTCCTCCTCCTCCTCCCGCTGCTCCTCCTGCGGATCGCACCCACCACGCGCCGCCCACGGCGTGCCACTCCGCCGCGTGCGCGTCGGAGACTCGACTGAGGAATCAAACTCAATTCCTCCTCGCGGAGTAAATTATGCAACGCTGCAGATCCTAATCTTTAATCCCTCCTGCAATCTAGACGCGGAGGTTTATGAGAAAGTTGAAATCAGGAGTCCCTGTTTTTAGTTTTTTTTTTCTTTTTTTTAGGTTTTTTTTTTTTTGTTTGTTTTTTGTTTTTGGTTGGGGGCAGCTGGAAATAAAATAAAAATGCATCTAGGATAAAAATCCTTTATAAAGGATAGGGATGTTAGAGCAGCAGAGTGACTCGTGTGCATGATATCTGGATCTGTGTGTGTGTGTGTGTGTGTGTGTGTGTGTGTGTGTGTGTGTGTGTGTGTGTGTGTGTGTGTGTGTGCCGTGCTTGATACAACACAACTGAGCCACATGTCGAGGTCCTGTCCATGTCTCCATCCTCCTCCCTGAAGCTTTCAGTCCTCACGAGTCTTTCCTCACGGCGGGGTTTGTTACCCTCAGTGCAGACTGACAGGTTCAGTTCTGGCCTCTCCCAGGGCCGGCTCTAGGCATAGGCGAACTAGGCGGCCGCCTAGGGCGCCACGTCCCGAGGGGGGCGCCGCGGTCGTACAAGGGGCGCCACGACGCTCTGTGTTCCGTGTGCCCCGCTGTGCAGCGGTCCGACGCACCGCGCTCCTCGTCCTCGGCGCTGCTCGGCACTGATCGGTATTGTTCGGCACCGCTCCTCAGCGCCCCCCCCCCCCCCCCCCCGCTCAACAAATGTCAGGACCGCTCGAAAAACACGCTCCCAAAGATCGCTCATCTCGGGCTCGCCTAGGGCGCCTCTGAAGCCCGGGCCGGCCCTGGCCTCTCCACTTCCTCTCCGGTCCCCTGGTCTTCCTCAGTACCGGTCAGTGGGATGAAGGTCGGTAGAGCTGAGGAGACATTGCAGAGCAGAACACCTGCAAACTGACAGCATGGAGCCTGCCCAGGGCAAAGAGAGCCCACACCTCCTCAGGGTCACCCCCAGGAGACAGAGGCCCCGTTTACACGAAAACCAGTGAAGAACGGTGAGATGTCGATACGGTTGGGCCTTTTGGTTCCACGTAAACCAAGCTTCAAGTCTTGAAAAACTCCTAAAACTCCGACCAAATGTCAATTTAAAAACCTGGGGTTTAATGTGACATTATGTGAGAGTGCTCCAGGATTCTGATTGGCCAGCCTGGCTCCACGCTTCTTGTGTGGCTGCTCGTAGTGGCTCTTTTTATGCAGGTAAACCAAGATTATGTTTTTTTTAAACATTGAGGCAGAAATGTCTGTTGTTGTAAATACCGTGATGAGGGTCTTTTTTACCCTCAGTCTAGACTGACAGGTCAAGTTCTGTCTTCATTGTCCTCACTTATGTAGACATGTCCACTTTAAGTCAAAGACAGAGACATGCACGAGTCCTTTTCTGTGTGGTGGGTGAGTTCTCGTTTGTGTTGTCACTTTATGCATCGATTTATTTATTCTGATACAATAAAAATGAGGTTTAATCGATTAGTCAAATCTTCCTGAAAAATGTTAAAAACAAAGATTAAAGCTCCAAGTTGGCTATGATAAGAAATAGCACTTTAATCCCAATTTTAATCCCAATTTCACAATTTGAAATATAAATAGAATTTTTCTTATTACATTTTAATTGCGGGCTCAAAGACGCATCAGTAAAATAACACAATTGTCATAATTTGATCCCAGCTAGAACCTGCAGCATTCGACTGAGCTCGAAAAGCAACAAGTTGCTCCACACAGTTACAGCTGCAAGAAATAATGCCAAGAGTAGCTGATCCCGCGGAGTCAGTCAACAGGGTCCAGCAGGGGGCGCCGTAACAAGGACAAACTGAAGCCTGATACATCCTTCTGCCAGCAGGTGAGCACGATCACACACTCCGACAGGTGAAACGCGCCGAGACGGGTCCGAAACAGCGCCAGAGGGAAAATATCTCCTCACAGATTAAAGAGGATACGCCTCTCATTAAAAAATCCTCAGAGTGTCCTGATCAGTTTCCAGATGCCCTGCGGTGCCTGCCCCCCCCCCCCCCCCCCCCCCCCCCCCCCCGCCCCCCCTTCGCCCACAGGTTAATTGTAATCGGCTCCAGCAAACCACAGTCCTGAACAGGATAAGATGAACTCTGTTTGATATGAGTTCAGTTAAGAAAAAAAAAACAAAAGAAAGGAAAGTTTAGAAACTTATGCTACCTGACAAGCGTGAGCCTGCCAGTCTCTACCCAGGGCACATTCATCCCGCAGTATATGGAGGCAGGAAGACAACATGCACTTTTAAGAAAACAGCCCTCAGTAGAGGTGAAGAGCGATTTGTGTCCCTGCAGGGACCTTTAAATGTCTCGGAACACACACACACACACACACACACACACACACTCACACAGGGGCCACGGAGCGGCTGTAATGCCCCCCACAGGAGCTGGTCTTGACATGTTGTGGTCTGGATTACAGGACGGATTTGGCTGTGAGAGACGGACAGATGGTCCCAGAGTGTCGATGAACCCAAAACGTCTCCCGGGATCCTTTAAATAAAACCCCGTTCTGTTTCCTCACTGAGCCTGTGAGGGAGAGGAGCTTCAGTCCAGACTCAAACACGATTTCTTAGTCAACCGTCGCCTCTCAGTGTGAGTGTGTGTCTCTCAGCTGTCCAGGTAAAACCTGCCTTCAGTCACTCCACCGCCGTCAGATCAACTCCAACAAACTCCACTGGTGCATTGAACGTTTTCCAGTGTTTCCTCCAGAAATGTCTCATTTTCACTGCTGTTGTTTGCTTCAATTGCATTCCGGTCAGAAACGGGTTGATTAGAACCAAACAGATAATCACACGATTATGATCCGGCGGCGGAGTCGGAGCATAATGAGCATCTGGTTTTAATGAAGAGTATTTTTGCCGCTTGGTCGTTGCAGACCAGCGGAAACGCTGCTGCCTGTCTGCTGCTCTTCTTCACTTCCAGGGGAATGATTGACACTGTTAATTAGGAGCTGCCGGATTAAACAGCAGACGATCATTACAGGCAACTAAACAACAGAGCTTTAATAAAATGGAAAGGTTAATGCTCGCTAGATCTCCGAGACGGGAGCGAGGAGCGGAGCCTCGTTTCAGCTTCGATGCTGAACCTTCACTGCTGCTGCTGAAGGAACAAGGATCTGCGTTCACTCACGGTAAAATATACCGTTTATGTAAAGTATTTCATACACAGGTTGATTCTGCCTTCCGTCAGGCGTTTTAATACTTCATCGGTTTTTAGTTGCTGTCTGATCACTTCAGGTGAAATGTGAATCAGAGGCGAGCCTCCCTCCTCCGTCCATGTTCCTTTACATCCTCATGAATGTTTCAGCGGGGACATTACACGAACAGATGTGATATCAAGCTCACAAGCCTCTGCCGCTAATATCTGCGCCACGAGGCTCCAAACGCCGGCCGCACGGCGAGCCGCGGCTTTCTTTAGACACGTTGTTGAGGAGATGCGTTAATCCAAGGTGACAGCGGCCTCCCCTGAGTGAACCCCCCCCCCCCGCCAGCCTCGACGGGAGCCGGCCGACAAACTGGGTTATGTGGTTAGCATAGTGCTGCCGCCGGAGCCATGTAGGGCGCCGCGTTCCCTCGCTCGGGTCCCACCTCTCAGGACTTCATCCAGCGAAACGCTCCCCAACATCTCGGGACCACATCTCTCAGGCCCCGGTGATCAAAGCTGCTGCAGGTTCCAGGAAGACTCCTGCTGCTCGGAACAGAATCCAGAGTTCAGTCGCGCCGATCGTCACACTGGGGGTCCGGTTCAGGGACCACAGGATTTCTTGTTGGCTTGTTGGCTTCATGGGAAAAAAAAATCCAAAAACATTGAGCATGTGTTCCTTCATCAAAATGGGGGATGTAGAATAAGAATGACCTTCAGCAGAACATTACACTTGATGAAGATGAAAACCTACAAGATTTGCAGTAATAAACAGATAAATATAAATGAAACATGCGCGTCCACCCCGGGGCTTCGCTCTCACGTGTAGTGTTAATCATTCATTATTTTGGTGATGTGAATTTCTGCGTGCGGCTTGATTCTTGATCCTCTTCCAGGGATCTGTCCTTTACCGTCTCGCAGCAGATTTCATTGCGGTCCCGTTTCCGTTCCTCTGCGGCGGCGATGCAGACGTGTGGGCGGAGGCGGGGGAGGTTAATATCTTTAATCACGTTAAAGTGGAAAATGAAGCCGTGTGCTGGAGTGTGTCGCTCCTCAATGCGTCGTCACATTGATTATGTGGCCGTACGGAAAGACGCCGTCACGCCGGGCTTTCACTTGGATTGGCTGCGTGCACGTCTCGTGCACGCAGCCAATCCAAGTGAGGGCCCAGGGCGTTTTGTTCTGGATTCCAGAGGCCACCTGCTTCTGCTGCTTCAGAGTAAATTAGCGGTGAAGCTCAGGAGGCGGCGCTGCTGTGACTGCGGAGCAGGAAAGAAACTGAGGAGCAGCTTTTCCTCATCCTGTTAAAATAACCCATTAAAGTGTGTGTCTAACACACACTAAACTAAGCTAACAGTTCTAGTTAGTTACTAGCATGCTAGCACTGCTAGCTAACATGCTGTTAAATTACACCACTTATAAAAGACAGTCCTAAATGATCCAGGGCGGATTATCTCTCACCTCTGTCCCGTTTTTTTCCTTTTCCTCCTTTCTTTTCTTTCTTTTCTGGCTTCCAGATGAGAAACTCTGCTTCATGAGGCTGAATTTAGCCGTCTGCAGTCAAGTGAGTTTTTTTCCCCCTTTATTAATTAATCTATTTTAATCATTCATTTATTTATTTTAAGAATCATGTACTTTTTTATTTTTAAGAATCATGTAGTTATTTATTTCTTTATTAATTTAATTTAGGAATCATGTATTTTTTTCTTTTTTAGGAATCCTGTAGTTATTTACTCATTTTATGAAACACCTGTTTTATTTTTTATGAAATCAAATGGGTTTTTGGCTTTTTTAGACATCATGTACCTCCCTCTTTTCTTTTTTTTTTTTTAAATTGAGGAATCAGGTACTTTTTTAAAGGAATCTTGTGCCTGGCTTGACCGTAACAGAATTTAAAGGGGTGAGGTAGGGGCCGCCGGCCAACTCAGCGCCCCAAGATATTACTTTTTTTGCCTGCCTTCTTGAAGAGTCTGTACACAAAATATAACTGTTGTACATTTTAAAAAACGTGCTCGATGAATATATTTTGATTTGATGATCTGTTCTTCCAGACTTGTATTCTGGATTTTTATCATTTAACAGAAATAGTTTACCATATTGTCAAGTGTTTTAAGTTCCTGCCTGCTCTAGAGGCCTTTTTGTTTGGGTTTGAAAAAAAATGAAGGTTAAAGGTGCTGTAGGCAGGATTCGGCATCTCCGCCATCTTGCTTAGGGTTACCTAAGCAAGATGGCCATTTGACCCATCTAAGATGGTGATTTGAAACCCAGCACAGCCAATCCTGTCCTGTTTTCTCTGACATCACGCCCTATGCAAGTTAAGCCCCTCCCACAAAAACTTGTGACGAACGCCCCTCGATCAATTATAGTTAGAGCCTCAGGGGCTCTTCTGATTGGTCAAAGATACCTGGAGCGGTTGAGATTCCTTTTCAGCTCAGAACAGAGACAGATGGAAACGCTGCGCCCTCGCGGTAGTGCAATTATGCTACACTCCTAAAGGATTATCAATGGATACTCTAACATTTAATCCAAAGAAAACACAGAAAAATTAGCTTTGACTAGCAAAATCCTGCCTACAGCACCTTTAAACTGACATTTTACCTTCCATGGTTCATGAAAAAGAAGCTTCGTTTGCCCGGACCTGCATCAGAGCCGGGCTCAGAGCGGCATGGAGTGAAGAGTGTGCGTACGAATTCATTCATTAAATCATGAAAGCTAATTGACTTCAGCTCTTTCATTCATGCTTCCAGTTCCTCCACAGCTGCGGGTCCCAGCTCGCCGTACACACAGACACACACACACACACACACACACACACACACACACACACACACACTTCCTGCTTTACTTCTTTCACATTTCTGCTCCATTTTTTCGTCAAACTCCCTCAAGGATTTCAACCATTTCTGAAAAATCTACCCACAAATCCATTTACCACTTCAAGGTTTCTTTGAGTGAGCACATTAATAAGTCAAACTCACTTTAACGAGACTTTTTTTTATTATTATTATTTCAAGGTCGATGGGAAAGCGACGATCTGCAGCTGAACGTGAAAATGACTTCCTCTACCCCAGATCTCCTGATTAACGGACAGAAGGTTAAACGCATTGAAACTGCTTCAGTTTGTCGTCACACGAGACAAAAGCGCGCCGATTCTATTCAGAAGCGCCTGAATGAGCTGCCGGCTCCGTTTCTCTGCTTGTGTTCGTTTGTTTTCAGCACACCTGAACCGACTGAAGGCCGCTAAAGACTCGGCGCCACGTTCAGGGTTCTGTTGAGGGAGTCTGGGAGCGGAGCCAGGGAAGTTCAGAGACACATACAAATCTCCTTTAGCCCACAAGTGTGACTGAAAGTGTAAACATCAAGAGTTTGATGATATGTGCAGATGAAGACCCCGTCTAGAGCCCGTCCTCAGCTGACGGCGCCGCCGCCGCCACCGCCTGCAGCTGGAAGCAGCAGAACAAGTGAGGACACCAGTTCCCCCACTTCAAATGAGTTTGTGAAATCTTTTCAGCAGTTTTAAATGCAACGCTTGTCAGCGTGGAAACGTCCCCAAATTAAGTCATCCAATCACTGCAGGAACTTCAAAAGCTCCAGCGAGAGAGGCGAACTCGTCCCGTCACTGGGAGCTGACCTAGAAACGGGCCGGGCGCCGGGTTTCAGACGTCGTCCGCGATCCGCGGCACGCTGATACTTGTTTATTGAGTTTCGGCCACATCTGCGCACCGCGTCCGACGAGCAACACTTGAAGAGCCCGCCCAACAATAACAAACACAACGCGGCCCGACACACGCAGGACAATCCCGACGGGGCGTGAGAGCAGGAAACAGAGCGGCCGAGCTGCAGAAAGCAAGAAACGGCGGCCCGGGTCGGAACCCGGGAGGGCGACGCTCTGGAAAGGAACTGAAACTGAGATTATGAAGAAAACAGTTACTATTGCTGATGGTTTCAATCAGCTGCATTAGTTTGACTGTGGCCCATTGGCTAAACTGTAGCTTCTAAGGAATTTTTTGCTCTATAATGTGGATGTTAAGCTGAAGTTCCTTTCAGAAGCACGTCTGTGTGAGAAATCCTGAGCTGTTTCCTCTTCGGGCTGCTGCAGCTCTGAGCTCTGCAGATCAGGGTGATTTAGAGAGGAAGGTAAACACTCTTCACACCTCGGACATGTTAGCATAATGAATTCATGTTTTCTATCAGCAGAAAACATCCACCACCGAGTCGTCTGTGTGCTGATGTATTTGCATGTATGTCACTGCGTTTTGTCACATTGAATGAATATTGATGATCATCTTGTGCTGGACGGTGACGAGCTGTCTGTCCACGAATGACGTTCAGGAGTCGTCTGTGGAGGAGTTTCACTGCAACAGCAGACGAACCAGCGTCAATCAGCATCAGAGCGCTAAAGACCATCATGTTTGGGTTTGAAGTGTAATCAAACTACTGTCACACCGTCAAACAGCTTTTAGTTCTGAGCACCGGGAGTCTCATCGTCCTCAACTCAACTCTGTAATTTGCAAACATTACATGACGCCGACAGGCTGAATTGAGATTGTCAACAGAGTAATGATTACTCCTCCAGAACATCAGCAAGGCCCTTAATGATAAAGTCCTGTTTATTTCCTATTTATTTGTTTGGAGAGCGACGGTGTTTACTCAGACGAGCAGCAGAGTGGCTGTCACTGAAGATCCATCGCTAATGTCCGAGAATCTCAAGTGAAGGAGGGAGTTTTTCTAAAATGACAGGAGGAGAAATAACATGAGGACAGACGGGCGAAAGAAGAAATGGAAATATTGATCCTCACAGATAGAAAAATTAACTAGAAGATGATGGATGAGCCTGTGAAGGAGTGCCAGCCTCTTCTGTCTGATTCTGTCCCAATGTCAACAGGCAGGGACGGATGGATGGACGGAGGGAGGAGGAGAGGGAAGAATGGATGGATGGATTCACAGACAGACGGATGGAAGAATGGATGGATGGATGGATGGATGGATGGATGGATGAATGAATGGATGGATGGATGGACGAACAGATGGATGAATAAATAGATGGATGATGGATGGATGGATGGATATTGGATGATGGATGAATGGATGATAGATTCACAGACAGATGGATGGATTGACAGGTGGATGTATAAATGGATGGATGATGCATTCATGGAAGGATGGATGGATGGAAGGATTGACGGGTGCATGGATTGATGGATGGATGGATAGATTGATGGAGGGACGGATTCATAGATGGATGGATGGATGGATGGATGATAGATTCACAGATGACTGGATGTATAAATAGATAGATGGATGGATGTACAGATGGATGAAAGGATGAATGGATGAATAGATGGATGGATTCATGGATAGATGAAGGACTGATGGATGGATGGATCGATGTACAGTTGGATGGATGGATGAATTCATGGATGGACGGATTCACGGACGGATGGAAGGATTGACAGATGTATGTATGGATGCATGGATGGATGGATGGATGATGGATGGAGGGATAAATGGATCAATGTACAGTTGCATGGATGATGGATTCATATACAGTTGGATGAATGGATGGATCAATGTACAGTTGGATGGATGGATGGATGGATGGATGGATGGATGTACAGTTCGATGGATGGATGGATGGATGGATGGATGGATGGATGTACAGTTGGATGGCTGGGTGGAGTGAATCGTGTTTTCCCATCCAGTCATTTGCGACTGTATCAAACGGTCTGTTTGGAGGATGATTGTGTTTCTGTTGGATTTTTTCCGTTTCCCTCACTTTTCTCGTCGAGGCCTCGTTACGCAGCCTTCACTTCCATGTCATTCTGTCGTTACATGAGCCACAACAGCTGTTACAACACGCTGACAGCTTTTACAGATTGCAATTTCATCTGAGTTGTCATCGTTTTACACAAGCGGCGCCGCCTCCATCCCTGTAAATGTCAGCCGTGTAAAATGACGATGTCTCCAAAATTGCTCAAACCAGAGCGTGTTAGACCCGGAATATGATTGCGCGCACGTAATCCTGCTTTAACAGTGTGGGAAATTAAAACGCCGCGTGCGCGTGACGGTCCTGAAGAGCCCTGCTTGTGTTTTGGCGATCAGGTAACAAAGAGCGTGACGGAGCGTCTCCATGCGGACCGCACGGCCTGAATGTCACGGCCGCCGCGCACGAGCGGCAGAAACACTGATGAGGACACTTATCGCCGTGGAAAACAGGGCCGGGGCGGCTCTCCGGACGAGCCGAGGAGCTCCTCACAAAGGTTAGTGGCACATGGAAACACAAGGCCCGTCTTTGTTAGGTGACCTCATTAACATGCGGCGGGTTGTGTGGCGTTCAGGAGCCGCCGCCGCCGCCGCCGCCGCCGCTGCCGCCGCCGCCACTGCTGCTGCTGCCGCTGCTGCTGCTGCTGCTGCTGCTTACGGCTCCTGTCACAAAATCAATACCCCATCCTCTGATAACTCACAGCGCCAACCGGGTTCAAGGCCCCACGTCTCCGGTTGTTTACAACGTTAAACATCAGGGGATGTGGGAGCAGATGAGGTGCAGCTGGAGGGAACGCCGTAGGACTACAAACACTGTAACACCATGAACACCGTAACGCTACAGACACCGTAACACCACAAACACTGTAACACCATGAACACCGTAACGCTACAGACACTGTAACACCACAAACACTGTAACACCATTAACACCGTAACACTACAGACACTGTAACACCATGAACACCGTAATGCTACAGACACTGTAACACCACAAACACTGTAACACCATTAACACCGTAACGCTACAGACACTGTAACACCACAAACACTGTAACACCACAAACACGCAACACCACAGACACCGTAACGCTACAGACACTGTAACACCACGAACACGTAACACCACAGACACCATGACTCTATGAACACTGCAACACAATGAACACTTGAACACCAATAACACCGTAGCACTACAGACACTGTAACACCACAAACACCGTAACACCACAAACACCGTAATGTTACAAACATGTAACTCCACAACACTGCGTATACTGTAACTCTATGAACACTGCAACACAACGAACACTCAAACACCGTAGCACCACGAACATGTAACACTGCAGACACCCTAGTACTATATACACCATAACAATAACACTATGAACACGTAACACCACTAACACTGTAACGCTACAGACATTGTAACACTGTGAACACCGTAACACCACAAACACCATAACAATACATGCACTACAACTCTATGAACACTACCACTAACACCGTAACGCTACAGACATCATAACACTACAGACAATGTAACACAACATACACCATAACACCACAAACACTGTAACGCTACAGACATTGTAACACTGTGAACACCGTAACACCACAAACACCATAACACTACATGCACTACAACTCTATGAACACTACCACTAACACCGTAACGCTACAGACAGCGTAACACTACAGACCATGTAACACAACATACACCATAACACCACGAACACCGTAACACTACGTACATCAAAACACTTTGAACACATAACACTACATACACTATAATACCACAAACACCATAACACCACTAACACGTAACGCTACAGACGTCGTAACACTACAGACACTGTAACACAACATACACCAAAACACCATGAGCACCTTAACACCACAAACACCGTAACACTACAACACCATGAACCTCGTAAAACCACGAACATCGTAATGCTACAAACACTGTAACGCCACGTACACTGTAACCGTACGAACACTGTAACACCATGAATACCGTAACACTATTAACACCGTAACACCACGAACACCATAACACCACGATCTGTGTGTTTCCAGTTCGGTGTGTTTCCTTGTGTCTCGTGAGACGTTGTCCAGTTCGTCAGACGTCCTGCGTCGTTTCGCCGCCTCATTGCTTCACTAACCGCCGCCGTCCGACCAGCCGACCGCAGAGCGGCGGTGGGCGGGGTCGGACCGCTGGAGGTTCCGGGTGTAGCGTGTGAGCCGGCGGTCCCGGGGTGCGCTCGGGCGGAGGCCTGATCGGAGCGGAATTGATCGTCTTGTCAGCAGACGCAGCGCGGGCCTTTATTCATCAGGCGGCGGCGTCCCGCAGACCCGGCGGAGCGGCAGCAGGTGTGAAGGTCACCGGGAAGAGTCGCATTTTAATCAAAGACCACGGCGCTAAAAATAGGCGTCTCCCCGGCGGGCACGGAAGACACACACTCGAGGGGACGCCGGCGGCTCCGTGGACACGCTTTAATTATCACCACACACACCGGGCTGCTGTCACAAATAAATGTCAGCTGGACACGAGGAACAGGGTGTGTGTGTGTGTGTGTGTGTGTGTGTGTGTGTGTGTGCGTGCGTGCACCTGCAGACCCTCAAGAGTCTGATCTCCTTCAACCTGTCAGATTTTACACCCCTGCTCTCTAAACGGTTTTGTTTGTTGGGTGAAGAGCGACAGCAGGGAGTCGGACACGTTGGAGGAAGTGGTTTGCACTCCCCCGTCACAGTGAGATTATCCCCGGTCTGAGTCCGGGCTGGAGGGCATTTCCATGAATGTGCATGTGTGAGTTTTGTCTGTGAACGCTACAGTGGTTTGCATGTTCAGTGTCCACGGTTCGAGTCCGGATATTTGATTAAGTGGTGAAGCGGATCGAGTTTGACTGTGTGAGTGTGTGTGTGAGTGTGTGTGTGTGTGTTTCTGAGGTGTTCTGCATACAGTGGTAAAATAATTGCCTCATTATACAAATACACACACTTTTCCACTGTGTTTGGATTACAGTGGACCAACATCCAGGAAGCTGGTGTGAATTTACAGCCGCTGTGGCAGATTAAACACCCCATAAAACACACACACACACACACACACACACACACACACACACACACACACACACACACACACACACACACACACACACACACGCACGCCCGGTACATGCAGAGAGAGCGAAAACACAGCAACATGAGAGGAGACCTACTTCTGCTTCACAGACACAATGTGTGCCGCCGCCTTTGTGTCAAGTGAAGAAGAAGAAGAAGAAGAAATGTGCTGAATCTCGGCTCCTGTTTCCCTCCAGAGTGTTTCCTGCCTGTTCTCCTCCAGTCAGGATCACCTTCGTTAAAAAACCCTGATCTGCACCACAGAGACTCCCTCACTGTGCTGCAACACACCTGAAGCAGTGTGTGATGGTGTGTGTATGCGTGTGTGTGCAGTGGTCGTCTTGGTTAAATGATCATCCTGTCCAGCTGGTTTGTCTCGGCTGTGTGTCACTTTGTGCTGGTTTTGTGTCTCTTTGTGGACGATCCATGCCGCTGTGCTCGTTTCGCCTCACGGTGTCGTCGCTCTTAATCCTTCTTTGCTCTTTTTGCATCTTTTCATGATTTAAATAAAGGATTTTATGGCTCCAGGCATCACATTGTAGCTGTTTTGAGTGAATTTTATCAGTTTGTTCCACTTTCACATCATTTCATGCTCCTTTACTTGTCTGATTGTGTTGCTTTCTGGTAGTTTTGAGTTACTCTGTGGCCATTTAAGTTCCTTTCTGGTAGTTTTGCTTCACTCTGTGGCTTTATTGTTGTTTTGGATCGAACTGTGTTGCTCTGTAGTGAGAGTGTGTTGTGAGTGTTATCTAATGTCATTCTGTTTCACTGTGAGCGCCCATCAGGCCTGTTTCGTGTCTTTTCTGTCTCACTTTTAGGCTGTTTTAATTTCTTTATTGCCATGTTGTGTCTCTGTGGCTGTTTTGCTTCACTTCAGAGATACTTTGATTGTCGTTTTGTCAGCGTGTTGTGTAATTTTATGATTCATTTAGTCATTTTCTCTCATTCTGTCATTTTAACATTTTCTGTTAAATTGTGGACGTTTTTGTGGTCATATTTTGTTTTCATCTGAATCTTTCAGGATCTTTCTGGTTTTATTTGCCTCCTTTAATTATTCATTCTTTAATTTTATCATTACCAGTCCCTTCTGCAGTGTGATTTTGTGCTGGTTTCCTCATTCTGCATCTCTTTGTGGTCATTTTATTCCTCTTTCTCCTCGTTTCCTGGTTGTTTGTGGTGATTTTCTGTGTCTTTGTGCTCATTTTGAGGCTTTCAGTGTTAACTTCACAGCCTTTTGTGGTAAATTAGTTTCTCTTTGTGGTTATTTTGTGTCACTTTGGGGCCTTTTTCCATCATTTTGTGGTCACTTTGTGTCTCTTTTCCAACTATACACACCAAATCTTCTGGAGCGACTCGGCGGATCAATTTCCTCTCACTCGCTCCCAAAGTGACATTGTGGTGGCGGAGCTGAACTGAAGCTGCTCTGGGATCAATGCCAGAGAAAGACGAGAGAGAGTGAAGGTGGAATAATGAACTGATGTCAGTGTGTGTGTGTGTGTGTGTGTGTGTGTCTTCAACACATCAATAGATTTTAGATTGATGTCACATAAACTGGAATATTTCAACCTTTTATTGATTAATTCTTCTTCATTCTGACTTTAAAGTGATAAAAGTCTCCAAACAGCATCCCTAAAACAAACAAACAGGATCATTAGGCTCCTCCTGTGTGTATTTCTGACTATTTTCTGTCACTTTGTGACAATATTGTATTTTTTATTGGAGTCTTTTGGTTTATTTTGCATTTATTTGTAGTTATGTTCTCTTAATGGTTGATTTTTTTGTCTGTTTTTGATTGCTTTTATGATTCCACTTTGTGGTTATTCAGTAGTTTTGGAGATCAGTCAGTTTCTAACTGCTGATATGAATGTGATTCTGGTTATTGAGCATGTCTTTTCTCCGTCGGAGTCTGGAGCACGAGGACGACCGGAGGTGCTGACGGTGGGAATGGGGGCTGAGAGGGTGACACATTACACTGGTCTCACATGGAGGGGTGGAGGAGGGCGGAGGAGGGCGGAGGAGGAGGGGGGCTACAGGACTGTGACAAGTGCAATGTGACAAAAGGTCACAGTCAGCAGGAAGGAGCTGCTCCAGCTCTCCTCTGCCCCCTGCTGGACACTGATGGCTTCTTCAGCACGCGCTCATATTTCTATATATCATCAGGAAAAAAAAACAAAAAAAACTTTTTTAGCTGATTTTCTCTCCCGGTGACTTTCTAAAGTCTTGACAGGATGATATTGTCAGATAACATGAACAAAATGACCCAAAAAGGGTAAAAACTACAACAAAAACACATCAGATTGGCACTAAGGTAATAAAACACTCAATAAGGAATGTAAAACATTCACTAATGACTTTAAATGACCATAATTTGAATACAAGAAATTAACAAATAACAAACTAATCAAAAAAAGACCAAAAAAGTTTCATAATGACCTTAATTAGCCACTAATTGACCCTCAGTGAGAGCAGTGCTCCCATCAGAGACGAGTTTGCATTAAGTTTCAGTTTGTTCTGGAACTGGGAAGCCTTTCTCTCTCTCTCTCTCTCTCTCTCTCTCTCTCTCTCTCTCTCTCTCTCCTCACTGATCCTCTCGTCCTGTTTCTGACCCACGTGGACGTTTCTCCCCTCGCCGTTAATCCGCCGCCTCCGCAGAGCTCCGCTCACCGTGTGAAATGAAAAGCCACACCGGTGCCCCCGCTCCGCTCGGCCCCCTCCAGCTGCTGCTCCGGTTCATGTTCCTCCATGGCTGAGCTCCTTAATCCACTTCACACCGCTCTCCTGAAAGACGCCCCCGAACTGTCTGGCAAGGCCGCAGAAGGCCTTTCTGCAGCTCCAGTCTGAGTGTTTCTCCTGGTTCTGTTTGAGCCTTGCATTTTCATTAAATCTGCATCGCTGCCACCCTGGAACGAGGAGTCGGTGATCTGGGGGGGGGTTCGGCGCCCGACAAGACAGATGTTCTGCGGCTAATCCTGCAGAGCAGCTTCACGGAAACCTCCAGAGTCGACGTCTGTCCAGCTCGGCTCAGCAGCCTGGCGTCAGGACCGGGAGAGGAGTCCAGAATCCGGCAGCCGAGGCCGAGAGCCAGACCTCAGTCAGTCTGAGGAAAGACTCAGAGAGCTTTAAAAACCAGGGAGAGAGAGAGAGATGGTTCCCAAAACACAACTTTAAATCTTCCAAGTGTCTGTGTCGTTTCAAGGAAGATTATTCTTTGATGAAAATGTGGCTGCTGTGAAAATTAAATCCACTCTCTCAATAAATGTGGGATTGAAAATATGAAAGTGGATCTGCGATCCCTCTCAGTGAAGAAGACGTTCCAAAAATTAATTCTTACACCGCAAACCTTGATTCTCGGAACTCTTTAAACTGATCCCAGGCACTTTAAACTCAATGAAAACTCTTCAGACTGAATATAAACCCTCTGAACTCAACCAGAACTATTCGAAGTGAACTCAAACTTTTGAATTCATCCAGAAATATTTCAACCTAAGTTCTTTAAACTGAGTCCAGACCTTTAAAATGACACACTATACATCTATACATACAAGATATGACGTTCCTAAGAACTGCATAGTACTTTATTTGTGTAACTTCACTGAAAACAGCGTAAAGCCAGGGGAAAGGTACCTGCTTAAAACACTGTTCATAGCTGCCAGAAAGGCTCCAACAAGCAAACGGGGTGAAGTGGATCCTCTGACCTGGAACAGCGGACAAAGGAATAAAGGAAATCCACACAATGGAAAAACTGACACGCCGCCTGAGATGAGGAGAAACGTAGGTGGAAGATAATGGAGACGTGGAGATTTTCAGCACCTCGGACAGCGACTGACAAAGGAAAGGTCACCTGATACAGAAGAAATGATTGAAAGGATGGGAAAATAGGATGGAGCTGCCAACAGGATGTGACCTTTTTCTTCCTTTGCTTCTCTTCTTCTTGGTCTATTCTGTGTTCTTGTTGTTTTTTATGGAAAAAAAAAAGAAAAATCTAATAAAAACTTACCTGAAGAAAAACTGAATGCAGACACCAGACTCTGGAGTCCTCCTCTGCTAGTCATTGAAAATCATTTTATTTCCTTTAAGTGCTGTACTACAGAGTAACTTTTGTAAAAACTAGGAAATTACTAAACTATTATTTTATGGTTGTTTCTGTAAGAACCACAGTAGTTTAGTTACTTTACTGCTAACTAAAATGATATTTCTTTACAGCCATACTTACCAGTCACTGCTGTATATGGTGCTGTAGTAAAGTTAATTTACTATATTTAGTTGCTGCTTGAAACACTGAAGTACTGGAGTGATTTAACAAGTTACTTTAACAATTAGTTACTGATTTAAATACTGGAAGAACAGTTACTTTACCACAAATCAAAAATATTTGATTACACTTACTAGTCCCTGTTTTTAATCCTGTACAAGTGGCTATTTTACGTGCAGTTACATTTGATGTGCAGGGACTAAAGAAGTAACCAGAAGCTGTTTGTTCATTACATAAAAGTTTTTAATAAAAAACATGTCAAAGTTTGATTTGGACACTTAGGAGGCCATTTTTTTGACTTTATGACCTTAGCAGCGAAGCAGCGTCAGCAGCACCCGGAGGCCAAATGAGCTCAGGAAAGGTTTTTATTGTTTCCAAATCCAGAACGATTTCACTTCACTCCATCTGACGGTCGTCGCAGGACTGATGAGCACAGATGTCACAGTCACAGTGGGGAGCGCCGTTTGCTTTCTGTCTGAGGGTGAAGATGTCAGATCTACTCCTCTCTTTTAGTTTGACATTCCTGTGAAGTAACTGAACGATTTTTTCACAACTGTTAGAGCTGTAAGTTTTAGACTGTCAGCATGTCTGGAAAGTGACGGAGAAGACTGCACCAGTAAATATCTGTCAAGCTGCCGTTTCTGTCCATATGGATGTGCTCAGGAAGAGTAGGAGCAAGATGCTCTATAGATATCTCAGTGTTCTTTCATGGTGATAGTTAACAGGAAGTTCCTGCTGAGCGTGGTTTGGTGACGTGTTACATGATGACCTGAGTTTTTTCTGGCCTTCCTTTCCTGTGGAGGAGAAACTCCATGATCACGTCTCATCTGAAGCTCCTCATATTCATCACTTTGACTGTTTGATGAAAAAGTCACACTGATTGAGGGTTTGATTCCTGGCAGTTCCACAGCTCGCTGCAGATTTATCCGTCGCTGTGGCTTCCCGTCTGCGGTGCTTCGTATTCGTCGCAGGAATCCAATCTTCTGCCTTGGTGGCTGCTGCAGCCGCCCTCATCCAGGATCCTCCCGGGATTTCATCTTATTGATGTCTAAATGTCGATTAAAAACTTGGAAACAGCTCATGAATACAGAGAAAATGTACAAAACTGAATCTTATTGGCTTGTAGTCAGCATAAACCCTTCATAAAAGCAATAATAAGCTCGTATAAAGTCCTAATCAGCTGTTTTGGAGTGTTTTCCTTTAATACGCCTCCTGATTCTCACATATGTGACCCTGCAAAAAAAAAATTCCTGACAATGCTCGGTGTCAACTCATGTTGACTTGTAAATCTGTTAAACTAAAATAACTACAGCAAACAGTCAGACTGTTGCTGGAAACCGAACTGACACCAGGATTCTTTCATTCTCTGTGAAACAAAGCAGGATTGCAGTCAGTCAGATGGAACGTGTTTTATCATGATTCCGGTTTGTAATCAGAGGTAACGCCATGAAAACAAGAGTGGTGATTAAAACATGTTGGACAGAGACGAAAAAATATCTAAATACAGGCTTTGATCAAAGTATGAAACAATAGAATGAATCAGAAACATTGAACTTCTTCTGGGAAACATCTTCTGACCAGAACCCAGTTTGGCCCAAAGGCCAGAAGAACTGACTGATCCGGAACAGAGACGATCACTGCCGATCATTTACTTCTTTCTTTTAAAGTGCAGTAAATGGAAATATTTTACTGATGGTTTTTTTTTTCCTATGGAATCATCTCTCTGAACCTGCTGGATTTTATAAAAGTTACACCATTTTTTACCATTCCTCCTCATATGGTTCTCTTTCCAGAATTTATTCAAAGCAAATCCAGGAACAGAAACCAGCTGCGACCCTGATCAGTTGAAGCTCTCCGTGGTTCTAATCCATTTCTGCTTCAAAAGACAGAAAAAAAAAAATGTCATTGAGAATATTTGATCTTGTTTCAAGGAGGCTGAAACCCTGTTCTCCACTGGAGGTGGGTGGGACTGGCTCCAGGAGCCTCAACAGGATCAGTGGTACAGAAGATGGATGGATGAAATTTAGAAAGAATTAGATTAGAAATAAAGAGAATGAAAGGAGGATAAAGAAAATGAGGAAAAAACTAAAATACATCAGAAAAAGAACAAAATGGGGAAAAAAGTTCAAGAAGGGAAGAAAGAGAAAGACAAAAGAGGGAAAACAACAGAAAGGGTCAAGAGAAAAAAGGACAAAAACAGAAAAAAGGAAATAAAGAATTTTTCTTTGGAGTTTAAGAAGTATTTGGTAACACTTTACTTGAAGCACCTGGTATAACACAGTAGTTATAAACACTCATAAATGATCACAATGCTTTATAACTCACTATACAGCATAGGGTTAGGGTTAGGGTTAGGGTTAGGGTTCGGTCCTGGCATTGTGATCATTTATGAATGTTTATAACTATGGCGATACGTGTTATAATGGCATTATAATGCTCTACTACTTATAATAGTATTTATAATAATACGGGGGGGGGGGGCTTCAAATATAGTGTTATCAAGTATTTTTATTTATTTTTCACTGTTTTGCTCTTGGGGGGGGGGCATAGAGGTCTGTAGTGGTCTCCAGAGGTCTTTAGTAGCTTGTGGCAGTCTCTAGAGGCCACCAGTGGTCTTCAAAGGTCGATGCTGTCTGCGGAGGTCTTTATGTCACTGAAGGTCTCTAGTGGTCTCTAGAGGTACAGAGTAGTTTGTGGTGGTCTCCAGAGGTCTTCAGTGATCTTTGGTGGTCTCTAGAGGTCTGTAGTTATCTCTCATGGTCTACAGAAGTCTGTAGTGGTCTCTGGAGGTCTGTAGTGGTGTGTGATGGTCTCTAGAGGTCTCTCATGGTCTGCGCTGTCTGGTCTGACTCTCTGCACTGAAGCTGCAGTTCCTCCGGGGACCAGCAGAGGGCGTCCTCCTCTTTCTCCTTCAGACAATAAAAACAAGGCGAAGCCGCTCAGAGGCTCCGACTCCGGGCTGCAGCCTCGGCTCCATTCAGCGGACGATCCGAGCGACGAGAGGCGGCGGGAGAGGCGCTGCGGAGCGGAGAGCGGCGGGGAGGAGCACCGAGGGACCCGGGCCGGAGCGACCGGAGGAGATGTAGCTGCCAGCAGGATGCCTGCGAACCGCGTCTCCCGTGTGCTGCTGTGGGTGGGGGTCTGCGCGCTCTGGGAGGCGGTGTGGGCCAAGTCCGTGGCGGATCAGGGCGCTTTCGGTGAGCTGCCGAGCCGAGCGGGGCGATGCAGCAGGGCGAGGGGGGAGGGAGGGGGCCGGGGAGGACCGGGGGGGGGGGGGGGGGGGGGGGGGTTATGGCTTTTGTGCAGAAAGGCGTCGATGCGCTGCAGAGCTGCTCCCCGGGCGGAGGCTGCGGGGGGGTCCGGCGGAGGGGGGGTGGTGGACGGGGTCTGGGCTGTGGTGGCTTTGTGTGATGTGGATGCTGACATGTCGGGGTTGGGGGGGGGGGGGGGGGGGCTGATCACAGATCTGGAGGTGTGATGGGAGAGCAGGCCTTCCTCTGTGCAGCAGGCCTGCATGGGGGCCATTGTTGATGCTCACTGATCATCATCATCATCATCATCTTCATCATCACCTCATGCTTGGAAAGCAGAGCCTGCGGATGGAGAGAACCCTGGAACCCTGCGTGCATCCCGGGGACACATTATGTAATTGGGTTGCATTATTCAGGACGTGCACGGACGGCCACGTGTGACGAACAGCCCCTGCTGCAGCTTCATGACCTGGTGCAGGTGGATGTTCTGTCTGCGGGGCTGAAGGTGGGAACGGGCGCGCGTTGTCTTCCAGGGGAAGCTGTGGCGGCCGGGAATCTCGCCACGAATCTCCAGATGTGATGCTCCAGCTGTGAAAACATGGCTGCTGCTCTTTACATGTTCAGATTATTAAATCTGTGGAGGAACATGCAGGGTCAGGGAGGCGCGGCTCCCCGGTGCCAGCTTCCTCTTTTCATTCCCGAGGAGGAATGAAGTTGAAGCCAGAGGAGGATAAAACGGTTCAGCAGAGGCTTATAGAACCAGATTTATTGCATTGTATCTTTGGAGACAGATTAACATGATGGAAAAGGCTTCAGCTGAACCCAAACTCACTTCTACATCAGATGTTAATAATAATTAAAAAAAAAAGACGATTGAAATTGTGAAAGTTTAAATATGTTGTCAAAATTGTCTGAGATTCTCAGTGAAATTCTAACTTCTGAATGTTGGTGTAAGCGTCCTGAAAAACAGATTTTCAAGACCAAAGTGACGCGTTCTCTAACTTGTGATTACTTTTAAAGAAAACAGTGGTGAAGCCACACTTTACTAACGATGAAGCTTTTATTTTGGTAGGTGAAGTTTGAATTGCAGGAAGCAAAAACACCAAATAAAGAATAGAATTCAGTTTTTTGGAGCTAGTCATGTAGATGGAGAACGCAGAATGAAAATGTTGTCAGGTTTCCCTTTTGTGATTCTTCTTTTGCCAAACTGAAGCTGTGTGCTGGTGTAGTGGTTCGCTTTACCACCTCACAACAAGAGAAACCCCGGTTTGAGTCCAGTGTTTCTAAGCTGCCTGGGATTGGCTCCAGCATCGGACGCATAAACTCCAAATGCTTCAAACTTATTCCTGTCATATTGCAGCACTTAGATAAAGAAACAATCTGTCTGATATTATTCTGTCATCTGCTGAGAAAAGAAGCAGATATTCAACTGGACTCTCATGACATCTGGTTGTTTTATTCAGGATTATGTTCAAATATTTTTTATTCAACTACATTTGAGTTCCCGATAAAGAGCCAAACTTCAATTTTGTAAATTCCTGTTTTATTCCCCTGAATTCCAAAGAGGAGGGCTTGTCTTCTATTGGCTTGGAACACAACATGTTGTCCATGATGGACTCAGATTTTCAGTGTTCTGGCGGGACGTCCGCCTCGTCCTTGTGTGTGGAAGTGTTTGGGGGACGATTCCCGGCTCGGTGAAGTGAGGCTGAAGAGTTGTGGAGTCTGACTGACTCAGTGTTTCAGTCAATAGCTGCTCCAGGCCTGTGCTTCAAGCGACGGAGGAAGTCCTCCAGTCACACAAGGGAGCCTTTATCGGAGCAATTACTGGAATGGACGACAGCATTTACACACACACACACACACACACACATACACACACACACACACACACACACACACACACACACACGCACACATACATCTGCTGCTAATTACACAGCCATTAGCACGTTACCCTTCCATAAAAAGAGTTGTGGATGGAGGACCGCAGGGTTTTAGAGGATGTGCCTGTGGGGACCGAACCCGAGGAAGAGGCTCATCAACAACAACAACAACAACAACAACAACAACAAGGCCAGCTTTTAGAGAGTCGGCCTGTAACCATGGAAACATCCCCTAATGTGACCCACATCCAGGGTGTCCAAGAAGAGAGATGAGAAACAAAATGTACCGGGGATGAGGAGTGTGTGTGTGTGTGTGTGTGTGTGTGTGTGTGTGTGTGTGTGTGTGTGTGTGTGTGTGTGTGTGTGTGTGTGTGTGTGTGTGTGTGTGTGTGTGTGTGTGTGTGTGAGATGACTTCACACTGCATCATCATCATCACTGTAACGGTAATCCGTCTCTACTGGAAGCGATTAATGTGCGTGAGCAGCGACACACCCAGCCAGCAACAGTTCCACTGCTGCCTCTCCTCACTGCAGCTCCGATCCAGTCTTCACACTTTTCACTGTAAATATGAAACAATCTCCTTGATTTCACGGTCGAAGGCTCTTTTTCTTTAAATGAATAATCAAAGATTTGCTGAAAAACCCTGAAACCTGATGTACAGCTCCAGACCTCTGGTCTACAGTGAGTTAC
Organism: Salarias fasciatus; assembly: GCF_902148845.1. Classification (NCBI taxonomy): domain Eukaryota; kingdom Metazoa; phylum Chordata; class Actinopteri; order Blenniiformes; family Blenniidae; genus Salarias; species Salarias fasciatus. Next base: position 3,035,769 of record NC_043752.1, on the reverse strand, counting down.
TGTGTTTCCAGTAAAAGTAATAAAACATAACGAGACGTTCCAACATGCCTTTGGCAACACTGTTTATCACAGAATCAGATCAGATGTTTGTTTAAAGTTTTGTATTTACTTCACATAAATTATAAAATTAGTTACTTGGTAAAGTTTACTTGCATTACTTTTACTTTCTCTTTTTTTCTCTCCCCAGAGGTTCAAATTAAAGTCCAGGTGTTCGACAACAGCGATCTGTCTCCGCTGGCGGACGCCCAGGTGGACGTTCACGGGAACCAGACCGTGCTGGCGTCCAGCCGGGCCGGCGGCGATGGCGTGGTGAGAGTGAGCTTCTCATACCGCGCCGGGACCTGGGTGATCATCACAGCGTCCAAACAGGACTACGTCACCAACTCGGTGCCCTGGCACTCCAGCCGCATCCCGCGTGAGTCCGTCCTCACCTCCGGTGCCTCGGAGGACCAAACACTGAGACTACAGCTGTTCCAGATAGCCTCGGTGTCTTGCTGGTTTTGACTGTAGTTGACAGTGTTTCTCTCGGTGTTGTTTCAGTGTACGCCTCTGTCAGCCTGTATCTGCTGGTCCAGAGGCCCGGAACTCTGATTCTCTACGATGACGTTCTCCAGGTGCTGTCGGGTTCTCCAGGTAAAGGAGTCTAGATGTTTAAACCCTCGCTCCTCCAGAACCTGAACCAGAACCAGAACCAGAGCAGCAGCCCGGTTCCTGCCTCTTCCTGCTGGTTCATGCTGCTCTTTGGGTTTTGTCTTCCAGGAGCTCGTAACCAGCCGCTGGTGCAGCTGCAGAGGAAGTCCATCCAGCTGCCGCCCAACTCCAACTACACGGCCCTGTCGGCGGCGCTGACCACGGCCCGCAGTCAGTACGAGATCGGGGGCTTCCCGTTCCTGCTGGGCCAGGAGACCAACAGCTCAGGTCGGTCCCGCACCCCCGAGAAACTGTCGAAGGTCCCGGATTATGTGAAGTTCACCACACGTTCTGGTTTCAGGTGCAGAGACAGGATGGACCGACCTGACGGCGCTGGCGGTGGTCAGCGTCCAGCTTCTCGACAGAGACGGCGGCCCGGTCCAGGTCTCGGACCCGATCCACATCTCGGTGCCGCTGCCGTCAGACACCCGGAACAGGGTGGCCACGAGCGTCCCCGCCTGGCTGTATCAGCCCAGGACGGGTGAGTCAGGAGGGCCGGGGATCAGCTGGTCCAAACCACTGACGGAGGTTACATAACAGCTGGAGCTCCCGAAATAGAAAGCCTGCCTGAGCGCCTGCTGACGGAGCTGCAGGCTGCTCCACCAGCAGCAGCTTCACTCAGAGTCCACTGAGCTCCATCATGTCGGGAAAACGGCTCCTCTTCACGAATGCTGTCAAGATTATCGCTCTTTACAGTTAGAATTCATGGAAGCATTTGGAGAGCTGCTGTCTCTCTCCATCCCCAATATGGACAAACTGTGCTGTGGTCCTCACTGTTACTATTTATTTTGCAGTGATGCTCATTTCCTCCTCTGCAGGACTTTGGGTTCGCAGCGGGACGGGATACATCAAGAAGGACGGTTCTCAGTTTGTGTGGAACGTGGTGGTTCCTCAGATGGGGTACTGGCTGGCTGCCTTTCCGTCCTCTTCAGGTAGCGTCCTCTCTTCCGTCTGCGATGCTCCTTGTGTTGTTTTCCGGTTTCCAGTACTTCCAGATGCTGTGCAGACCTCTGCTCTAAGCACGTCGAACACATGGAAGCTGTGCAGCTGAAGTTTCTCGGCAGGAACCAGAAAGTTTGCTTTACCCATAAAAATCCACGCTTTGATGAGATTCAGACATACAATCAACCCCTCACACAGAAAGTACTTTCTGTATCTAATGCAAGCAGAACCATCTAATTCAATTACCAGGCCTGGTTCTGTGTCCCAGAAGCAACTAGAGGTCAGTGAAATTTCTCATTAAGGTGTAGAAATACAGAACTGCATAAACGGACTCAGAAGACCAGGATGTGCAACAGTGACCGAACAACTTCTATGAGCTTCAACAAATGAAGGAACCGTACATAAAAAAAGAGTCTGGGCGAACCGTTCAGATAAAGTAAGACTGGATTGATCCCTGGGGGAAATTTGACTCAGGCAGGAAGCTGCACCTAACAGCAGATCAGAGCTGAGCGGAGGACGAGTCAGCTGAGCATGATTTACCACACCGACGATGAGTACAAAGCAGGTCAAGTCTTTTCTTCGCAGCATGTGTTGCATTTTGTAGACATTGTACAGAAAAAAGGAAAAAGCAGACATGAAAAAAAAGTATCGATTGACCATCATTTAATGAGCACGGCTTCCAATTCATGGTTTGAAAAGAATGTTGTTTGGAGGGAATAAAAGAGATGAAATGAGAAAAAAAATGTATGAGGAAAGACTGAATAGCAGGTTTAAAATGTCAAGTTACAATTTGAAACTGGGCAGTTTTTCGGTCACCTTGTGGTGAATTTTCTTCAGAATAAACCTTTGGCGGTGGACTGTCTTGCAGGTTTCGGTCTCTCTCATCCAGGCCTGAGGGACATCACCACCTACCACACCCTGTTCCTGCTCTCCATCCTGGGCTCGCTGGCCCTGCTGGTGCTCATCCTGCTCTGCGTGCTGCTCTACTACTGCAGGTGTGGGGAGCGTAGGCGCAGGTCACACTTTGAGCTTTCATAGCAACAATAACACAATTCAAACTGAATGTGGATTTGGAATTTTAACAAGTCATATAACATCTAATCTGTCAGCAGGTAACAGCGGTTCCTTTGTGTTCGTGACCCTCCTCTGTTTGCTTTCCAGGCGGAAGTGTCTGAAACCTCGTCGACAGCAAGGCAAACCCCACATGTCCAATCTGAACGGCGCCAAAAGAGACCAGGGCACGTCCACTTCACGCCTCAACCTCATCTGCGGAGGCCACGTGGAATCTGGACCCTCCAACGACAAATCTGAAATGTCCCCTTCGCGAGATTACCAGAATTCGAAGGAGGACTTAACCAAGCACGTTCCTGCTCACATGCTGCGACACTCGAAGGGGAAAAATGCTTCGGGCTCTCAAAGAGGCGAAAGTTTTCCCATGAAGGTTACGAGAGCCACGGAAACCAACAATCTGGACAACCCACTGCTGCATGACGACTACAGCCGGAGCTACAGCCCCAAAGACGGAAAGGAGTCCGACTACCACAGGCACCACAACGCCAACGACAATCGAGGGTACTCCTCCGACCCCCCGTCCCCCCCTCGTTTCCAGGGCTACGTGCCCAACCAGTCCGACAAACCTCCGGAGTACTCTGCGGCGGCGGCCGACAGCCTGGCGCGACCCACCTCCCTGAACACCCAGCCGGGACAGATCATCTTCTGCAGCTCCATCGACCAGATGAAGGAGAACATGTACCGGAGCATGGTGCCAACCCTGGTCATCCCCGCCCACTACATGCGCCTGCCGTCGGAGTTCTCCGGGAAAGACGGCAAAGACCCCAAGGAGCAAGACAAGGACGGCGCTCAGATGGGAGGAGGCTCGCAGCACCATCACCACCACTCCCAGAAGCAAGGTCAGCAGCAGCAGCAGCAGCAAGGCGGTTCCCAGGGCGATGACTCCGAGGAGCCCAGCTGGGCGTCGGACTCCTCCGGCGGGCCGGTCACCATCCCGGTGCTCTTCAACGACTCCACCATGGCCCAGATGAACGGAGAGCTGCAGGCTCTGACCGAGAAGAAGCTTCTGGAGCTGGGCGTTAAACAGCACCCGCGGGCCTGGTTCATCTCCCTGGACGGACGCGCCAACGCCCACGTGCGACACTCCTACATCGACGTTGGGAACGACCTGAGTGGCGGTGGCGGAGGAGGATTTGGAGGATTTGGAGTCGGTTCCAGTAGCATTCCGCGGGATGTCAACCTCGAGCCACCCCTGGAAGCACAAGAGCGGAAATCAGGTGTCAGCCGGAAGGGAAAAGACGAGCGCTGGGGTACGGGAGGGCGGAAGAGCCACGGGGTCGGCAACAGCGGCGGGAAGAGTTACTCCAAGCTGGCCTACCCGGACCACAGCGAGCCCAGCAGCAGCGAGGGACGCCCGGTCTCGCCGGAGGAGAACTCCCTCACTCCGCTGCTGGACGAAGGCCCGTCCTCTCGAGGATCCACCATCCCGAGGAGGGGACGCAGTCGAGTGAACAGCAGCCGCAGCAGCAACAGCGAGAACCGCCGCGACTCCATGACCAGTCCCGAGGACGACCCCGACGACAAAGACGAGAACAAGAAGAGTCCGTGGCAGAAGATCGAAGACAGGCCGCTCATGGTCTTCCACCCCAGGAAGTGATCTTTGCGAATTTACACTGGACCTTTTAACCACCCTTTCCGAAGGGAGAGTGTCCTTCACCGACAGAGACCGCACGAAGCACAACCACTGCTCCACCGCGCCGTTTCAAGGTTGTTGTTTGATCAGATCTTCTCACCGTCTCACCGTTGGTCGGTTCTGCTCGGTTGATCTATTGTAGACCTAAAACTTGTCCACTTTCTTGTGAATCCCATCACCTGTTACGTCACTGAACCATCGTCTGAGCCATTGCATATACTGACTGTGGAAATAGCCATTTTATAGAGCAAAGTATAAGAATAGAGCACTTACTAGCAATTTGATAACCGATCGGTTGATACGTCAGTATTTGGAAGTAGGTTCCATTTTTTTAAAGAGTTCGATGGGATTGATTGTGCACAAAGTCTCTCACTGATGGTAGCAGATGTTGAGCTTGTGCTTTCTTGTCTGCTTCCCTGTTATTATCTTGACAGGAAGCAGTTTCCCAAAGCCTGAACGTGTGGGGATTGTACCAGTTCTACTGTTTTTTTCTTCTCGTGCCCCTGTGAGTGGATGACGCAAAGACCATTAAGTCCAACTTGTATTTTGCTCCTTCAGGGATGTACTTGATTTCCTACCTGTACCGTGTTCTATGTGTTGTAATGACTTATTCCAGTAGTAATGATTTGAGATCCATTTCATCCTTTATGTCGTCGACTTCTTGCGGTGGTCACCTGAACAATTCTGCCAAAAGTTTTTTGCATATCTGCCTTTCTCCTCTTGTTGAGATGTTTTTGGCCAGCAGAGACTTCTTTGCGATTATCGTTGTGTAAATAGATCCCAGGCATTTGGAATAGAAAGGTTGCATGCATATGAATGTATGAACTGACCAGACAGGCACCTCCCCCCACAGCTGGGCGACCACTCGACCCCCCAGTGGCCCAGAGAAAAAGGGTGAGTCTGAACAGAAACACCACTGTACTTGAAGACTTAAAGGACCTTCCGCTTATCTCCCAACTCAGAATTCAGAGTTGTTCTTGGGATTAGGGATTTTTAAAAGCCCTGCCCCCTTTCTAATTTGGAGCAAGAACATCAAAGACTTGTTACTAAAATCAATGTTTTATTCTTTTTATGTAGAATTTAGGAGTATTTTAATAACTTCCTACATACAGCTGTGGGTATGAAGCGGTCTGTTAGAAGATTAACAGATATTAGAATTGATTATTTCAAGTTCTAAACTGGGAATTCCCAACTCAGTTTAGGATTCCAGTTGATCACAACATTGAAAATCTGAAACAGACGCTTGTAGCTTTGAACCCACACTGCTTAAAATAACATGTTTCAATGTCTGCAGCCCCTAAAGGGGTAGTTTCAGCCTCAATTTCCATCCCGAATCCCCCCAAAACGACTGGGAATTCCCGAGTTCCGAGATAACTGGAACGCACCACCACCCACCTGATATCCTCCCGAGATCACCAGGGCCTGCACCACTTCTCTCCTGCAAGTGCCTTCTTTCACACTTAGGACGGAGCGATCGGCTCGCCGGTCGCTCTCGGAGCCGAAGTCCGCTGTCCAGACCGGCAGGCACTGATAAGCACACTGCATCGTGGGTAACAGCAACACGCGTCACTCTGGGGAGCATGCCTGACTAATATCACTACTTTCCTTGCGGCTCTTTCGTCCTTGGATTTTCTCCATTTCTTCTATCTATCCTCTTTTTCACCAAACTTGTAAATGCTACAATGAATTATATGAGATTTTATGTGTATACGATGTGCATGTGACATGTAGATTAGGGTGTTTTTAATGAGAACCTTTTTGCTTTTTGGGTTTTTTTTGTTTGTTTTTTTTTGGAATTGATAATGACAATGTCCTTTTGGCACAAAATGTGACTCACACTTGCATCAGACTTGTGCTGCCAAACGAACTTGGGTGATACAAAGATACATGGACTTTTTTTTCCCACAATCCAGCTGTAAGAAAAAAATTCACTTCCGGTCGTAAATGTTTACAATGACGACATTCTGACCAACACGCTCCCCGCCGCCATGAGCATCGCCACTGCCTACCGACACATCAGCAGCTCTCCGCTGGGAGCGCTGTCACCGCCTGATCCGGAGCGCCGCCGAGACGCCGTTAGCATGGCCCTGATTGGGGTTGGGGTTAGGCTGATATGACTGTTTAATCAATACTACTGATTGGTGTTTGAAATGAGAAAACGTGCCCTGCTGTAACCAGAAGTTTGTGACGTTCTCATGTTGTGATGATTTTATGTAGAAAGACACATTTTCTTGATGCAGTTGGCACTTTAGTAAGGAGTCTGTTTGGTATCTATAGTCACAGTGAGGGTTGAAAAGGGTTTTACTGCCGATCAGGAAAATGTGTCATTGATTCTGAAACAAAGACGAAAACGCACCAAGACTGATGACGATTCCAGTCCTATACTGAAATATTAACACTGAGCTAATGTTTAGCTAATGCTAAGTTATAAAAATGAACTTTAAAGGGCACATCTGCAAAAGTGGTAAAAGAAATATAATGAAATGGTGATGAAAACGTTTGGAAGTCAGGGAGTACAGACATTCTTAATGTGAAAGTTGACTCTGTTTTTCTGAAGAATGAAGACCGATCGATCCAGTGGTGACAGACTCACAGCTGAGAGAACTTCAAGCCGTTTTGTTGTATAAAAGTCGCTCGGTCACCGTTCACCTGCTGACCATGAAACTCGAGTCCGTCGCCTCCAGGAGAGCCGGTCGGCCGTGAAACGGTCCCAAACCGCCTGTTGTGAATTCCTCGTGGCTTTCCCGCTTTGTTTCCGCTCCTCTTTCTTCTGGGTAGATTTTGTGAACTCGTGTTTTCGGGACCGTTCGGGGCCGACGGCTCTCTGGGAGGACACTTTGAAGACTTCATCCCACGCCAGTCAGACATCCACTTCATCAACCCGCTCAGTCGGTTGGAAACTGTAAATGGGTTTTTTCTGTACATGAGACGAAATAGAAATAAATCTGTTCCCACGTTCTGTCTGTCGGGATTTCTTTTGACAGTGCTGTTCAGAAAAAAAAGATTAAAAATCAAACAAATGTTGTACTAGAAAAAGAAAAAAACAGCAAACACAAAAAACTCAATCATGAAAAAAAAAGTACAACAAAAATAGATGAAACATGGAATGCAAAGAAATCAAAAATATTTTAAAAGGATATTAATAGTGAGAGAAAGACCCTTAGACTAACTTTCTCTTATAAAATCGCAGCACAGAGACAAAAAGCGACAACAGTGGGACAAGACGGGCACAAAAACCTCTCCCAATTAAAAACACAGAGAGCTTGTTCCAGAGAGACACAAAAACAGCTTCAAAATGAGAAGAAATGACTGCAGAGAAACTCACTGGGGATGGAAATATTCAGCAAAATATTCTAAAATGCGACAGAACTTCCGCAAAACGAAGAATGAAATGCCAACAGGTGACAGACAGTGATAAATACTACTTGAAAAAGACACGAAGGGCGTGTGTGTGTGTGTGTGTGTGTGTGTGTGTGTGTGTGTGTGTGTGTGTGTGTGTGTGTGTGTGTGTGTGTGTGTGTGTGTGTGTCATGTCATGTCACGTGACCATGAGTCATGTGATTCCTGCTCTATATCTCTATCACTCTTTGCATTGCTCTGTTTTTCTCTCTCTCTGTTTCTTTCTTTGTTTCTGCAGCTGATTTAAAAACTCGCACCGGTATGATGAGGACCTGACCTTTCAGATCTCAGCGGTAACAACGACATTTTCTCTCCGTGCGTCTGTCTGTTGTATTATTTAATCTTAAGTCTTCAACCCGGCAGCTAGCTGCTCCGTTAGCCACCTAGCCTGCCAAGCTAACTGTGAACAGCCGACTGTTAGCTCGCTTCTTTCAGCCTCTTTGGGATTTAAAATTAACTATATTCCTCCTTAAACGTCTCTTATGAAGTGGCCCAGCAGATTCCCGCCCCGCTGTCTGGTTAAAGCCTGTTTTTCTGTGGTTGTTTTGCAGGTTTTAAGAGGAGTATGCAGCTCAGTCTGATGCTAACAGCCTGCTAACATCTGAAGCTACCTGCTAATCATGGTAAAGACATCATCAAGAATCTGCTTTTTATTGATCGATTATTACAAAATCTGTGGTTTCTAAGTATTTATCCCTCACACAGAGGCTGTGAACACCATAACAACATGTGCAAGGACTTGTAAACAACAGAATGCAAAGGCTACACCTGCTTCAATATTTAGCATTTAAAGTGGTTTTATTAGAATAAAGTGTAGAAATCTGAAACCAGCAGTGACTAGAAGATTAAATCTGACTTAGAACAGCCTTGTCCAGATTGGAGAGGAAAGATAAACCCCTATAAAGCCCTCAAAACTTTAACTGAACTTCAAGCAGCCCACAACACTGTTAATAGAACTTATTAAAAGGTATAAAACTCAAAATTAACTTCATTGATTCATATGTTTGCTTTAAAATCTGTGAATTGTTTGTACAAAACGTGTGCCACATTTCAACAAAGAACGATACAATATTTGCAAAGAAATGCAGACTGACATAATATGACTAGGACTTCTGGAGTTTAGACATTTTGTTTGCCAAACTGGGAGATTTCCTTGTGACAAGGTCAGAGGTCAGTGTAGTGATGAACTGTGACCTTAGCAGATTGGCCCCTCAAGTACTGTTTGATCAATCAAAGACAAGAAAGATAAGAAAACTGTCCAGGGAGAGATGAGATTCACCTGGAAACACGCAGAGAAAACACAAAATAATAATAAATATTAACAAAAATGTAATGGATTAACATGGATTAAAACAGGCTAAAATCACACAACACTGTTTCGGGTTAAGTTATGTTAATCATGCTGGACTAAACTTACTGGGTGACATTAAAAATGCATTTTCACAAGTACATTTTTTTAAAGATAAACTTTACTCACTGGAGATAAGAGATTATTATTTCAAGAGAAGGTGATACACACTGCGATCTGTATGTCAGTAAAACAACTAAATAAAAATACTGAATATAACATTTTTGCTCTTACCCTGAGTGCACTTTGCGACATTTTTTAAATTTTATTTTAGAATAAAAGAAAGAGAAGCAGAAGTTTCTCAACATTGTCTGATTAACACTTAATGAATATGAAAGAAAAGTTTGAAGTTCTTGTAGAGACGTCACACTTTGATCAGTGTGAAAACAGAGTCTAACGGCCCTGTGTCTCCTGTGTGTCCTGCAGACGGGGGTCCTGTGGGTCCTGTGCTGGACTCTGCTGGGTCTGAGCGCCGCCCTGGTCTGTCCCGATGGAGGGATGTGCGAGGACAGAGACACCTGCTGCAGGAACACGCAGGGAGGATACGGATGCTGCCCGCTGCCCCACGTGAGCCTCACGCCGTCCCGATCGGGACACTTAACAACACGCACACTCCTCACAGGGCGGCCAGAATCAAACCAGAGTTTTCTGGCTGTGAGGCGGCAGTACGAACCACTGCACTGTGGTGTAGCAGCTTTCCGATGTCCTGCAGTGACATCTAGTGGTCACAGATGGCCTTTCCTCTCGTCTGTAGGCCGAGTGCTGCTCGGACCACCTCCACTGCTGCTACCAGGGGACGGTGTGCGACCTGGTCCTCAATCGGTGCGTCAATAAGACCGTGTCCCTGCCCTGGGTCAGACGAGTCCCCGCCAAGCCGGCTCCCGTCGGCCCGCAGGTACGAATCCCACCAGCTCAGTGGTGGACGTCAGAGCGCGTCAGATAACCGGAGAGCCTGGATGATGGGACACTGATGCTCCACAGCGGGGAGAATTAACAGCAGCAGACACAGAAATGGTTTCTCAACAGCTCCACTTGAGATATTCACTGAGAGTTTAAATTAGGGGTGTTCAACCTGTGGCTCTGGAGCCTCATGTGGCTCTTCAGCTCCTCTGGAGCGGCTCCAGGAAGCTTTCATATATAAAAAAAGTTTTGCTCCCATTTTTCTTTTTCAAAACTGGACTCATCTCCAGACAGTTAAACGGACAGAGTGAACGGATTTACAAAAAAATTACAAAAAAATTACATATACAGGAAAAATGTAACTAAAATTATTAAAGGGCAGTTAAAGATTGCCAGTAGGACTTCTTTTCTTCAGAAAACGAAAAGAGAAAGTGGAGAAGAAAACTGAAATCATTAGGAAAGAAGAAAAAAAAAGATTTCAAAAGAAAAAAAATCAATGAAATTGTTGAAACTGCTCCAACGGTGGGAAACAGCGGCTGTAAATAGAAAAATGACTGAAATGGGAAATCCCGTGAAAACCAAGCAGGATGTGTAAATCTCTATAAAGGGCCACAAAAGCTAAAAATGTCATAAAATGTCTAAATTGTGCCTTTAGCTCGTGATCAGTGAAGCCTGGGTGGTTGTGGGTGGAGCCGATTTTCTTTATTCTTCATTTCAGTTCAGTTCATTCAGATGTTTTGTGTCTCCAGACAAACTTTATTTGGTGGAAAACCTGAGGACTGTTTTGTTCCTGAAGCTGTCAGAGCTGGTTGAGAGTCTCAGTGTGTTTCTCCCCCCCCCCCCCCCCCCCCCCCCCCCCCCCCCCCTCGTTGGTATTCTCCGGCTGTGCCGTCCGGCTGCAGCTCTCTCTGAAGGCCGTCGTTTGTCCGGACCAGGAGTCGGAGTGTCCAGACGACACCACCTGCTGCCAGCTCCTGGACGGCTCCTGGGGCTGCTGCCCTTTAGCCAAGGTCAAGCCTGCAGACACACACACACACACACACACACACACACACCTGAAACACACACCTCACAGAAGACCTCCCCTCCGTCTGCAGGCGGTGTGCTGCGAGGACAAACTCCACTGCTGCCCTGAAGGCACCACGTGCGACCTGACACACTCCCGGTGTGTGTCCGCCTCGCTGGACTCCGTCCCCCTGCTGGACAAACTGCCCAGCAGGAGGCGAGACGCCCATCCAGGTCAGGATCAAGCTGTCTTCACCCAACGTTCCGAGTGTTGGCTGCACGAAAACACTGTTCTACTGTTGGTATCATGAGCAGCTCACTGTTCTGAAAGGACTATAGAGCATCTTCCTCCTCTAACATCCAGATTATAGAGTCTTCCTCCTGCTGACCTCAGTTTAAATCCAAAACATGAAGTACCTGTCATTAAGTAGGACTTTCTGTGTTCAACCTCAATAACGTTAAGGTAATTATGTTAATGATTCTGTTTCCCCTTCAGCGGCGCCCTCCCTCAGCTCGGCGGCGCCCTCCGCCGGCTCCCTGCTGTGTCCAGGAGGGCGAAGCCGTTGTCCACAGCGCTCCACGTGTTGCCTCCTGAGCAGTGGCGAGTACGCCTGCTGTCCTTACCCACAGGTACCCTGACGGGGACGGGAACTGCTTCTCTTTTATCCACGTTGTCTGAGTTTTTAACGTGACAGAAGACCGACCTGCCTGCATCGCTGCGTACTGAGGTGGCCGGTAGATCCTGAATGGAGAACCAGGCAGCAGATCTCTTGTACATTCTTGTTGGTGGGTGTGGAAATGGATTTCTCGCAGCGCCAGTTGTTTCCTTTCGCAGCTGTTTTTTTTTCCTGGAAGAGTTTCAGCTTCAGTTCTGTCTGTTGGTGAGAAGCTGAACGGGAATTTAAATTTAAATTCTGACATCAGTTTCAAAATAACTTCGGATGTAAAAAAAGGTTAAAACAGCTGTTTAGGAAGGGAGGCTAACCGCTATCTTGGCGTGGTAATGCTAACAGCCTTCGATGGTGTTCAGGCCACGTGCTGCAGCGATCACATCCACTGTTGCCCCGGCGACACGACCTGCGACCTGGAGCACGCCGTCTGTACGTCCGGAGAACGCCGGTTCCCCCTGAGGACGAAGATCCCCGCCGCGCACGGCGACGGTGAGCCCCCGCCGAGCGTGCGCGCCGTTAGCTTCCGAACGCGATGAAGATGACTTCCTGTCCGCTCTCCTCCCACTTCCTGTCTGCCAGTCGTGTGTCCGGACCGGGAGTCCGTCTGTCCGGATCAGACCACGTGCTGCCAGATGGCCAACGGCACGTACGGCTGCTGTCCGATGCCCAGCGTGAGTGTCCGGCCCGCCGCGGCGTCCCCGCCGTCCCCGGTGGGACCGCGGCCTGAGGTCTCTGTGTGTTTCAGGCCGTTTGCTGCTCCGACCACGTCCACTGCTGCCCCGCGGGGACGCAGTGCGACCTGCAGCACAGCACCTGCGTGTCCGGGAAGGGAATCGAACCGGTGACCCAGAGCATGCTCGCCCTCGAACGTCTCGAGCGATGGCGTTTGTCTCCAGGACGCTCTGTCCCCTGTAACGACTCGGTGGCGTGCGGTGACGGGATGACCTGCTGCCAGTCCGTGGCGGGGCAGTGGGCGTGCTGTCCTCTGCCCGAGGTACGGCGCTCTGGGGGGGGGCGGGGTGAGCGGTGAGGCAGACGGAGTCACTCTGTCCGTCCCCCCGCAGGCCGTGTGCTGTGAAGACCACCTCCACTGCTGTCCCCACGACACCGTCTGCAACCTGGCGGCGTCCACCTGCGACGACCCGTCGGGCGGCGCCGCCACGCCGTGGCTCAGCAAGTTGCCCGCCGTGCCGCTGGTCGGCGACAACAGCAAGTGCGACAAGTCGACGTCGTGTCCCGGGAAGTCGACCTGCTGCCGGACGCCCAGCGGCGCCTGGGCCTGCTGCCCACTGCCTGAGGTCACGCCTCGCTTCCTGTTTGCAGGCAGCGGCGGGTCGGCGCTCGCGCTCACGTCTCGCTCCTCCTGCTCCCTCAGGCCGTCTGCTGCGACGACCACGTCCACTGCTGCCCCCACGCCACCGTCTGCAACCTGAAGGCCCAGACCTGCGACGACCCGTCCGGCGCCTCGCCGTCCGTCCGCTGGCTGGAGAAGACGCCGGCCGTGTCGGCGCCGCCGCCACCGCCGGACGAGAAGTGCGACCGAGAGACGATGTGTCCCGGCGGCACCACCTGCTGCCGGCAGGACTCTGGACAGTGGGCCTGCTGCCCCCTGCCGCAGGTCAGTCTCCGTCCGGACGGCGTCCCGCCGGGCCGCGTCCCGCGCGGCGCTCTGACCCCGCCCCTCCCCCGCCGCAGGCCGTCTGCTGCAGCGACCACGAGCACTGCTGCCCCAGCGGATACCGCTGCAATGTGGCCCAGCAGACCTGCGACAAGCCCGACGGCGGCCGCACGCCGTGGCTGCGGAAGGTCGCCGCGCTGAAGGGGGCGGGGCTCCCGCTGGTGGGCGGAGTCAGGAACATGTGTGACGGACGCACCAGCTGCCCCCGAGACACCACCTGCTGCTTCATGGGGGGGGCGCAGGGGTGGGGCTGCTGCCCCCTGCCTGATGTAAGCCCTCCTCCTCGTCCTCCTCCTCTTCTTCCTCCTCCTCCTCCCTGACTCTCTGCTGCCCCCTTCAGGCCGTCTGCTGTGCGGACGGGAAGCACTGCTGCCCCAGCGGACACACCTGCGACCCCCACCACGGCTCCTGCTCCCGGGGGGGCCTCCGCATCCCCTGGTTCTCCAAGCTGAGCCCCCGCACCGGGCCCGCCGCCGCCGCCGCCGTCGGAGACGTCAAGTGTGACGACAAGAGCAGCTGCGCCGCCGGCGCCACGTGCTGCAAGCTGCCGTCCGGGGAGTGGGGCTGCTGCCCGCTGGTCAAGGTCAGCACGGCGGGGCGGGTCAAAGGTCATGTGAAGGCCTGTGTACGAAGCTTCTCCTCTCTCCTCCACCCTGCAGGCCGTCTGCTGCACCGACCACGAGCACTGCTGCCCGCAGGGCTACACCTGCAACATGGAGTCAGGAACCTGTGAGAAGAAGAGTTTCCTCAGCCTCCCTCAGACCAGGGTGGTTCAGTCCGAGCCGGAGGCGGAGCGGGACGTACCATGTGACGGCGCGGGGGGGTTTCGCTGCTCCAGGAAGCAGACCTGCTGCCGGACGTCGGAGACGGAGTGGGGCTGCTGCCCGTCGCCCGGGGTACGTGTGGAGGGGCAGGGCGGTTCATCCCGGTGAGGTTGAGGCTGACATGTGACGGAGTTGATGGTGTTTCAGGCCGTCTGCTGCCCCGGCTCCGCCTCCTGCTGCCCCGCCGGGTTCCAGTGTGACCCCCGGACCGGAGGCTGCAGCCGCAGCGCCGCCCTCAGCTGGAACTCTTTACTGAGACGCACAGACAGAGACTCCACCCTTTAACCTGCGGGCCGCTCCGTCCGTCTGCCGCTCCACCCCCCCCTGCTCCACCCTCCCCCTGCTCCGTCAGGGAGGAGAAGAGGTGAACCGACAGCTTCACAAACACTACAACAGATTTGATTTGGAGACGTCCATCGCTGCAAGAAAACACTTACATTTTTAGTTTGTTTCAATTCATTAAACAACTTATATTGAAAAGAAAAAAAAAAAAAGTCTTTTAGGTTGAAAGAAGCTGCAGCTTCTTTTAAAGCAGTGGTTCTCAACCTGAGGTCCAGGACCCACCTTAGGTCCAGGTGGAGCTCACTGCTTTACAGGAGGAATCTTTACCCGACACCGGAGTTTCCTCTCCTCTGGATTCCTGTCGCTGTGGAGTTTCATGTTTGAGAAGTTTGAGTCTAGAAAAGACATGAAGTGAATCTGACGTCCTCAGGAAACCTGTGTTCTCAGTCTGCTCCTCTCTGAATGTACCTGCTGCCTTACTGGGACACACACACACACATACACATAGAGCGGCTTGATTCGGTCCACATGTAGATCACGGGACGGTAAGAAAAACTTCTGTTTACCCCTCAGTTTAAATGAACCGTCTGAATAGCGACGCGTCAGGAAGAGATGGTTTTTGTTTTTTGTTTTTTTTTTTTCCTTTTTCAGTTGTTGACATTAAGAATTCCAAATTAACAGCAAACACTTGAAAACTCAACTCAGTGAAGGATTTTTAACGCTGAAGTTATTTTTAGGTTATTTCAAGTCTGCGTCCATCTTTAGCTCCTGAGTGGATGAAACCCCAGCGTCGCCACGGTGACCGTCCTCAGCAGCTGATTGGCTGCCTGAAGCTCGGTTTTAGTCGAGGTTTAAAATTGTTGGTGCCGACGCTGTAGGGGAGCGTTGAAGACTCGTTATTTTCTCCTCCCTCATCGTGTTACTGTGAAGAAACGAACAGGAAGACGGATCCGCTGCTTTCTCTCTCGTTTTTATGGAGTTAAATGAACTATCGGAGCATCTCTGTAGTTCTGTTTTTGAAGTGTTTCTATAATTTCTTCTACTTAA
The DNA here is from genome assembly GCF_902148845.1 of Salarias fasciatus. Lineage (NCBI taxonomy): Eukaryota > Metazoa > Chordata > Actinopteri > Blenniiformes > Blenniidae > Salarias > Salarias fasciatus. The sequence continues at coordinate 3,020,279 of NC_043752.1, read as the reverse complement.
CCTGGTTTGAATTGTGTGTGAGAGGTAATGTTACAGATACAAGGTTCTCCGAAAGGTTCTCTTCATTTCACCCGTTATAAAGAGGAAGGGAACGTCCCTCTTCTACATGCTTGTTTATGACAAACATTTGATTTCCTGCTGAAATAAAGTGCGGAGTATCAGTGTGTGGGTCTCTGACTGTTCTCTCGGGTGGATTCCTCCTCACTGGATGTTTCCGTGACGTGTTTCCCAAGAAGAAAACTTCTCCTGGGCTGTGAGGAGGACGGACGGACGGAGGAGGTCTTGATAAAACCACCCGGCTGGATGTGATGATAGAACTGAGCTCAGCCTCTCCCACTCACTTCCTCTGACCTTTCCTGACCCCTCTGGATCGTCTTACCCCCCCCCCCCCCCCCCCCCCCCCCCAAAATCAGAATCGACATCACAGAGTTGTTATGACTACGGGAGTAAACAGAGGGGGAGTGGAGAACAGCTGTAGATCCTGGAGAGTCTTTGTCCTCATGCGCTGCCCCCTGCTGGTCTCATGACGCCTCTAATGCATCTTCGATGTTCTGTTATCATCCCATAATGTTTTTAGATGGAATGGAAACGCAGAGCCGACTTGACCTTTGGCAACGCGGGCAAACTGAGGGCGTCAAGTCAAACCATTCACTTTCAAAGTAAAGATATTCAAACTGTGAACTGTTAAAATGGGAAAGCTCAGATTGATTCCAATACAGCGAGGCCTGATCAATGTTAACACAAATGAGAAAATTCTAATTGACATTTAAAGGCTGATTACGAATGGAACAGTGGAGGACTGGAATAGTCCAACTATTTGCTCTTCAAGTACTTTTTTTCTACAAATATGAAAATTATTTCAGTTACTTTGTAAATGTAGCTCAAGAGTGAAGTTACCCTGTGTAGACCATTGGAGGGGAACGTCATTGATAGCCTGGCCTCGGGCGCCACATCGAGTCGGGCCGGCTCTGGAGGGAACTTTCAAACCTAGACTCGAACCAGAGACCGTCTGGCTGTGAGGCCACAGTGTCATTACACTTCACATCCCAAACTGATGTCTTCCTTTCTTTCGTGGGTCTCGTGCCGTTCGCCTCCTCAGTGAATCGTTGTGGAATCAAACCGTGTTCTGGAAGCTTCCGGAGCAAATCGTCACTGCTGATTCATTGATTCCACCAGGTGAATGAAAGGCTGAATTTGCGCCCTCCACCCCCCCACCCAGGATTTTCACATCTATGTTTAGCTGCATCGACCCTCCAACAGCTCACAGACCGAAGCGACAAAAACCTTTGACGGCGGAGCAGAAAACTCCTCCATTGGAGGGCTGAGGAGCCCATTCACATGTTGCCAGGGAGAGACCCTCCACCCAGACCCCCCCCTCCACCCCTCAGCCCCCTCCACCCAGATCACTCCCTCCGCCGGTATTTAACCCGCTCCAGCAGGAATGTAAAGTCATCTGCTCAGATGGAAGCTGGTTTCCAGCTAATTGACGGATCACAGTTATTGGTCGTAGTGAAGGTTATTGATCATTTTTGATGGTGGATTTAAAGAACAGTGATCGTTTTCAAGCTAAATTTCCAGCCTACAGAAACTTTTTCCACATTGTCTCATCGCTGTCAGACGTCCAACAACATCACCAAATGTTTTTCCCTAAATTCTGCCTTGGTCCTGAATTTCAGTAACTCCATGAGACAGAAGACTGTTCAGAGCATCAGAGTCAGTTTTACATTGTGTGTTTCTTTCCTGTGATCGTTGATTTCTTGGTTTATATTTGTTGGTTATTTTCTACATTATTGATAATTTCCGAGGTAATTTAATAATTTTGAAAGTTGATTTCAAGTTTATCGATATGTTGATGATACTTTATTATTCATACTTTAAGATCCGTCTGTTCAGGCTGTCGACACCTCTTAATGTAATTTCACAGTTTTGTTCAGTAAGAGCTCTCTGAGTGTCGTCTTCCCGTTCGATCCAGTTTATTTGACCTGTTTGTTGCAGGAGTTATTCGGTGTTTTATGTTTTCCCGATCATCCATGTTGGAATGTGATGTTTTTAGATCTGTTGTTTGAGTCGGAAATGTTTTTCCAGCATAGATCCAGGAGTCACTGGGGGCGTCTGCAGGACGTCCAGAGCATTTGGAGGCTGCTGCTGCTGTGGGAGGGGGGGACGGGCGAGGGGGTGGGGGGCTGAGGTGGTAGACCTCATAACTCACACATGGTGGACCAATCAGCGGCGTGCGGGGGCTGAGGAGCCGGTACGCTCCGCCGGGGGTCGGATATACGCCTGAGACGAGCTGCACGGACAGCAGGGGCTTCGTTTGTGTCTGCTGGATTCCACCTGAACGTCTGAGCCGCCTCTCAGGTAGGAACGCCTCACACTGGCGTGGTTGGGTCGGGGATCAGGGGTCAGGGATCTGGGTCGGGGGTCAGGGATCTGGGTCAGGGAGGGGTTGGTTGATGCCTTGTGGGAAACGTGGACGGCTGCTGTCCTGACCGGACCCAAACGGTCAGTGGTTCAGGTGGAGATCGGCCCGCCTGCTTCCAGAGCTCCAGATCCGCTCCGTGGCTCCGTCACGAGGTCTGTCCTTTATGAGGGGGTGGGGGTCTGTTTTGATCCCCCCCCCACGGTAGTGGCTGTCAACATGGCGAGCGGAGCCGCAGAGAGACTCTGACAGCTGGACGCCGCAGTGGAAAAAGCTCTGCCGGCTATTTATACTCAGCTCACCGGGATCACTACTGGTGTCCGTTCATTCACACCGCCTCCGCAACCCCCCCTCACCCCCACCGCCACCACATCACAGGGCCCGGTGCGCCCACATGCCATCCGATGGCCGAAGAAACCTCACCTGGTTGCTTCTGATTGCTTAATGTGGTTGCGTGAAATGTCGCCAGTGTTGTGGCGAAGTAAGACGTTTTATCATGAAGTTAAAGGGTTAATCTGGTGTTGATCTGGTGTCTGTTCCCCAGTTTTTGATCTCCAGGTCAATGAACACCAGCACTGACACAGGAATGGCCATTCCCAGGGTGCTCAACTCCAACACGCCCCTCATCATCGTCACCGGAGAGTCCGAGCCCTCCTTCCTCAGTAAACATGAAGTCCACCCAGGTGGAGAGGCGGAGGAGGAGGAAGAGGAGGAGGAGGAGGAGGTCTCGCTGGTCCAAGCCATCGGCCCCCATCTGAGCCGGGTCATGCAGCAAGGGACCGCCACACATGTGGCCGAAAGCCAAACGTCCCCCCATCAGGACCCTGCAGTCTCCATCGTGGCTCAAGCTGAGAGTGAGACACTTTTCACAGGAAGAGAGGGATTTTAGTGGGAGGAAGATGCTCTATAATCCGAATGTTAGGGGAGGAAGATGCTCTTTAATGTGATTTTTTTTTTTTTTTCCACAGGTGAAGACTTCCAGGAGTTCAGTCCTTCCAACACGCAGTGCCCGTTTCCACGATCGCAGCTCTTCCTGAAGCGAAGGTAGAACACACTGACTCTTTGTTTCGTTGTGATATTTAATTCCTGGGCGGCTGTTTGAAACTGGAGCTGAACTCAGAATTCACTGCTGGCTCCTGCTGTGGTTTTCTTCATATGCTGAGAATAGGTAGTCCTGGTCTGAAACAGATCCAGTGAATCGGTTTGACCTACAGGTTCTGGTCTTCATGTTAGGAAGTGACCTGAGTGTTCGTGTCCTCTGCAGGTCTCTGGGTAAAGAAGTCTTTTTCCTGAGCGACACTGAGGATGAAGACTTTGATGACTCGCCCGTCCTCCCACATTATCACCTCCAGAGGAAACAGCGGCGGAAAGCGGGCCGGCGTCCGGAGGACGGCGAGCAGCGGCCGATCATCAGGGGTCTGTGGGTTCAGGAGGTCGACTGGCTGAAATCCTCCGACAGAGACAGCGCCTGGTCCGTGGACATCATCCCTCCTCCTCCTCAGTTCACTGACTCCAATCCGATGGAGGAGTGCGGTGGTGTCGGGGGTTCGGAGGACGACACGCCGTCCAGCTCCGAGGACTCGGACCGCAGCCTGGACTCCGTCCACACTCACGAGAGCGAGTCGGACTCCTCCTGCACCACGCCACTTTCAACCCTGGAGCTCATGCACGTGTCCTCCTCCCATCCAGACCTGGATTCAGACTCCTCAGGGTGCGAGCAAGGCATGCTGGGAGATCCAGACCATGCCCACAGCGCTGAAGACACATGGCGGCCCGCTGCCGTCTCCAAGGCGACAGCCTTGAAGACGGCAGTTGAAGAACTGAGGGGCAAAGTGACGCAGATCCCCAAGACCCTGGTCTCAGCTGGGTTTGGAGGCTTGATCAGGCGGATCCTGAACGGATGGAAAACCACAAATCCAACCAACGAGGGACTCCTGTTCCACCACGTAAGACGTTCAGACCAACACGCCACTTTCATTCATGCCTGGTATCAAAGGGGACTTTGGTTGAAGTGAAAAGGGTTTTTTTCATGTTGAAAGTGACGAGAAAACAATTTACGCCTCAAAGCTGATTTGATTAACTATTACCATATTACCCAGAATATTGGTCACATGTTTTCTTTTCTTTCTGATTGGTCAATGACTTTTATCAAAAAAGTCATATCAGAATATATTAGAAGATACCATCTGGGGCCACTAGATGTCACTGCAGGACAACAGAATCCTTCTCAGTATAAGTCACGTGACCGACAAAATAAATGAACAATCTTACTCAAAGTCCAGAATAAACTGTACTTTAGAAGTTTTTGGGCTTGACTGGAGCTGTTGTTGTGCCGTTGACTTCTTGGTTGGTTTCCGTTTTACCGGCTTTAATTTGATTGTTCTGCCGCCTCGAAGCGCCTCCAGCCCAGCGGCGGAGCGTACCGGGAGGGCGAGCACTACAGCGTCCTCCAGCACATCCAGAACGGGTCGTACGGAGACGTCTTCTGCGTTCGGGACAAACGCTCCGGATTCAAATGCGCCGCCAAGAGGATTCCGCTGGGCGCCTTCAGCGGCGAGGAGGTGAGCACGTGGAGCGGTCTGGACTCTCCCGGAGTGGTGGAGCTGTTCGGGGCCGTGAGGGAAGGCCCGAATGTCGTCCTCTTCATGGACCTGAAGCCCGGTAAACCTGCACTCCGTAGGGAGAACCCGGAGCCCGGAGAACAGGGTTAACGCGGGTTTGTGTTCCTCACCAGGCTGCCTGGGTCAGCTGCTGAAGGAGATGAGCTGCCTGCCTGAAGACCTGGCGCTGCACTACCTCCACCAGACACTAGGGGCGCTGCAGCACCTGCACCACAGGAAGGTGCTGCACCTCGACGTCAAAGGTACCGTCAGTCCTCGAGACAGAAATTACCAGGATTCATCTGGAATCAAATTAAATTAACATTTTTAAATATTCACATTGTTTAAAAAAAAATTCATCTTCAAAATATATTGATTAAAAAAAGTTTAAAAATTTGAATTGAAAAGTATCAAACATTTTAGATGATCTGATAAATTTACATTAAAAAAACCTAACATTTTTATACAATATTTTTAATGAAATTGAAATTTAGTTTTTATAGTCCACTGAAATTTCAACTAAAATTTAATTATTTTGAAAAAACGTTGAAGATGTTGAAAAAAAGTACTTTTTGAAAAAAAATATTTCACAAAAACTATAATGAACTGAATGAAATATCTCAAAATGTTGAGAAAAGGGTTTTATTTGCATTTATGGTCAAAAATGGTGAAATGTCCTTGATTAATAAGTTCGATCTTTACAAGAGTAAAAGAAACAATGTGGAAACATTTTATTGTCAATTTGTTAATTCTTATCCTAAAATTGGCTGAAGCTGAAAAGCATTTTCAACAATTCAGAATCATCCAGAAGATCAGTGTGGGTCCTCTGATGTTTGACACCAGAGGTCAAAAGAATGAGAGATTGTGGGGGGTGTACAGAGGAAAAGATGGAAATATGTTAGAAGTCCAGTAAATATGATGTTCCTCAGTTCCCGTCTGATTCCTGTTGTTGTTCTTGTGCAGCGGACAACGTGCTGCTGTCTGCAGACTGCAGAGACTCCTTCCTCTGTGACTTTGGCCTCGCTCAGACTTTAGATGATGGCGGACAAAGCAGCAAGGCATTCAGAGGTGAATACAGCAGCTGAGAGGAATACAAACATCATAACCTCATTAAAAACGGCAGTAAATGTGGCTAATGAGAAAGTTTCTCATACAAAGAATATTTTAAGAAGTTTGCAAGGGAAATATAATATGGACATTTGAAAAGATCTGCTAAAAAGTGGTTAGATGAATATTGAGAATTCTCAGGTCTCTCTGGACTTTCAAATGTGAGTACAGTTCCTAACGTCAGTCTGCTGGAAGCTGAACGGACTCTGTTCTGGCTCAGGTCCTGGTTTCCCGGGCACAGAGACCCACATGGCCCCCGAGGTGGCCCGAGGAGACCGTCTGAGTGCCAAGGCCGACGTGTGGAGCAGCTGCTGCATGCTGCTGCACATGCTGAACGGTCACCAGCCCTGGACACGCCTGTACTGCCACCCCCTGTGCCTGCAGGTCAGAGGCAGCAACCGGCCCCGATCCCCCCCCTCCAGAACTGCTCCTCCTCACTCCCCTCCTCTCTTCTGGCAGATCGTCAACGAGCCGCCCCCTCTCTGGGAGGTCCCGTCCAACTGCAACAACTTCACAGCCAAAGTGTTCAGAGCCGGGCTCCAGAAAGACCCCCTGAGACGAGCCACGGCCTGGGAGCTCCAGAGGAAGACCACCAAGGCCCTCAGAGCAGGTCCAGCCAGCTCACAGCCACACAGCCACTCATCCTGTCAGCTCTCAGCCCTGACAATTACACCACAAATGTCAATTAGTCACTATTTCCTTTTGCTTTGATGTTCTGTCATGCTGAATTTGCAGAACATAAATACACCGTGCATGCAGGTACAATCACCATGGTTCAGTCAGTCAGAGTTTACATGTTTTTCATGTTTAATTCCCAAAAACAGTAAATTATCAATATATTCTGCAACGCTTTATTATTATTTTATCAATTTTTGCCACTAAGACGCATGGAGTCGAATTGAAGTCATGGTTAAGTGTTTTGTTTGTTTACTCTGTGACGCAATACCCAGAACCTTTTCTTTATTACTGAGGACCATTTAGTAAAATTTCTAATCTCTCGATATTTGCTGATGTCTAAGATTCCTGATCTTTAGTAAACATGATCATGATCTTCAAATTTGAATGTACAGTATTGAATATTAAAGAAATTCCACTTTTGTCCAGTAGGTGGTGATAGTGAGTCATTGTTCTTCACAGTTTTTACAGTTTACACTGAGTGTGAACTTTAATGATGTTGTCAAATAGAAAGTAGTAGAGGATACAGTATGTATAATGTAACTAACGGAGGACCCAGGGCTGAGCCTTGAGGAACTCCTCTGCAGACCTTCAGTCATGCTGTGGTTCTCCTTCATCTTCAGTTTTTCTTCGCAGTTGGAGGTTTGAGTCTCTGGTCGCTCAAAGCCGCCTGTGAGACTCTGCGTCGTGTCCAGACCCAGACCGAAGACGCCCCCCGCTCCTTGACCCCTGTGGACCTGAACGAAGTGTCCCCCACCGCCTCGGCGCCGGCCATGTACTGGGTGAGTCCCTGGAGGACCACGGCGGTGGATGAGGACTCGGACCGGGACCAGGACACGGACGACCTGACGGCAGAGTGGGACTCAGAGCCCAAATCTCTGCGGGACGACTACACCACAGAAGACTGGCTGAGCGGCTCCGAGTCGGAGGTGGACATCTACATGGGAGAGGAGGAGTGGCTGAAAACTGACCGGGACTATGAGGGCGACTGGGAGGAGGAGGAGGGAGAGGAAGAGGGAGAGGAGGAGGACGAGGACGAGGTCGACGGGGAGGACTGGGACTCGCTGGAGTCCACAGAGTATCTCCGAGCTCTCAGAGGACATTTCCCTTTGCTGCACAAAGGCCAGCTGATGAAGGAAGCCTCATGGGGATCAGAAGAAGAGCTGGAACTCCTTCGAGACGGTGAGTCTGACGAGCTGCAGGAAATCTGCATGGTCAGATTACCCAAGTATCAGCATGATTAAAGAAATGTATTTCCTCTTTTGATTCATTAAACTGCTACTTTAGGTAAATCTTTCAAATTTGGAAACAGCCAGTACATTTTTTCGGCTATAAAAATTAACCACCAAAGTCAGTAATCAGTAAAGTAGATGAATTTCAGTTGTTTCTGACAGTTTATCGAACAACTTAAGACTTTTAAATGACTTCTGCTATTCTTTGACAATTTGTCAGTTATTATGAATGTGTATGATCTGGATGTTAGAGGCAGGAAGATGCTCTATCATCTGGATGTTGGTGGAGGAAGATGCTCCATACCAACTGAGTCAGCTATTTGAACCTGCTCATGCTAGTTTGAGCACTAACAGGGCATTTTCCTGGCAGGGAGAATTGATTGTGGATTTATGAGTTCATGAGTAAACAGGAGTTTAGTGAGACGATAACAGATTTTTCCTGGAGTCAACAGGCTGCGATTATCCCAATGCTAGTGCTAATGCTAACATTAGATGTGGCGAACGGAACGAGACAGCAGCTCTACAACTGTTGTCATTCCTTAAAAGCATAAAGAACACACTGAAGCTGCAGCAGCTGAGTTACTACTGGTTAAAGTAGTGAGATTACTTTATATATTAGTCAGATCAGTTGTGCTAATGCGACTGGTTGGCATGCTCCCCCCACCGCAGATGTAGCTCTGGGCACCACGATGCAGAGCCCCTCTCCCGAGCCTCGAGACGACCCCCCGTCCTGCTTCAGCTGCTCGGAGACGTCCCAGCTGGACGCCTCGGAGACGGTGAGACCAAGCAGGGGTGTCCTCCAGTTTGTCCTCACTCACGACCAAATCAAAACTAAGAAAAAAAAAAAACCTTCCCACTGTTTTCAGGACTCCGACCGATCATCCGACGACCTCAGCTCCGGCGTTTTTTCCTCCTGCAACAGTCAGACGGACGCACGCGTGGAGTGGACGGCTTCGACCAATCAGCCGTCCTCATACTGCTTCGAGGGTGAGAGCATCTGCGTCGGTGCAATTGATTTAGCAATGAATGCAATGAACCGTTTGGGATTTGATCTGAGGAAGTAGCACCTCTTCCAAAAACTCAGCCATGGACATTTGGCCAGTGACACAGATACAGTGACATCTAGTGGTCACAGATGGTATTTACAGCTATGAATCCAATCACCATCCAAACAAATGAAAACAGTGTGAATTATTATCACATCTGCAGGGGTTGACATCTGGATCGAGAACGTTCAGGGCGAGTGTCTGAGGATTCGAGAGCGGCGCCGGGTCAAAGTGGGACACGTCGCCATCGGGATCAGTGACCAGGTGAGAGACTCGTCGGACTCCAGTCACCTGTAAACTGCCTCTGCGCCATCTGTCCACATGAAACTCTCTGAAACCTTTCAAAGATCTCAGGGAAAGCCTTCACTCTGGAGACCCTGGACAGGAAGACGGTGCCCTTCGAGCAGGAGATCAAGCAGTCGGGTTTGTGGCTCCGCTGCGTTCCCGCCCCGGACCGATGTCAGCGCTGGAGGTGGAGAGTTCAGGACGGCAAGCTGGAACTACGAGAATGAATCGGGGCTTTAACTATTCCTCCTTCTCCTGAAGCTCCGGATGCACCTGAGGGGTTCACCTGCAGGATTCACCTGCTCTGCTGCCGTGTAGAGTCTGAATCCTGCCACGGTCAAACTGTTTCTGGAGCTCATGGACTGACTCAACCAGCACAGCAGTCTGCAGGAATATAAACTGAAGAGGGTGCGATTTGCTGGTCGACGCATCCAACTTCTTCTTAATTATTCCTCCCGCCAGAGGGAATTAACATCAGACCAGGACTTTAGCAGGGTGAACCATACAATCCACATCAGTACGAGTTTCCTTTGCAGTGTCTCAACAAAGTAAGATAAACTGGGAAGAAATAATAATTCATACTTTTTTTACGACACGAGTACCACAGTTTCTTTTACATTAAGTTGCACCTTGTCAACTGACTTCGATTGTCATGTGACTTTAATTAAAATTATCATAAGATGCATCCCATCATGGGCCAGATGTCACTGTTTGACCGAAAATGCCTCCATCATGACTGGATTTCACCAAAAACCGACATCTGGGGCCTGAGCCTGGACAGGAGGGAAGAAACGGGGCCTCGATGACAGAAACAAAGAATCGTTGGCTGAAAGCCAGAAACAAATTCACAGAATGTTCTGGAACAGCAGCTGATAAGCGACACTGTGCGTCACTTTTATACATATGTGAGACTTCCAGATGTTTTCTGACAGATGTGATGTACAGCCTGGGGAATGCGCTACGACATGGAAACACATCCAACACATGAAATGTGAAAGAGCTTTCACACAGTCGGCTCTCCAGTCATCTTCACACCAGTAATTATGCAGTAGATTCCACACTTCTTTGGTGTCTACTGTACGACAGGTGCTAGCAGCTTCACTTTAAAGATAGAAGTTATTATATGTCTGGAAAACTGACAAATCTCAGACCTTTATGATGCTGTTGATTTAGAATTGCTTTCTGTTTAACACATTAATTGTTTTGAAAGAAATTATAAAGTTTAGTGTTTTATTCAAATCCATATCATTTAAAATTTAAACTTCAGTGCCAGGGTCTCAGACTCTAGAAAACGTTACAGATATTAAGAAACTGCATACGTCAGGTGCAGATCTTGACTAAATCTGTATTTGCTGCTTGTTCTTTACTTTTTTTTTTAACCTTCAGGGATGATTGGAGCTCAGCCAGTAAAGCAGCTTGTTTGAATTTGGTTGTTCATGTAACATTATAGTTTTATTCCCATTTTGAATGGCCCCCCAATTTTAAGAAGAGCAGCACAGCTGATTAATTAAAAAAGAAAGTCTCCTCATACTGTAAAAAGTAGGGATGTGCGATACCACTTTTTTTCAGACCGATACCAAGTACGAGTACTTCATCTTCAGTACTCACCGATACCGATACTTGCATACCGATACTTTATATACATAAAATGTAAAATAATGCAATGAGATTATTTTTGAAAATGAATTTTATTTCCAATAAAAAGGCAGCCCAGCCACTACGTTTAAGTCCAAAATAATAGTCTGAAAAATAAAACAAGCAACTCTGAGTTTGCACTTATTTAAATGAAATTAAGTGCAAGATAAAACAATTTCTCTGAGTTTTACACTTTACATAAACTAAGGTTTTTAAATGTACTAATTTTAATGATTTTTTTATGAACTAAAGTCAAAGATAGAAAAACCCCTGAGTTTAAAGAGTTGCTCGTGTTATTTGTGCTGCTCTCGGATCTCTGCTCTTCAGTTTCTCGGTCTTCTGCAGAGTTTGCCGTCGAGTTGCTGCCGGAGTTTTCTTTTTTCCAGCACAACAGCGTCAGACTCTCGTCCACAAGCTTCGCCCTGAGGTGTTTAAACAAATTACTAGTGGTAAATGAACAACATCGCGCACCTCCTTTAGCAATTTTAGCATTGCAGAGTTAGCATTCTGCAAAGCTCGGCTCGTTTTCACTTATATAAAAGAATTTCCACACCGGCGGAGTTTTGGTGAGACGAGCAGCCGTTCTGGATTCATCCTGTCGTCTCTGCTCTGGATGAGACTCATGGAGAAGTCAGCCCGCTGCAGTGTAGCCCTGCGCCTGTCAGCGCTCCAGAGAGGAGCTTCTTCCTCTTTCATGTTTGTCGGCAGCTTGCATCCCATCTGGTTGCACTACCGCCAACTGCTGGTGAGGAGGGCTTACTACGCGTGGGGTTTTCTTGCCGTGAGTATCGGCGGCTGGCATCGGTAGCCTTCACGAGTACCCGATACCTTGAAATAAGGCCAGTATCGGCCCGATACCGATACCTGGTATCGGTACTCGCACATCCCTAGTAAAAAGGCTCATGTTAGTGATTTTTTAACACAGGTGAATTTAAAGTATTGAAGTGAACGTAATGCTACATGAAAATCCGTGAGAATCTGGTCGATAGTTTGGATGCAGGCACTCATTTTGTTCCTTCGAATATATGTTTGTTTGTTTTTTTTATATTTTGCCATTCAATTGGCTCATTTAATTTAAATTGGTAGAAAAATAAATTAAAATGAGTGAGGGTGTCAGGAACTTTTTCCAAGACAAATTCTTCTTTTAATATGTGAAATCAATATCACAGTGTGTTTTTGACCTTATCGGAGATCAGACTGGCTCGTTAAGAGGTTAAAATGAGCTGCACTGTTGATGAAAATGTTAAGAATCCCTTAATTTTAAAAAAGAAACCTGCTCTTAAACAGTCAGTTCTCTGTGTGTGCAAATTCAATATCCAATTATGTCACTGGTTAACTGTTTAATGTTGAGAATGCTTGAATTTATTTTCATTTCACATCTGTGGAATTGTCAAAAAAAGTACGAGTGAGAGCTTTGGCTTCTTTTACCAAAATAAAGTCAACTTCCAACATCTGCCGTTTAGTTAATCTGAGTACTTTTTAAGAATCTCGTGTTGGAAATGTGTGACAGGCTGCTGATTTGCTTTATAATGTCAAAATGTGTCCGGCACCCTGCTGTGTTCCTGTTCGGCACTGTTCATACTTGGTTAAGAGCCGAGCTGAGAGGTTCACCGTCTGACCTCCTCGGTTGCCGTTGGTCAGTCATTGTGTGACTTCCGCACAGCAGCAGGCTGGACTTGCGGCTCGTTGTAAAAATTTACTGCGCGGCTGATAAAGCCGAGCTGCACGTGAAGCCCTGCCGTACATGTGATGGCTGCACTGGTCCTGGACGCACATGGCACACCCCACAGATTCTCCTCCTGTTTGAATCATGTGAAACAAAACAACCTGCATAGAGTGGATCACGGTGTGACCTCTAACCTCACCTGGTTCTTATGACCAAGTGTCCAACAGACTCTGAACCCAGAGTTGTGTGAACATCTTGTATGGAAATAGAGAGACAACAGCTCTGCGGCTCTTCAGTTGGCTTTATTCATGGAAAAAGTTCACTGTAAAACTCAGTAACTTTCTTGATCATCTTCGGCCACACAGCAGTGCACACTACTCATTCTTAACACTGCTCCTTTTATTAGAAAGCAATTTGAAATGTTATCCTCATTATGCTGTGGTGAAAAAAATCTCACAACAATAGATATCGCTCCACCCACGATGTGAAACTGGTAATTTAGCTGCAGGAGTGTCTCCCAAAAATAGATTACACAGGGTGTTGACAGTTATTGAGAAATAAACCCTCAGGGGAGCATTTTAATGAATGGGTGTAACATGAAATATTAAAGGCGTTCACAGGAACAAAAGAAAAACAGATTGAAAATGTTAAATGTCCGAGTGGAGTCCTTTTGTCTTGAGATGGAGACGACAGCTTTTCTAACCTCGCCGCTGACACCCTGCTCGTGGAGCTGTGCCGTGTGAGGAATGTGACGCTCACAACTCCTCCTATTGTCAACACAATAATGCTTGAATAAACACATCAGCTCAGCGGCTCAGAAAACCACCGAGCGACTCCTGAAAACTGCTAATAAGGCCATTTATCATCCATGAACTTTCAGCAGGAAAACAGGATCCCATCCAAGGCAGGATGCACAGTCAGTTCCCTAATCAAATAAAACTTAATAAGACACTTTCAAGAAGCTCGAGCAGAGCTGAAAACTGCTTGCCGCTTCTATTTCTAATGCACCTGCTGTGTTGGAGAACGTGTGTCAGCTTTTGGCTTCTTGGTCAGTTTTTGGCTCTGAATTAAAGATCAGATCTGTCTGGTAATTTGAGGAGGAAACCGGGTTGCTGAGCTGCTGGCTACGTCCCTGTATGTTTATGTTTCACTGAAATGTTCACTGAACTGTGCTGAACAGAGTTATTGTGTCCATGCCATGGACTGGTGACCCCTCCTCAGTCTACTCTGGCCTTCGTTCAATGTAAGCTAGTATAAAACAGGTCGGCTTGAACTGAATGTGAGGTGGTATTTGTCCCTGTCCTTTTGATATTGCTGTCTTTGTATGTGTGTTTTAAGCAGTTTTTGTCCTTTAAATGCACTCTGTGACTTTCTAGGTTCAAACAATGAGGCCATCTTGTCCTTTGGGGCCCCTGAGAGCTGGACAGGCCCCTGAGGAAACGCCCAGGACTTTTGTGGGCAATAAGAAAAGAGATGTGGTAGAAATAGGATCAGAAAAATTGTTCTTATTGATCCTCTGAAGGAGAAACTGGAACAAACTTTTCTCTCTTCGCTTCCTCGACATTTTGTGCCTGGTGCACAGGGACCTGCAGCGGCGGCGCTGATTGGACTACGGGCTTCGAGAGGCGGGCTCTCAGTCACACCATGCGTATTGTGATTGGACGACAGGCACAGGAAGGCGGGCTCTCTGTCACACCATGCGTAATGTGATTGGCCGCGGGGCGGTAGTGGAAGCGTTCCGTACACCGGTGTCTCCCTGGTTGCGCAAGACGCCATTTTGGAGCGGCAGTGAGAGATAACGGAAAGATCGAGAAGCCGTCTTAAAAGAGGTAAAACACGGCGTGAATCCGCCTTGAACCGCCGCTTTGCGCCGGGTAATGTTAGCAGGTTCCCGGGGTCCGTCCCGCGGTGAGAATCTTCCGGTTTATTCGGTGTTTAACGTGACGTCACGGTGCTCTCCCGTTACTGTGACGCGGCATTTAGCTAACGGTTCAGAGCGTCGGCTAGCGGTCCACTCCCGGTTCGGAACGTAGACGAACCGGGCCCAACAGGTCTGAACAGCTCAGCGACAGGTGGCTCGGCCATGCGCCGTCGTGTGTGGTGGAAGACGGGGCCCGCAGGCGAGAAGCGGTCCCGCAGTGTGGGAGAACAGCCCGCTAGCCGGCTAACCAGCTAGCCGCCCTTAGAGCGGCTAATCTGAAGCCTCCAAACTTCACTCTGCACCGGGAACATGGGGCGAAAACTGGGGCTTAGATTCCGGGAACCCGGGGTTAAATCAGGGGTCACACCGACACGGGCCCGGCTCTCACTGCCCGGGATTTGTCCGGGCCCAGGAGGCTTGTGGCGACTCGCCCTGGAGCTTTAACCCTCCGTTGAGCGCAGTCTTCCAGCCGGATCAGGCCTGTCTTATCGGCTGATCGGTTAACTCCTCACTTCATCCGGTTAACCGGGGCCTCCTTCTACACCGTTTATGACCACTCTGTGATTTTCCTCTTAAACGACATGAATTGAACGCGTTTATCGTGTAGGTGAGATCCTGGTTAATACAGACGGTCCAGAGCACCTGGTGCAGGTGTATCCATTACCTGAAGCCTTAATGTTTAACCTGCAGCAAAGTAAACATCCCGCCTGGTTCCTCCTACAGACAAGTGTTTATTCAATCTACATTCATTTAACAGAGATCTGTTTATTCAGCTCTCACTAATTAGATTTCACAATCTTCTCAGCATTTGCATACCTGGAAATACAACATTTCTCAAATGTTTCCTACCTCAGCCATATGTAAATCGCGTTTGGACGATATGGGCGATTTACACTAACCTTAAGCCAATATGTGCACTAATTAATGATCCATTATTTCCACAGCTACGTAGACTACAAGTAAAATAAATAGTCTATTACAAGTGGAGCTAATTGATATTAACCACAGCCACTTGAGTTAATGACAGCAATTTAAAAGGACAGCCTGTCATTTGGCCTGTATTTTTTTTCCTCCTTTATCTTGTTTGTAATCCTGTTTTTTAGTGTTGCTGTGGCACTGGAGTTCACATTTGTGTTGTGGAAAGCTCCCTCTTTGAATTGTTTTTTAAGGGGTCATCTTTGTGCTGCAACAGGAATCGAACCATATTCCTAACGCTCAGGATGAAGTCAGAAGACTGTTTAAGTGAATGCAGCCTGATAAAGTGGAGGAGGCTGGAGGTTTTGTCCCTTTCCCCTGTTTCTTACTGTAGTTTAATCACAGTCTCGAGACATCACTGTCATGTTGGTGAGAGCTGAAGTAATCTCAGGTGATGTTTAGATATGTTTTCTCACTCAGAGGACAGGTGATCTGACCAGGATGTAACCTGCCCTTTGTCCTGTGTCGGCTGGGTTAAACCTCAGATGGCGTGGAGAGGGAGACGTTGGGTTGAACATGCTTGTGCTGCTCTGCTTTAACAGTCCTGTTAACATGTCTCATCTTCGCCTTCATTCCCCAAATGTGGAATTTAAACACTTTGGTGTGTTGTGAGAAAATCACATAAAGTGAACTTTTGTTATCTACATCACAACATCCTTTTTGAATTTAGTCTTTCACTTTACATCGGCACATTTTCTTTAATCTGGCTGTGAACTTTGCACTTTGGTTTCCGTGTTGATTCCTGTAACCTGAGACCTGGCTCTGACATGGACCTGCTGTCCTGGACCTGTTTATGTGGTTTACGGGTTTCCTGTTGGCCTTCTGCACCTGTTCTCTCCTGCAGCCTCTCTTCAGCCTCCATCCACAGTGAACATTTAGTTTCCTGTTAGTTTCTATCATCAGAGACTGCTCAGCCTGATTTTATGTTCTCAACACAAAAGATTGAATTCTTAAACAGTGAAGATATCCTGATGATTTCTGTAAATTCTGTCTCAGCAGGTTGTTTGGAAAAAAGGAAGCATTAATTTTGTTCCCTCAAAAGAACAATAGCGTGTCTGTTTCTCATATGGGACCCTAACAGCTCCATAAACATACAGTAAAATATCTAGATTCTCAATTAAGATGTTTCTAAACTAACTCCTAAAACAAACAGTTTCAAAAAGTTGTCTGGAGTTATACAGATTCATTTTTACAAAGCTGGTTTTAATAGGAACTAAACTCAGTGAAGAATTATTCACATTATCTCTCTGTGAGTCCTTCAGTTGTTTACTCTTTTAAATATCGGAAATGTCAACAGTTCCTCCTAAGAACAAAGCTTCCCATCTAAAAACCAAATAAACAAACGAAGATATTAATAAATGCAAAGTACTGACTGATACAGCTTTTTCTGTTTATTGAGGAAATAGTCCAGCTGTGAGCTTCATCTATGATTGAAATGCTGGAAAAGTCCAGTATGGATCATGTGGATCATTTTCATTTCAAGATGTGTCCTTAATTTAATTAACAACTAAAACCAAACACCGGAGCTCCATTAATAATCAATCACTTTATTGTTCTGATGGGAAAATTCAGTCGTCGTTTGAAAATGTTTGTCTGAAACTTCCCCTTAGTTCTGCTAAACTAAGGTCTGTCCTAAACTAAGAAGTTTTCAGGTTTTATCAGTTACAGTTGTTAATAATCAGATGTCATTTGTTTCTTGTTTTTTTTCCAGTTGCTGCTGCTGCTGTCTCCAGTTCTTCTCCTGCTCTGACGAACTAACCTCCGTCTCCTTCTCTGCTCCCACAGCTTCACCATGGGGAATGTCTTCGCAAACCTATTCAAAGGCCTGTTCGGCAAAAAAGAGATGAGGATTCTCATGGTCGGGCTGGACGCCGCTGGAAAAACAACCATCCTATATAAACTGAAGCTCGGAGAGATAGTCACCACCATTCCCACCATCGGTATGGGTCCACTGCGCACACTCCTCCACTGCAGCGCCTCTTCAGGCTTTAAACACCACAACATCAGCACATCCAGTTTCAAAGAAACAGGATTGAAACTCAGTCAAACCTGAGTGTTTCAGCATGTTGGTTCATTAGAGTGAAACCTGGATTAATTCTGTCTCCTCCAAGATAAAACACAGGAACCAGTTTCCCTTTACTCTGGACTAAGTGTGTTAATCTGGGTTTCTTCTTCATTTAGACATCTGTTGGTAAAAGCAGCGTAATGAGTCTGTTCAGTGTTTCCAGTGAAGAAACAGAACCGTCCCTTTCCTGCTGTCAGTCTTCTGTCAGAACTTGAATTGCACAGCCTTTTTTTTGTCAGTGACTCATCTCTGCTCCTCTTCTGTGCAGGTTTTAACGTTGAAACTGTAGAATACAAGAACATCAGCTTCACAGTGTGGGACGTGGGCGGTCAGGACAAAATCAGGCCGCTGTGGCGCCACTACTTCCAGAACACTCAAGGTGAGACTTTTTATTTTTTATATGTTATCTGTGCCGAGTGTGTGTTCTGAGCTGCAGGCCGTCCTCAGTACAGCTCAACTCACCGCTCTGCCTCTCGGATGGATCTTTAGACGTCCTGGTTAAAACTGGTGCTGCTTTATTCAGGTGTGAAGGTTTATAGCAGCAGCAACTGAAACACATTGCGAAATGGATGCACTTAGTGAAGATGTGAATTCTGTATTATTTATCTGTTTGTCAGATGCCAGAATCACAGCATCCAGTTCACAGTTTGAGATATTTCAGCCACTCTTCCGTCCTTATTTGTGGAACTGAGCACTTTAATTTTGCCAGATATTCTCAGGTGTTTATTTAAATCACATCACAGGAGCCGTCTGCTCGCCTCCTCTCAGTTCTGTTTCCTCCTGAGCGAAGCTCCGCGATCATGTGACCTCCGTGTCCGTAGATACTCTGATATCCTATTGGCTCCTTCAGCGAGCTGCAGGTCACCTGCCCGCAGACTGCCCTCACCTGTCGGTGTGAAGGTTCACTTCGGTTTGCACCAGATGGGAGTTTGGAGCCGTCTCCACGTGCGCTTCCTTTATAATTGATGCTGCTTTAGGTTACAGTGATGTGAGCTGCAGCCACACAGCCATCAGTCACGGATCGCTGTTCAGCCACAGCTCGGCCTTTAGCGCCACACACAGGTCATCTGGCTCGGGGGGCGTCCACATGGACTGTAGGTCAATACTGGAACTGTTCTCAGAATGTATTTGAAGCAGAGTTATTTGTTTATGTTACTTCGATGTTTTTATGTCAGCGAGCTGTGATCAGAGAGACTCTCCTGATTTAAAGGATGAAGCAAGACTCACCGAGTTAATGGCGGGACGCTTGTTCTCACTTGTGTGTTTGTGTGTGTGCGTGCAGGGCTCATCTTCGTGGTGGACAGTAACGACAGAGAGCGAGTGAACGAGGCGAGGGAGGAGCTGGCCAGAATGCTCTCAGAGGACGAGCTCAGAGACGCCGTGCTGCTCGTTTTTGCAAATAAACAGGTGAGAGAAAAACTTCAACTTCAATGGAAACAGAATAAAAATAGAATCTTCTGCAGAGTGAAGAAGAAGAACAAAGAACTTCCAGCTTCTGATGACAGCAGAAGGGAATGGACCGGACTGTCAGAGGACATGTCCAGAAGGTCTTCTGGAAGAAGTTTGACAGAAATATAAAAACATATTTCAGATCTGAAGGAATGAGCTGTGGTCGTGTTTGATGTTCTGTATAAGCACCTCTTACTATGTTATGGATAAGTTTTTTTGGAGAACGTTTTTCGAGTGTTCTCCGCTGATATTCCAGTAGTGACTGCAGACTTGCTGACCGGAGTGTGTGTTGTTGCCGACAGGATCTCCCGAACGCCATGAACGCCGCAGAGATCACAGACAAGCTGGGGCTGCACGCCCTGCGCCAGCGCAGCTGGTACATCCAGGCCACCTGCGCCACCAGCGGGGACGGCTTGTACGAAGGCCTCGACTGGCTCTCCAACCAGCTCAAGAACCAGAAATGATCCATTCCACCACTTTTCTTTATTTTTTTGTTTTGTTTGTTGGTTTGTTTTTGTTTTCTTTTTTTTTTCTTTCTGTTTCAACACAGCAGCAGCAGCACCGGACCCAGCAGGCCCCTGCGCTCCATCTCACCCCTTCCTTCATTCCTCCTGCCCCCCTCCCCCTCCTCAGTACTCTTGGGGGCTCTCGCCTGTGCTGCTTGTGTGTGTGTGTGACTGACTGACTGTGTGTGTGTGTGAGTGTGTGTGGGTGTGAAGGCGTCTGTGTGTGCTGGCTGGGATTGGGAGTGACCCTGGCGTGCCTTTTACACACCTCCTGTGGAATCAGCAGTCTGGTTTTCAAGCCCCAACCTCAGCCCCCCCACTCCCACCCCCACACTCTGTCCTGCACGCCCCCCCCCCCCACCCCCCGCCCCCCTTAACCCTTAACCCCCACCCCACCCCAGAGGAAGCATGGTTTTCATACGGCGAAGAAAGAGCCAGGGTGCCCCCCCACTCCCCCCACCCCTCCTGTAGTACACAGTAACTAGGAACAGACCCCCGACCCCCCCCCCCCCCACCTGCTGTAGAATAGACGCTCGTTTTAACCTCCGTTTTTCATCTCCAAACCTCAAACCCACCAGTAAGAGATTCAGTAAATTGCATCTTAACCTGTATCAGGTCGAAGCAACGCAAAAAAAAAAAAAGATAGAAGAAGAAAAGAACAAAAAGAGAAACCAGGAGAAATAAAATCCCCAGAAGAAAATTCGCCCATCCTCGGTCATTCTGGTGTCATCTGAAAATCATGCTGTTTGTTTTATTATTATTATTATTATTGGAATATAACAGATTCTTCTTAGCGATGGTGAACACTACCTTATTCCTCCTCCTCCTCCTCCTCCTCCTCTTCCTCTTCCTCCACCAAGCCAGACCGTGAAGCACAACAATCTGAGAACCAATCAAATTCCTCCTCCGGTCAGAGTGTGTGCAGCTCTGCTCCTCCCACAGCTTTCTGTAAATTGGACAGTGGAGGCGACCCTCTCTCGCAGTGTGTCCCCCCCCTCCCTCGGTGTCCCCCCCACCCCCCCGAGCTTCACGTGTTCATTCCTTCAGACGCTCCCACTTTGTTTTCTGTAACTAGTTTTTAGCATTTCTCTTTGTACTGTGACTGCTGAACCAAATGCATCCGAGCAGTAAGACAAATCCTCGACTGAACATAGTTTTTTTTTTTTTTTTTTTTGTTGTTTTGTTTTATTTTCTCCTCACCAACGGTTGACAGTCTGACTCGTGAAAGCATCCGCCTGTCTCATTCTTTCTGGTTGCAATGAAGGATTGGCACCAAAAAAAAGAAGAAAACTGAGAGGAAAGAGAGAGAACCCTGAAGGCTCTTGGACTGTGAGCGGTCCAGAAAAACAACCAACCTCTGGCTGTTCGCAGCTCCTTCCTCTCACTGGTAGACCTGTTGGAGGGCAGTGGGCGGTCACATTATTCAGCAGGCGTCCTCGGTGGGCGACCACGGGGCTTCAAGCTGGCACTTCTGTCAAGGATGATTGTAAATCTGTACGTTCCCCTGTAAACTGTTTCTGTGGGGAGTTCCTCAACACATTAATAAACATGATTTGATCCAACGGCGGCTCGTCTGTGGCTTCAGCGCGTCACTTCTCTTCACGGGTTTGAAACCACACTTCCTTTACAACTCATCGCCTCACTTTGTCTCAGTGGGAGAATTTCTTAGGGTTTGTGTCGAACGTTACAATTTCAGCAAACAAAGTTTCAGTTAACAGAACAAGAGTTATGGTTAATTTTTTGAAGTTTTCATATCAAATTGATCAGTTCAGCATCAACAAACCTTTTTTTTTTTCATTTTAATCAAAAGTATGTTAGAAGAGGAGCTTTACACAAAAAAAATTATTCATCACAAAGTTTAGCTAAAGTTAGTTGGAGAAGTGAAGAGTTTAAAGGTTCACAGAAAGCGTTAATCTGGACTTGGTAGAGCAACGGGAAGCAGGTTTAACTGACCTGTGAAGAATAGTTAGACAAGTCTGTTTGTTTCGGCTGCTTTCGTGAGGTTCCTGCTTCAGTGATTCAGACTGTAAATATGTAACCGAGCTGATGATCGCATTACACGCACACACACACACACACGCGAGAAAGCAAGCGTTTGTCTTGTCATAAGTTTTCACCGCCAGATGGAGACAAATCAAATCCTCCAGAACTCCGTGTTTACTGCGTTTAGCTGCTTCATTTGTTTCAGTCTCAGAAAAACAAAGGTATAACTTTGAATGTGCAGAAACCAAAAATGTTTGTGTATTTTAATCTGGATAAATTTTCAAATCAAAACAAAACAAACGAAAAAAGCCCTTCGGTGTTTTGAAGTACAAACAGGAAGTTCCTTAAAAGGATCGAACAAGGTCACGTGAACATGAAGATGACGTAGTTGTACTCGAATCCAGAAGAGGAGCTTGACTGATGTTGTTCCAGAGGAGGGGCGTGGCCTTGTTTCCGGGAGGCGGGGCCACAGAGCGCACCTGTCGCTCAGACTCCGCCCGGCCCGCCCTCCTCCCTCTCCCCGCTATCCCTCTTCCCTCTCCCCGCTGGCACTCTTCCCTGGCTCGGCTCAGGTTTGGTTTGATACGCAGCGGAGAGGTAAAGAGGGAGAGAGACAGAGCGGTCCCCCGGAGAAAAGCCATCATCATTCAGGAAGCCTCCGTGATGCCAGAGAGCTGAAACCCGCCGGGACGACTCCAGCTCGCAGGTCGGTTCACATGCTAACAGGCTAACAGCGAACAGGTGCAGCTTGCGTTCAGTAGACAAGTAAAGTTGAAAATACAGACAGAAAGTCAGCCGGACTTAGCCGAATATATGTCTATGCCATTTTATATCCACTCCAAGTTTTCTGGTATATCAGATGGTTATTAAACAAAGAAAATAGATATTTTTGAAATTTTGGTATGAAGTTCTGCGCGGTAACTTGAACTCACCTTTTTTGAATCTGGATTGAGCATTTTTTTTGGGATTATGAAGAGAAGAAGTCAACCGAAATTAGCCGATAACAATGTCTTAGTTTAGTCATTAGAGTGTTTTTTTTGTGTGTGTGAATTATGACGACTGTTATAGCTACAGCGCTGATTTTAGACATTTTTAATACGGAGTTCTGCAAGGTAAACTGATTTGTTGTGCTTCTCTCTTCTATCCGTTCACGAATCAACGTTAGTATAAAGGAAAGAAATAGCCAAATATATGAACGACCCGATTTAAGTTCACTAAGCTCTTTTTGTGTATTTTAAAAATGCGGAAGTCTTATTTTTTATTTGCTATATTTTCATGATGAAGTTCTGCATGTTGTCGTAAAGTCACGCGTTTCAGCTCTGATTCAGGCTTTATTGAGTCTATAAAGAAAAATGAGTAAATCTGTTTGCGGGAAAAATGACTTCAGTTTACATTTGAAGCATTCATTGGGTACAAAAGTTAAATTGTAATACTTTACACATCTTTTTAAAACTCTATAAGCAAAGTCAGTATAAAGAGATGAAACCATTTGAAGTTAGCTGACCAGAAGATGACTGTTACTGTTTATTTCACGTTTAAAATTCTATTCGCATTATTATTTTTCTTTTTTTTTTTTTTTTTTTTTTTTTTTTTTTTTTTTTTTTTTACATGAGGCGAGTCTTTGTGCATCAGTTTCGCTTTGAATATATGCAGCGGACTTTACGCTTCATGGTCATAAAAGTAATGTTGTTGTGACCTGAACTTCCAAACCAGCATAGATGAGTTGATGACTATGTGTTTTGTTTTATTTTTCTTTCTTTCTTTCTTTCTTTCTTTCTTTCTTTCTTTCCCCAACACCATGAACACAACCTTGGGGGCGGAGTTAATTATAATTATAAAACAACATAATTCTGTAATCATCATCAGACAGAAGCAACCAACAGGTTACAGTGAACCACTGAATCCCAAGTCTCCCAGAATTCCACTTCCAATTGAAGTGTAAAAGTCAGAATCCCCATTCCTGGGAAAGATCCATCATGTTTTTAAGCAGTTTCATGGTGGGTGTTTCCTGCTGCAGCCAACTTTTGGTTATTGTCTTCTTTACTTGCAATGATTTACATGAAAGAAACTCCAGAACAGTAGGCCAGGTTTCTGATGGTTATTCTTCCTCATCCTTCCAGAATTTCTTAATTCATATAAATGTTAAATTTCCAAATGATATTAGAATTATGCTTTAATTTTCATTAAGGAATCTGGAAGGTAGAACCTTTTTATTCCTGTAAGTTATTCCCTTGTACAGACGTTTGTGCTCATTATATTGATCTGATGACGGATATTAAACTTTGCTTCTTTGTGAGAGTGTTTAGTTTGGAGTTGAACATGAGGCAGATGGGAGATCTGAAATGTGCGTAATAAATAAACAGAAAAAAATGATTAAAACTTGACGTCGAAGGGTTAAACCGTTAAACTTCTATCTTGTTTTTAGTAAAATTATACCTTTAATTATCTTTAATTGAACATAACAGCAGGTTTATTGACATGTTTTTTTCTTCTTCTTGCTTGCAGATATCGAAGGTAAAGTTAGTTGAAGAACATTTTGTTTTTTTGATCTCCTTTCTAGCTCTTATTTATGTGTCCTTGTGACATTAGGTTAAACCAAACAACTGCAAATTTACAAGTAAAAGTTGTAAAAAAAAAATCCTAAAATGAGTTTGAAGTGGTTCAACTCGTTTTCTTCAGGTTGAGGATGAAGATCTTTGTTACTAGTAAATCTATTTATTAAATATTAAACCTAATCTCAACTTTTTTTGACATTTCTAAAATTGTATAAACTTAAACTTCAACCTTATTATATGAAATGTTCTCATGGAAAGATGAAGCCAACTAAAATTAACCAGATTTAGCAGTAAATCAGTGTCTCTCTGAGCTTTAACCCAGTTTTTTTTTAAATTACAGGCTGAAGAAGATTAGCGGAGATGATCTGAGGATCAGATGAGTCTTTTTTTTCTTGACTTTTTGTCTTGTCTTTTGACTTTAAGTCTTCACCTTTAAAAATGTGATGGAAGAATAAAGTTATTAATGTGCATGTTTAGTCCTAAAGCTCTCTCGTACTTCCTTTCCTTGGTCGCTTGTTTTCAGCCTTTTAAAAGTCAGTTTCTGGTATTTGTTTCTCTTCTATTCTCTCCATATTAATTAAACCTCATATGGAGTGGATCAGAAAACTGAAGGCTCAGCCCAAACCATGAGTTCTTTTCTTCATTTCACTGTGATTTTTGAGTAACTCCTCGGAGAACCGGAGCCTGGCAGCTGTTCTCTGATTCCTGCTGTCAGACTTCACTGACTCAGGAAAGAAAAATGCGTCAGAAAGCCAAATTTTCCTTCTCGATGCTGCGTTTCTTCTGGTTTCCTGAAAGTTGTTGAGTCATATTTTATTAAAATCTGATCCGTTTTTTTTTTTGTTTTGTTTTGTTTTTTTTTTTTTTTGTCTTTTAAAAGCAGCCTGGTGGAAATAGAGAGGCTGGGACTGAATCCCTGTGATTTACTGTGACCGTCTGGCGGTCTTTGGTCCCCGAAGCCGAGCCTGCAGGAGGATCCGTGTCCTCTGGATTCTGCTGGATGTGACAGCAGCTCTGGTCGAGCAGGTTTCCTTCTGTCCTGAAGCCAAACTGAACCCTGGTGAACCTGCCGATGTGCCGCCGCCGTTCAGACTCCAGTGGGACTGAAAGCTCACCGGCTTGACGCGCCTGATGATTATAGAGACGCTTCAGTTCTCCGTGAACTCCTGCAGACGAAACCAGACTCTTTCAGTCCAGGTCCAGCTCTTCTGGTCCAGGTCTGGTGGTCCTGTGCGACCTGTAGCCTGAGTCTCCTGCCTTGACTCCCAGTTTGGTCTCCATTAGCTGCTCCCAGATGTGGGCGTTCCAGAGGGAAGGCTTTCCAGGCGACAAGACAGGAATGCAAATACGAATCAAGTCCGTCCTGCATCTGTCTTCTTGGGTGTTGGACTCGAGGCTTTGGGGGTCCAGAGGTCGGTCCACGACCTGCTGGATTAAACCTCTCCTGAAGTATCGGGTCCAGAACAGCAGGGATCGGGGATTTCTGAGGTTCTTTGAGTTTTCTACCAGTTTATGAAGGAAGTAGCTCCTCAGTTTGACTAAAATATCCAGAAATTTATCTCAGTTCTATTGTTTTTCTTTTTAATCTGCTGTGAGAAACTGAACAATTTTAACAGTTGTGATACTTTTAAAATATTCATATGGCGTTGAACGTCTGGGGTCCTGGATAGAAGATGTGGGTTAGGGTTTGTTTTCTTCCATTCTCACACGCTCAATGGAGTTTTTAATGACCGGAGTTTAATTTGAGGTTGTTTGGATCGTACCTGTGCTCCCAGACTTTCACCTTTTAGATCGAACAGTTTGGTATATTTAATTTCTTAATTTTCTCGGCTAGTTAACTTTAGCTTCCAGGATGAATTTGGCTGAATAAGCGTTTCATTAATCTTTCTGGCGACACTGGAAACTGTCACAAACCAACCAATGGTGGTTTGATGGGACGCTGGTTTCCAGAAACACGCCGGTCTTCAGACGTGATTTAATTGTTTCCTCCGGCGGGCCGGTGCCAGGTGACACAACCGCCGGCGGCACGTCACAGTGCTCGTAACGCGCCGTGCACGCCTCGCGCTCGCCGCTCATTGTTTTTAAAAATGTCGTGTGACGGGTGAAGCTCTTCTGCCCGGATGACGCTCGGCAGGCGTCGCCTGGAAATTCAGGTTCAGGTTAAACTCTGGCCGTCTGCCACCGCCGCTCTATTTTCAGGAACCACGGTGTGTTGTTGTTGTTGTTGTCGTAGGGTTGTGCGTGAGTGCCGAGTGTCATGTGCTTCCTTTGTTTTCACAGAAAACAGGCGTGTGTTAGTGAAGCCGGGATGTTTTTGAGGTTTTGTTTTCTCGGCTGCTCACCCCGCTGATGCTTGACTCCTCCACATGTGGAACAAACAGGCTTCATTTATGGACTTTTTCATTTTCTTTTTTCCAGATTGTTGGTTTTCTCAGTTCCTCGGGTGGAGTCGCTCTAGCAGTCGGCTGTGATAGAGGTGGAGTCCTGACCCCCCCCCCTCGCTGCTCCGCCGCCCTCGGGTATCATGATGGAGGTGGCCGGTCCGTGGACCGAAGTGTTCGAGACGTCGGAGAGGCCGGAGTCGCCCGGGGCGGACGAGGCGCTGCTGGGCAGCTCCACCCTGACCCTGGCTCCTCTGGTCAGCAAGTCTCCGTCAGTCCGACGCTCCCAGCCCATCCTCATCACCCCCAACAGGTACGACCAGCACACACACACACACACACACACACACACACAAACCGAAACACCTTCCTCATGGCGCTGATTCATGGCTGGAGCAGCACAAACACAGCGGGCTGAGTCACGAGGAGGTGACGGAGGTGACGGAGGCGTGGGGCGGATGTTGACTCAGTGAGTGAGTCAGACTCGTCCTCCAGTCAGCCGATGTTTGAGGAGCTGGCGGCTTCCTGTTGGCGGCCGTGGTGATTGCAGAGCGGGCCGGGAGCCGCCGCCCGGCAGATTAGCGGTCTGGATGGACCGCCCTCTTCCATGTCACCCATTTGTTCTGCGAATTGATGGATGAAACTCCTTCCCCTCTCGGTCTCGTGACAAAAACAAAGCGCTTTGTTCCGTTTGATCAATGGGTTTGAAGGTTAACAGTTGTGATTTTCCTCTTCTGCTCGAACACACCGTACAAAGACTCATTCCACATGTTTAAGAAATAATATGATTGTAAACTCTTCTTGTTAAAATCACAACACGATAGAGCTCATCGAGAGTCCACAGATTTATATTCACCTGATTACATTTTGAAGGCAACAGGAATATTTGTTTTTTTTAGTTTTCACAGCTTTTCCAGAGATATCTGGACCATAATAGACCGAGGAACTACAATAAATTGGCTCTTGTGCGAATTGAAGCACAGAGTCAATGAGTAGCTTCAGTATCAGAATCAGCACTGAAAGCTAGCATTAGCAGCTAGCATTAGCCTGTGTGCAGGAGAATTGTTGATCAGGACTTTGACCTCGGAGCAGGAAACCAGCAGAATCGGTTTCGCAGCGTTTCAGAGCACTTCCTGGAGGAGATCTTAGAGGAGATTGAGTTTGTTTGTTTTCAGGGTGAAGGACTCGTCCTCGTCGTCGTCCTCCGTCCCGTCCATCCCGAACCCGTTCCCCGAGCTGTGCAGCCCCTCCAAGTCTCCCGTGCTGAACAGCTCCTACCCTCCACAGCTGGGAGACAAACATGTGAGTCCTGTTCCTGTTTCCTCATCCTGTCCTGGAGATCTGAGACCACCACACCTCCGGGTTGCACCAAATACTGATAATTAGAAACAATCACTGTCAACACACTCCTTCAGTTTCCCGTTTAACATCTTTACGTCACAGAGGCCAATTATAGACTGTTTTTTTATTTCCTGCTTTAACTTTGGTTTGCTTCATTTTTTTTTTTCTCCTTTTTTTAAATAAAAAATGAAGTTTGCGGCGCGTCACATGACAGCAGCTGTAAACCCGAGTGGTTCAGGATCTGACAGGCGACACCAGCCTGCGGATCCTTCTTTCAGGGCGTGTTTGATGGAGGCTGTGAGTGACTGACAGCCAGAGTAAACATGTGTGTGATTATTTCGGTGTCGTGCCACGCTCGCCCCGGGACCAGTTGTGTAAAAACAAGGCCGTTGTGTTGTTGTTGTGCACACCCACGTCAGCTGAACTCAGGCCTTCGGCTGTTAACCTGCAGCGCTGCCATCATTTACCCAGAGAATCTGTAATCCCGTCCCGTCGTTAAACACGTCCCTCCTTCATATAAAACCTCCGTTATCTGGAAGCATAACGATTATCTCCACAGCAGAGTCATGAGGTTCAAAACATCCTCTCAGATTTTTGGCTCTGCATCAACACTGTCGCGAGATGAAGCCAAGAATCTGTCAATGATTCACCGACGCCGACTCCCGGACAGGAAGCGCCGCGCGGCGTGAATCATGTTTACCTCCTCAGTCCCGCCTGAGCGTGAACTTTGTGTGTTTACGGCTCAAAGAAACCCACAGGTTGGACTTTAACCGTCCGTCTCCCCACGTGCCGTCACCGCGCATGTGCACTGCTGCACCGCGCCGACCCCTGACCCCGACCCGGCCGCAGGTCGCTCTGCGGTCAAGACGCCTCCCGGCCGGCTGAGGTCTCACGCGGCGTCCGACTCCTGCGGCCCCAAACCAGGACGAGCGAAGCGAACCTGCCCGACCGGAAAGCCGCGGCCGTCGGCGTCGGCGCCTGCGACTGGTTGGACGAGTGTCTGCCTCAGTCGGGATGAAGAAAGGCTCCGGTTGGAGGAGTCCTTCAGACTCGGCACCTCACATCGTGACGTGTTCTGTCGGGTCCAGCAGTGAGCGGCCGGGATCTCTCAGACCGCCGCGTGTCGAGCAGCTTCGTGGAGTTTTCACAGGACGAGCGTCTCCTCATCACCCGCTCCCTGTGTTTTGTGTGCAGCTGATCAAGGTGTACGGGGAGGACAACCACAGCCGCTCGCTGTGGGTCTCTTCTGGAGCGTCGGCCCGGGAGGTGTGCCACATGCTGGTCCAGACGGCCCACTGCAGCGACCAGGAGAACTGGGCCCTGCTGGAGCTCTACCCGTCGCTGGGCCTGGGTAAGGCGGAAAGCTGCCACCGCAGCCAGGTGAGAAGGTTCCCGACCCGCCTAACCAGCCCTGGGTCTCCTCAGAGCGCTGCCTGGAGGACCACGAGGTGGTGCTGGAGGTCAAGGGGACCTGGTCTGTGAAGGGCGACACCAGGTTCATGTTCTGCAAGAACTACGCCAAGTACGAGTTCTTCAGGAAGCCCACGGTACGAAGTCTGCACGGCACTGAAGACGCCGTCTCTCTGATTGACTCCAGAGTCCAGCGGCTCTGTGTGGTCCCGACTCCACAGAGTCCAGCGGCTCTGTGTGGTCCCGACTCCACAGAGTCCAGCGGCTCTGTGTGGTCCCGACTCCACAGAGTCCAGCGGCTCTGTGTGGTCCCGACTCCACAGAGTCCAGCGGCTCTGTGTGGTCCTGACAGGTCTCTGTTCCTCTACACTCCAGCTGCTCTTTCTACCTGATCCAGGTTTTCTTTTCACACGTTTAACGTCGTTATGTAATGAGTGTTGAATGCTTGAGCGGCAGAAACGTCATAAATGTGACAAACGTCCTCGCTTTCACCTTTCGAACCTTCCAGTTGACGATTATGTGTGACGCAGATGGTAGTTTGAAACCATCTGAAACATCTGGCGCTCGGCGGGAGATCAGTCAGTCATGTTTTCCCTCAAAGCTTCTTCTGAACGACGCCTTCAGTTCATTTGAAATACTTTACCTCTATGGAAATAGCTTCAGTCCTTTATATGAAGGTGAAACTGCAGGAAACAAAGGCATGCTGGGTAAGGGCACCCCCTCCTGGTTAGCTGATGAATTGCAATCATAACCAAGCTGAATGACAAACATTGTTTCCTGGTTGAGTTGCTTCTTTTACCTCCTCCACCTTTTCATGTTGTGAACTTCTGTTTTTCTCACCGAGTTGTTGTGCATCAGGAGCAGCTCTGAGTCTAATAAGGCCCCTCCCCCTCCTC
Source organism: Salarias fasciatus (assembly GCF_902148845.1). NCBI lineage: Eukaryota > Metazoa > Chordata > Actinopteri > Blenniiformes > Blenniidae > Salarias > Salarias fasciatus. The sequence continues at coordinate 2,990,132 of NC_043752.1, read as the reverse complement.
CTCCTCCTGTCCAATCACAGCTCTTCTTCCCGGAGTCCATGATCTCCGACAGCGCCGACGTCAGTAAGGGGCTGATGTCCTCCGAGCTCATCCAGGTAATCCCAGCAGACCAACAGCTTCAGCTACAAAACCTTTTTAACAAACCGTGTGAACTGGAAAATGTCTCCGTTGCTGAAGAAGTGACACTGATATGATGCTTCACTGACTGAGACTGACGATAGCTGTTAAAATGAGAGTTAATCCTTCATACAAGAGAATTTTAAGACAGTTTGGTCTCCGGTCATTTGGAAAAACTGGCTCTTAAAGCCAGAAATAAAGAAGAAACTGGAACTGGAGTGACACTCTGCCTGTCTTTTATCTTAGTATATAATTTTTTTTAAAGAACTTGGTTTTCCTGATAAATTCCTTCTTCATGGTGCAAATAAACTGGTTCCTTATAAGTTTAATGAATAATGTAAGTTGGATTTATTGAGGAAATTGTAAAATAAAAATGTAGTGATGAGAGGAATCTTCCATTTGTTTACCGAGTATGATCGTCTCTTTTAAACTTCATGCTGTATTTTCTAGTTTGATCTTTCAGTTATTTTTATCTGACAATTAGTTCCTGTTGTTAAATCATGAACCCGGTTTCCAGAACCTGCTGAAGTCCGGAACGTGTCCGGAGATCCAAGGCTTCCTCCACATCAAGGAGTCCAGCCGGAAGGCCTGGAAGAAGGTTTACTTCTTCCTGCGACGCTCCGGGCTCTACAGCTCCACCAAGGGCTCGTCCAAGGTCAGGCGGGGGCTCCGGGGGGTCCAGGGAACCATCAGAGGAACGGAGCACCGGCCCTCACTAACCGGTGTCTGCGTCATGTGTTCTTCCACCAGGAGCCTCGTCATCTGCAGTACGTGGCCGACCTGGACGATCTGAACGTCTACTCGGTGGTGAACAGTCGGAAACTGTACGGAGCGCCGACGGACTTCACCTTCTGCATCAAGGTCAGGCTCAGATCCTCCGGAGTTCCTCCAGCTGTGCTCAGCGCTGATGAGAGAAAACCCCTCCTTGCTTTCCTGCATCGAGTGTGTGTGATTGTGTGTGATTGCAGCCTTCCAAAAACCCCATCCGGGTCCAGGACCTGAAGATCCTCTGTGCTGAGAACGAGCAGACCCGGACCTGCTGGACGTCGGCCTTCAGACTCTTTAAGGTGACCTGAACTCATCGGCTTCTCTTAGTGTCAAATATCACGCACTGTACCGTCAACTGTTCCATCTGAGCCCCGATTTCTCCAGTTATCTGACACAACTCCCAAAGTCTCCAACCAGCTAGTCTCCAATCCAACCAGCTAGCCACCATTACAATCCAACCAGCTAGCCTCCAATCCAACCAGCTAGCCACCATTACAATCCAACCAGCTAGCCACCATTACAATCCAACCAGCTAGCCTCCAATCCAACCAGCTAGCCGCCAAGCACGCCAGCTAGCCACTACCCGAAGTCACGTAATGCCACTTTTTACCACCAAGTGGTGCAGTGAGTCAGTATATCTCAGTTCAAGAAGCAGCAGCTGAAGAGCGGTGACTCACTGCTGCCACCCTGTGCACAGAAGTGGCATTACAAGAAACTAACTGTGTGATTGTGTGATTGTGTGTCTGTGTGTCTGTGTGTCTGTGTGTCTGTGTGTGCGTGTGTGTGTGTGTGTGTGTGTGTGCGTGTGCATGTGTGTTCAGTATGGGAAGCAGCTCCAGTGTAACTATCAGCTGTCCAAGTCGGCTCCTCGGAGTCTGGAAGGAAGTAACCTCACCGATGGAAAAGTGAGTCGGTCACACATGAAGACACTGAGGATGCTTATCAGCTGATGTTCACTCTGTTGAACTTGTGTGTTTGTGTGTGTGTGTGTGTGTGTGTGTGTATGTGTGTTTACAGTCAAAGTCTGAGGCCAGCCTGGTGGCCATGGACTTCTCAGGGAAGGCTGGAGGACGGGTCATCCAGAATCCAATGGAGGCCGAGAGCGCAGGGAGGGAGGAGGGCCAGGCCTGGAGGGTGAGGAGGGAGGGAGGGTGAGGAGGGGCCGGGAGGAGGGTGGCCTTCACATCGAGAAGCAGGGCAGCAGTTTTCTGACTGAAAGTGTTGCAGTTTTTTTTTTCATGTCAGGGTTTTGATGAGATTTAATGAGAAAGTCAAATCCAGTCAAACTAAAACTTGGTTTAGTTCCAGCCTTCACTTCAGGAAGTTAAATGAAGGCAGAAAAGATATAAACATGACGGAGGAAGTAAAGAATATTTCTTCTGTAACATCGAGTCTGAAGACCGTCAGGTTTTTATGAAGCTTCTCTCCGTGGGTTTATTATTGCGCCAGTTTGCTGTGCTGAAGATGACGTTGACCTTTGACCTTTTCCTGTTTCTCCTCAGAGACGAGAAGCTCTGCGCTGCAGCCTGCCCAACCTCACCTCTGCTGCCAGGCCGTCCTGTGAGTCCTGCTGAGGAGACGCTCCTGGAGGAACCGCCTCCTCCCTCATGCTCCATCCTCCTCCTCCTTCTCCTCTTCCTCCTCCTCCTCCTCCTCCTGACGCTCCTCCTTTTCTCTGCAGCCATCCACAAGACTCAGCCGTGGTTCCATGGAGGAGTTTCCAGAAAAGAAGCTCAGAGGCTGATTGAGAAGCAGGGCCTTGTGGACGGGTGAGTGCTGGACCTGGAGTTCCTGCTCCACCTAGATGTTTTTTCATCTTTAAAACCTCAAGATGAGTGTTTTGGTTTCACTAAAGTTAATCAATAGAAGCAGGTTCACTTTATTTATTTTTATAAGTCCTCTAATGTCAAATGAAATTGGCTCCTTTTGTCTGATTCCAGTGGTTGTTTCCTCTGTGTGTGGTGTGTGTGGCACGTGTTTTGTGTGGTGTGTGTGTGCTGTGTGTGGCGTGCAGCATGTTCCTGATCCGGGAGAGCCAGCAGCACGCCCAGTGCTTCGTCCTGTCGCTGTGTTACAAGCTGAAGACCAAACACTACCTGGTGATCCCGGTCCGTTCACTTCATCCTGCTGTGTGAAGTAATCTGATTACAGTCCGATCCACTTCCAAACCAGCCGTGCAAACACCTGAGATCAGAGGAGATTCAGGATCTGATCAGAGGTTAACAAACTGATCCTATAAACCTGCAGATCAATCCGATTACTTCATTCAGTCTGCATGTAAACAGGGAATCTGATTTCTCAGGCATAATTTACATGAATAGAAAAATGAGGAATTTATCTAGAACCTGGTATAAATTTAAAAATCTAACAAAAAAAGTTTATGTGCTTTTAGTTTTTAATATCACATTGTCTGTTTTGTTGACCCACGTCCTTGAAATCAGGAAAGAAAATCATTTAAATTACTGGAAAAAATGAGTCAAACTAGTTTAGCTGTTGGAAAGCATCAGTCGGGTTAAAAGCCAGAAAACATGAATCATTCCCAACAAGAAACCAATTATTAAAGCAGTCAGAGAGACTCTGTGACTTCAGAGAAGAGATTAAAGATTAAAAACGAAGAATTAAAAGATAAAAAGATCCCAAACAGATCGAGGTTGTCATCATTTACAATTTTATTCTTCACATGTAAACGATATAGATATGGTGTACGTCTTACAGCTCATATTTACTCAGTGGCCTCTAGAAACCGATGGTTAGAGTATTTAAACAAGTAATTGAGATTTAAAAGAATATCTATGAATTAATATTATTTCACAATAAATCAGCAGTTGGACTAACGGGTCTGACTGTCCTCTGGCTGAGATGGAGATTACAACCCGTGTGTCTGTGGTCCGCAGTGTGAAGACGGCGGCAGGAAGTACTTCACCATGGACGACGGGCTGACGCTCTTCATCGACCTGCTGCAGCTGGTGGAGTTTCACCAGATCAATAAAGGCATCCTGCCGGTCTGCCTCAAGCACCCGTGCGTGTGCGTGGCGCTCTGAGGACGTCCGGGCAGACCGCCGACCCCCGCCCCTCGGGATTTTAACCACTCCCACAACACGTGCGGCTCCAGACGGGTTGTTCTTTTAATGTGTTCTTAAAGAGCCGCGTCAGAAAAACACTCCTGCACTTTCATGGGAATCGAACCTGCTGCCACGACAGGAGGAGACCACCAGAGGGTGCTCTGAGGCCACGCTCAGACGAGAAGGGGACGGATGATGGATTTCTGATACTGTTGTCGTGGAAACGGCCCAGGTTGCAATCATGTAGCAAAAAAAACCCCTTTTTTGTGTGTGTGTCTTTTGAAGAGGAAACGCTTGTTTTGCACAGCGACGGTGACGGAAGATCCACTCCGATGACGGACATCAGACGGAAACGGAGTTCAGGAGAACTGCAACGCCGGTACGTACCAGCAGGTGGTGCAGTTTCCACAGGTCAGACGGCGTTGTAGCCAGCAGGTTAGCTCGCTCACCTCCTTGGATTTACAATGAGTTTGCACGCCTGAATGTGGAGTCGATCAGGACGTCCGACTTCTCCTGCTTTAACTCCTAATTCCACACTGAAAAAAAAAAAAAAAAACTTGTAAATAAACTGGGACTTTCTGCATCTTGAAGGAAAAAAAACAACCCTCTTCAGTTCTTGGTTTGGTGGCTGTGTGAATGTTTGTGACTTTTGCACTTCCGCTTCGTGTTTTTATCATGAAGGTTTGTCGTTGAAATGTCTCCTCAGCTCTCAGTCGTTTTGTTTTGTCCGGCAGTCTTTTGTTAGTTTTATTTGCATCATGTGTCTTCATCAGGCCTGTTTTTTATATATTGTGAATTAATAATTTTCATATTAAAGAATATTTCTTACAGTTAAATAATTTCTGTGTATTATTCTACTGGAGACAGGGGCGTACATGTTGCTGTTAACCAGATGATCTTTAGTTCGGAATCATTGCAGAGCTGTTTTTTTTTTTTTTTTTTGTCCAAACTGACTGAAGACAAGCAGAGCAGTGTGAAGCAACATAAAAGACTGGCTGCAGGTTATTGATCCGAGATCACAGATCCTCAGCTGGAAGGCTGCAGGAGCTGAAGATGCTCATTTCGCCACTGAGAACCAAACCAGCACACATACACCACCCCGACCACCACCTCCTCCATCCATTCCCCACCACCACCTCGCCTCCTCTTCACCACCACGTACGTCTGAGGAGGAGGTTTCTGTAGAAACAGATGTCAGGTAAATCAAAAGGTGAAGGAGATGGAGGAGTGCCGGATCAGAACGTCTTCAAAGAAACTGTGCTGCTTCATTAGAGACATGATTTAATGTTTTTTCTTTTAAACTTGAACTCAGTTTTTTAAAATGTAATTCAAGTTTGCCGGTAGAAAAAGCTCAATACCTCACGCTCAAAGCTTCAGTTAATCAGTTCTTATATTGATACAATTTATTATTTGAAATGTATACATTATCCAAAGCTTGGTAAGAGTGGAAGACTCAAAAGGAAAAGGCAGGAGGGAGGGGGTGGTTTCTTCACGACTGAGATTGCGTCACACGGGGTTGAGGAAAACTTTGTATTTAGTAGGTAAAGTGGATTCGGATCAGTGCGACTTGTGTAATGTTCAAGAACACGTGGAACATGTACTGATGGCATGCAAGAAGTATGAATCTCAGAGAAGAGTTTTAAAGGACAGGCTGTACGAATTAGAAAGGGGATGGAGTTTACAAGGTGTGTTAGCTTGGGGCACTGGGTTTTTAAAAGGAACAGGTCTGTTCCACAAGATATAAGGTTCTGGTATTTATTTGCGAATACAGTGATTAGAATGTAACGGTAAACTTAAGTACATTCACCAAGAGATACAGTAGGTGGCAGTAGGCACCAAAGTTGTTGGTCGAAGAAGAAGAAGAAGAAGAAGAAGAAGAAGAAGAAGAAGAAGAAGAAGAAGAAGAAGAAGAAGAAGAAGAAGAAGAAGAAGAAGAAGAAGAAGAAGAAGAAGAAGAAGAAGAAGAAGAAGAAGAAGAAGAAGAAGAAGAAGAAGAAGAAGAAGAAGAAGAAGAAGAAGAAGAAGAAGAAGAAGAAGAAGAAGAAGAAGAAGAAGAAGAAATTTCCGTACACCTGTTCAAGGAACTGTGAAGAAATCTGAGTTAAAAGTTTTATGTAGACACTTTTCAACCACGAAAAGCGTCGTAGTGCTCTTTCGTGTTTGTATTCGCGCTCAAACCACACGAGCGCGCGAAAAAGCCGGAAACCGGAAGTGTCTCCTCGTTCTAGACTGGCGACATAAATCTGTTAAAACTGGAACACGTGTCGTGAAGACGGTGAAGACTGTCCTCATCTGGTCCAGGGACCGGATGGGACCAGGACGGACCGGGCTGGACTCTCCTGGCTCCAGTGTGCAGATCCGGAGGACAGCAGGAGACTCAAGTCCTGCAGGAGGAGGACCTGGTGAGAAAACATCTTCTCATGTTTAATGTTGTTTATGTTGAATGCAGATAAAAATACCGAGACACTTCTCAAAGTGTGTTTCAGAAATACACATTAATCTTTTCTGACACAATTTATCACGAAATCCAATTTATATTTTTTTAAATTCATTTTTAAAGTTCCACTGAGTTATCTGAGATATTAAAGCATCTTTTTTTCATATGTCAGGAGTCTGAACAGAATTCAAATAAATTATATCCTTTGATATAATTCTATTATGAGAAATTTGCATTTCTTAGTTGTTATGAAATTAAACCACATTTCTGTTGGTTGCAGATAAATATAACAAATAGATAAAGTAATATCTGCATGTTTTAGTATGCTTACTGATGGAGATATTTCTGAAGATTTGATTTAAAATGAAGTTTTTTTTTTCTGTTTCTCAGCAAACACCAGAACTGAAAAACTCATCGAAACACCCTGGTGCTGCCGGTCCGTGGATGCTGCTGTTTTTGTGTTGGTGTTGTGGATTTTTGTCGTTTTTCTTCCACACATTATTTCATGTCACAGTTTCATGCCTGATGAAGGTATTCCAGCAGCCGGTTCGTGGGGACTTTTGGAGACTCGTGTTGGGAGTGTTTCAGCCTCCTGCCTCCTCCTGCTGAGACCTTTCCTCCCTGATCGATAATTGATCTGCTTTGAGCTCCTCTGTGTGTCTTTGTTTTAGGGGACGTCCTGCGGAGCCTCCTCCAGTCCGTCCAGTCGGGCTGAGCGCCGTGTGGAGGGTGTTTACCTGACCCACTTCCTCCCCGGTTAGACCCACGCCAGGCAGATCAAAGCGTCTGTCTGCCGATTGTTGTGAGCTCTATAAATAGATCGGCTCAATTAAAACAAACAGCAGCGTGAAGCCGCTGGTTTGAAGGAAGGTTTCTGTCACTGAAGAGGATGAGGCTTCTCTCTCACGACCTGCAGCAGATCAAGCCTTTCGATTGTGGTGAAACCTATCAGACTGAATTTAACCGGCTTGAAAGCTGCTTTTCTCTTCCTTTAACAGATTCTCGATCAGTCTGCCATCCTTATTTATCTCCGGTGTCGGTTCAACATGAGGCTTCTGGTCTCAAACGACGAGCGAGATTCAAACTCAATCATGCGCTTCAACATATCTTCAACACCGTAGATCCAGTTATAGATCAACCAGATTCATTTTACTTTTGTCTGAAATGAATCCAGTGACACGTGGCGGTCATGAATCCATCTCAGTGTTTCCAGATGAATTCTTTTGTGTCCTCCAGCCTGTCTGAATGTCTGCTCTTATCTTGAAGCAGAAGATGTTTCTCCCTGGTTCTCAGAGGTGGATGAAGCTCTCTGTCCTGTATTCCAGACAGCCACCAGGGGGCGATCTGATTGCGGGTTCTCTTTTCTCTGAGCTGAAGCTGATAATCTGACTCTCTCTCTGCGCCTGTGAGTTTCTGTCAAACAGCTTTAATATTTCAGCTGTGATGTGATTGAAGATTCGTTTTATTGATTTAAACATGCGAGATGGAAAATGCAGCAGATTTGACAGCCTGAGTTCATGTGCTGGCTGTTCCGGGCCGTTCCAGTCCCCCAGGCTGTTCCAGACTGTTCCAGGCTGTTCCAGGCTGTTCCAGACTGTTCCAGGCTGTTCCAGTCCCCCAGGCTGTTCCAGGCTGTTCCAGGCTGTTCCAGTCCTCCAGGCTGCTGGTTGATTCGCTCACGGTGCTGAAAGATGGGAGCAGAGCATCGATTTGACTGACAAAATGAGGTCTGACCCAGCAGGGGGCTTTCCATTGGAATCTCTCTCTCTCTCTGTGTGTGTGTGTGTGTGTGTGTGTGTGTGTGTGTGTGTGTGTGTGTGTGTGTGTGTGTGTGTGTGTGTGTGTGTGTGTGTGTGTGTGTGTGTGTGTGTGTGTGTGTGTGTGTGTGTGTGTGTGTGTGTGTGTGTGATGACACCGTTTCAGAAACAGCTGGAATGGAAAGCTGATCAGTAAAAACATATTAATGCCACTGCAGCTCACAAAGTAAAGTACCAGCCTGAGACTAAAGACAAAACTGCAATGAGTCTGGATGTCAGTGGATTAAGATGCTCTATAATTACTGTTAATTAAAATATTAGGACAGACCCCCAGCCGTGTGAGCAGTGTCGGCCTCCGGCAGCCTCCGCTCTGTTTCTCCAGTCAGGTAAACTGAAGCTCGAACCTGTGAACGTCTCCGCGGGATGGAAGCGATGCAGACAAACGGATTGGAAACGTCCCATCAGGTTCGATTTCCTTCACTCGTCGCGTGAGCCTCGTCTCTGTCTCCACACTGCGCTTTGACCCTGGATGAGCTGTCAGTCACTGTGTTAATTACTCTCCTATAGGAGGACCCGGGCGGGGCGGAGTCCCGGACGTCGCAGACCAGATTAATGGAGAGAGAAACCAGGAAGTGAAAGCTGGGAAGCATCATTCTGAGGTCTCACTCTCTCTCTCTCTCTCTCTCTCTCTCTCCGGGGAGAGCGCCCCCTCCAGACTGTCCAGACGAGCCTCTCAAGGCCCTCTGAGTGCCATCTTTAATTTATGGCCATGTTTTATTTACGCTGCGTCCGTTCTGGCCGCTCGCCTCCACACAGCCTCGCGCCCGCTGACCTCCTCTGTCAGCTTCTGCACCCGTATTTTCCTGATTCTTCTTATTTATGACCCTGGAAGTTCAGAGCTGTCCCCGTGGTGCGTTCATGAACCGCCCGGCCGGTGGGACGCCTCACGGAGACGCAGGTTGGACATCACTGTGGTTGTTAATGCACCTGCAGCTCAGGTGAAACAGCCTCAGGTCCTCTGAAAGCTTTGGAGCGTTTCCTGTGAGGTGCTACTTTCCCCTTTGACCTCAGGCTGCGGAGGTCACGCCTGGTTATTTAGTGTTTGTGTCTCCAGCGCTGCGTCCCGTTGCCCGGCGGCTCCTCGCTCCCCAGATCCTATTATCAGGTGTCATAACGTCCGTGACATACAGCCCTGCTGACCCTGAACGCATCGCGCGCGCGCGCACACACACACACACACACACACACACACACACACACACCGTCTCATTAATTCATGGCCTTCAACTTGGGATTGAATTACAGCCGGAGCCGAGGAACGATTCCCTTTGACAATATCCCTTTGTAGTGATGTGTGTGTGTGTGTGTGTGTGTGTGTGTGTGTGTGTGTGTTTATCATATCAGTCATAATTGATCTTCACCATCGGTTTTCCCACTCCGCCTTTTCTTTTCTCTCTTGTGATCAGTGTGTGAGTGATGCTGGATCTCAGATACACACTCCGGTGTTTTCCTCACTCGATTCAGCCTCGGTGCGACGGACGGCGGCGCCGAGATCAAAGGCAGCGCGCCGGCCCTTTAAGAGGAGCCGGGGCGGGGGGGTGTGGGGGGGTGTGCATCCATAAAAGATGAGTTTACTCAGTCTCCATGCTAGAACATGGTTAGGAGCGGCTGCGCACTCCCCGGCGCGCTCCTCCACCGTCCTGCCGACGCGCCGCTCACATGCTGACACAGCGCCGCCGCCGCCGCTGCCGAGGCATGGACGCTCCGACGGCACGGGCGTGAAAGTGTAGCAGCGGGGGGGGGAGAAACGGCAGAAGAGGAAGAGAAAGAAAAAGAAGTGAATGGAGAAGAAGAGACGGCCGCAGGAAGAGAAGAAGATCAGAAAGTGACGGCGCGCTAGAGGAAGCGGACTCGGGCGCATCGCGGCGGAGAATGGGCAATTCCTCCTTCCCAGGCATGTCCCCTCTCTCTCCGTCCGTTCTGTAGTTGCAGGTATTTCTAACTTGAGTGCCTTTCTCTGACGCGCCGGGAAACTGCTGCTGTTTACCTGCTCGCAGTGTGCGTGCGTGCGTGTGTGTGTGTGTGTGTGTGTGTGTCTGCATGTTTCACACTGATAACATCAGTTAAAGTACGTGCACTTTTTGAAAAAAGCGGCTTGCTCAGCTGCACTGCAGTATTTATGTCTGGCAGGAGGAATCTGAGGCTCTGTTGCTGCAGTTTCTGCTTGTTTCGTCTCACTTCTTGGGGTAATTGCTCTTAAGTGCTGCGATCCATCTGAAATACAGCGCAAGTGTGTTTGGGATGCAGATATCGATGGAGCGTCTGGGGGGACTGGGGGGGGGGGGGCGTCTGCTGGTGTTGGTTTGCGTCTGGCAGCTTGTTTACTGCCTGTGCGGATGGAGACTGTTGATGCTCTGACATCTGGGGCGGCCTGAATGAGAGTATTGATGGATGCACAGAGGACGCTTTGGCTCGGAGGGGAAGAGATGGAAACTGTGATGCAGATTTCAGATCCAAAGCAGTGGATGTGCAGCGCGCACGCCAGCTGCAGAGACAAAAACAGGTCTGCAACGGTAAACATTTCCACGTCCTCGCCGTCTCTGTCGCACCTGCAGCGGAGTCCCGCAGGTGCAGGAAGGTTTGCGAAAAACAAAAGTGAAAGAAAGACTGAACTTATCTCGCCTCTGCAGATTTTGAGATTGGATTTTGCCCAAACGCAGATGCTGTTCAGAAGGCGCGACGGTCCTGTAAACTCTGCGGGGCGCAGGAGCAGCAGGCTTTTCCAGAGGCGGCGTGTAAGACTGCTTAGCATCAGAAAATACACCAGACGCCGTGTGCTAACTGCAGAAAATGGCAGAAAATCCACCCGACACCATGTAGCTTCTGCAGACAACTGCAGGAAATCCACAAGACTCCATGTACCAACTGCAGAAAACTGTAAGAAATCCACACACCATGTATCAACTGTAGAAAATTGCAGGAAATCCACAAGAAACCATATACCGACTGCAGGTCTCAGCTGAGCGAAGCAGAGGTGGACTGGAGGTCCTGGACGACCTGGTTCACTGGATTCAGACATTAGAACCCTGAGGACCAGACTGACCCTTCAGGTGGAGAAGCATTCGCCTCTGCTGCTGAGAGATGGTCAGTCTTCTCAGACAGGATGGAGTCTTGTAGTCGCTGCTGTGTTTGTTGGAATTCTCTTCTCCTTCGTGAATTGGTGAGAATCTTTCTTGTTTGCTGCGTCCGTCTGATTTCAATCAGATTTCAGGAGTTTCCGCTCTGCGATGACCTGAGCCGTTAAACGACTTTCCAAGTGATTCAGAGACGACCCCGATAATCTCCGAGAAGCCCGGCGGCCTCGCTCAGTGATTTAAATTTAATGATAATGCACGGCTGGACGGAGCTGCTGCAGAGTGCAGATGGAGGTCTTCACTATCTCCTAACCGTTATTGATTGACACGATGCCCTCGTCTCCGGGCGTCCGCCGGGCTCTGTCTGTCCCGTGCTGTGGAGACAGTGGGGAGATGTTGATCCACGGCAGAGCGTCGGACTCGTCTCACTTTCGCCTCGGTTGTATTGGAATTGGACTGGAGCTTTAGCAGCTTCATAACCTACAAATATAAAAGACTTTGAATCCATTTACTCTCAGATTTACTGCAATTTTCTTTCGCAAAAGGCGAATTTGTCTGAACTGAAGCGAAACAATGTTTTTAACCACACAGATTTGACACTGTAAGAAATATTTAGACGTTTTTAACACGAGAGCAACGATGTGGAGAACACGTTTTGCAGGGAAAGTCCAAGAAAAAGTCACATTTAGGATTAGAATTGGGGACAAAGATGGATGACATCAGCGAGACTTTTGGACAGTTTCTCAGGAAATGCGACGAGCCTCTAAAATCTTTCTGTTCCCTATAACGACGTCAGGAACCCTGGGTCCCGTGACTGCAAAGCTTCGTTACACCAAGAAACTGTGAAAATAGTTTTATTATGTAAGATGTATTCCAGGTCGTCTTCTTACGTTGTTCTTGTGTGAAATGGGTAGAAAACCTTCAGCTTCGAGGCGGTCGGTGGAATTTTCAGATGAAATCAGTTTCCTGTTTCCATCCCTACGACTTGTTGAGTTTTAGGTTTTTGCTCATTAACTGAACTAAAATCTGTGGTCTGAGGAGCTGGATTCTTCCTGTGCTGAGTTTGCATGTTCTCCCTGCGTGACCCGGTGTGTTGAGAGTCGACTCGGATCGTTCCACTGCACCACAGTCTTACTTTGAATAAGAAAACTGAACTAATGATGTCTTTAGACTTTGGCAAATCCTCAACTGGATGTTTTTTTTTTTGTTTTTTTTTTACACATAAAAATATCAAGAGTTTCAAGGTTTTATTCCAATAAATGAACAAAAACGCAAGGTTCTTTGATGAAGCAGGAAAACAGTTTAAAGGAAGAACACAAGTGGACCTTGGCGTCCGGAGGGTCAGATCTTTGGTTTAGACGGCAGAAGAAAAAGGAAAAAAAAAAAAAAAACGAAAAATGCCGTCGATGAATTTTCATCGACCATTCGCAGTTGCTTCCATTTTTTTCTGCTTTGTACATGAAGTTTGAGGACAGAATATTCGCCTCCTGCCAGACATCTTCTCTCTCTCTCTCTCTCTCTCTCTCTCTCTCTCTCTCTCTCTCTCTCTCTCTCTCTCGCTCGCTGGTGCATCGACACAGAGATTAATCAGTGTTATTCACTCGGCTGATCGCTGCAGACGTCGTTAAAATTCAGCGGTTTGATTCCCGTCACATTCACAAATCGCTGGGAGGATTAAATCTGAAGTCAGCCTTTTTTTTTTTTTGAAAACTTTCCGGTTGCCCTTGAACAGCCGAAACTCGTCTCTTTGTGAGTCTCGTCAGCGAGGTGACACGCCGGCGCTCCCCGGGAGACTCGGAGGTGGGAGCAGATCAAGCGTGCGGGAATGGAAAGCGACTCTGGAGAAGAGGAGCCCTTTTCCCACGCCGGCCCGATCAAACCTGTTGACATGTGGAAGCAGATGAGGCGCGGAGGCAGACTGAGGCCTGGCGTTTCCCCGGAGCCGGCAGGTGACGCTCGGCCCACTGTAGTGTTGACTCAGCGTCTGATCTCTCCGACTCGGCTGCCTCTGCCGCGCTCCTGTTCCCTCCGTTCGCTTCTTTTGAGCATCAAGTCATTTTTTTTTTTTTAAAGATCTGGTTCCAAACACCTCAGAAGGCTGCAGCTTTCTCCTTTCAGTTGAAACGCCTGAAGAAATCTGCTCCAATCTGTTGCAAACACCTGATGCATGAAGGCTTTTGACCTGTTTACAGTGACGCTCCGAAAACTAAAAAGCTTTGAAACTGTTAGTTTGGTTTCTTTTCACTTCCTCAGGTAAATCTGAAGTCTTCACCTGCATCTCTTACCTGTGGAGCTAGCCAGGCGTTAGCTTTCGTCCCCTTCAAGGACGCGGCGGCTCGTCTCTCCGTCTCCCCTCCTGCAGCCGGTTGTCCAAACACTGCTTCAAAGTGACGACGAGACGAGCGGTTTCACTGATGTAGAACGGGCCGTGTGGATGTAATTACTGCTGGACCGGGCCGTCATTGTGGAGGACGTTTAGGGGCACTTTGTGGCTGCCGCCTGGCTCGAGAGCCGTCGGATGAAGAGAAGCACAAACAGAGGCTGACGAGGATTTTCAGGCAGCGAGAGTGTATAATTAAACAACCTTGGCCTTCCCTTTCAGATGAAACTTTTATGACGCATCGCAGCGGAGAGTTATTAACAATAAATCTCCGTTAATTTGGCCCTGCCGGCTCTGTAAAGCTGACCCAGGATAATCTTGGCAGACTGTCTGCGTTTCCTGTGATTTATTCATGGAAGCCTCCAGAACTGAACAAAGCTTTAGAACGCTGATCAAAACCCCATCTGCCAGGTCGGAGGTGTGTGAGCGGAACGTCATACCCGGGGAGCCGCGACACCCGTTGAGCACCGCGCCCGGCCCCGGCCCGGCTCGAGCCTCCACATCTGTTTCCCGGACGCGTCCCGACACTTAAGATTTGACTGGATCTGCTTCGCCCTGCGGCGGCGTCTGCCTCCTGCGTCCTGCGAGCCGCAGTCAAACCTCCAGAGTGTCAAACAGAACCCATCCCATAATACCTGCTGGATGAATATGAAGGATGGTGTGAGTGGATATTTCAGCAGAGGGAGGAAATACGACCAACCTGCAGAAACATCTGCACACAGCAGGGGATAACTTTGAATTAACGTCGCGTTTTCCATCCGACCTGGAGTAACTCACACTGCCTATCATGCTCGCGTCATTTACCGAATTATAAAATCCACTATTAAATCTTTTAACGTTAAATAAAGGCCTCCTCATAGGAGAATCGACAAAGCGCAGAATCGTTAAGCAGAATCGAAAATGGAATCGGAATCATGCTCAGAGTGTCTGCAGCTCCTGCAGATCGGCGATCAATAGCAGATACTGTCGATGTTCAGGCTGTTTTTCCTCGTTGGTGGTGCAGCCGTTTGCGTCCGTCGGAGTCGGTCTCATCAGGATTTTCATCTCCCGAAGCCGTGAAGAAGAAATACGGCGCCTGGTGTTTTCCTCCCTGATATAAATCAGTTTAATTGCAGAGCGCCGCCGCTCCCGCTCCCCCTCTCCGGGTGACGGCTGCTGGACACAAAGTGCTGATAATGACCGCGGCGGCGTGGGCGCCCGTCTCCACCGGCGACGGGTCGGAGGACAGAACACCTGATCTGTCTCCGCATTTAATCAGCATCGTTCACCGAGGTGACCGTCTGAGACGCCGCCGCCGCCGCCGCTGATGACTGGGAGTTTATTCGAGCGTCTGAGTGGAAGTCGTTGATTTCCAGGTGTTCAGAGCGACTCGTCGCCTCACGCCGGGTGTGATTCCTCTCATAGTTCCACCGACGCAGTGACTGAAGCACGTTCAGACTCCCGCTCTCCCTCCGAATGATCTCCGGGAGCAGATTGAGCCGTTATGATTAGATGGTGAACGACTGACCAGCAGGAGGTCAACAAGAAACGGCTCAAATTAAATTAGCGCAGAAATGGGAGTGCGGAGCGCGAAATGCCGCTTGGCTTTCATGTTAAAAGTGACTGCTTCGTTTTCTTTTTTTTCTTTTCCATTTGCCCTTCGTTAGATGTGTTTTAATTCGCCTCCACTGCGATAACCAGCAGAAATGACTGCTGGGAGAGATTTATGCTGATACTAAATGCTCATTCAAGCAAACAAAGGAAAGTGAATGAAACAGAGTTTTATAGTAAAATGATGGGAAATACAAGCAGAGAAACTTCAGGAAAGCGTGTTTCTGCTATTAAAGCTCCAAATTGATTCTGGTAGAATCAACATTAGCAACAAAGCGGCGTGCAGAGAAAAGCAGGAACTGGACGGAAACAGAGTGAAGATAAGGTTTAACGTCGGTCCGTTCAGGAGACGCACAGCTCTCGTCACGCGGCTCGCCACATTACCTCGGCGACACGACACGCTCCACAACCCTCCCCTCGGAGTCGTTACGGCCGTTCTCTCTCCGATTAGCGCACACCGCGACGCGGAAATGGACTTTGGCGTCTCGCAATCAGCCGCTCCGCCTCGTGAACTGCCGGTGGAGGCCGGAGGCGAGCGGCTCGCCGCCGGTCAGTGCAGGTTGAGGACGGCGCGGCGCGGCGCCTGCTCGCCCCGGCCCGCCGTTCCCGCTGGTTTCTCTCTGTAATGGAGCCGTTAATGTTATTAGTTACACTGCTGCTCTCTGCTGCTTCATAAGGTCAAAATGTCTGCTGTGAAGAGAGGCTGTTAACGTCCACAACGCCGCAGGAACAGAGGACGGAATATTAACAACGCAAACCTCAAACGCTAAGAATATTCAGTTTGTTCTAAAAGGATGAGGAATCTAAGATTATGAACAATAAAATGAAGAAAATCCAAATATTAACAACATAAAAATAACATGGATTTTAATTTGGATATGAAAGATAGGACCAGAAATAGTACTGCAAATATATGAAAAATATGATTAGGATATTCCAGATAAAGAGAGAAGTAGATATGAGCACCATGCACACAAACAATGCAAAAATACAAAACCGTGGATTTAAATAGAAATACTACACAAATAGAGCAGGGATAATGAGCGAACTACTGTACAGAACAGAAATATAAATACTATTAAAAACACAGAATATGGTCTGATGAATATGAATGAGGGTAAATTAATGTAAATACTGCAAAACAACAAACGTTCTATGGAAAAAATAGATGAATATGAATACTTTGGATATAAGAAAAGAAACAAATTCAGTCCAACACAGCATTCTGTGGAGAGTAAGATATTAAGAATTTGAAGAACATTGATACTATGGACCTTAAAAATACTATCCACCATCCAGAATATTGAATTCTAACAACAAAACTATCGTTAGAATAGAATATCTCGAAATTTTCCGATAAAATGTAAAAATCCATGAATCAGAATGAAGTGGGCCGATACTAAAGCAGCGACGGTCTGACTCGAACAGCCTGTTTTAACTGGTTCACATACAAACTGTCACAGTTAAAAAGCTCCTCTGAAGCCGGTTCGTAGTTTGATTCCCTGCAGCTTGCCCTCCTTCATTTATGCCTCGAGTCCTGCGTCACTCCGTCACCTTGTTGTTTTAAAAAGAGCCTCTGGGTGTTTGTGGGGCTTCATGAGAGCTCTTGGAGCTCCTGCGTTACGGCGTTCACACTCGTCATGGCGCGCGCGTGTGTGTGTGTGTGTGTGTGAGGAGGTTACTTCAAGGTCTTCCTGCTCCCGTCACGTATCCCGAACCCGTTTTGTCACAGAGGAAGAAAAAATAAAAACCAGAGCACAATCTGACAAGCGTCCCTGAACGACTGAATCTCGGATTCTCATCTCCAGTTTCTCCTCTTCTTTTCTTCCAGCTGTAACACTCTGTCCTTGATAAGGGATTGTTATTTCTGTGACATGTCTGGTAGAGAGGAGCCTATCAGATGGCATTACTGTCACACACCAGGGCGCGACCGGCAGAGAGCAGCCTGCCTTCTGCAGACACACAGGTAAACGTCACGAGGAACGTCCTGCTCTCTGCAGTCAATCATTGAATCGATTTGTAGTGATTACATCTTAAATAATTTATCATCCATCATTTTTCTGCTGCAGATATTTTGCAGGTCTTTCACCGTCTTTTTAAAGTTTTGCAAGTTGTACACTTCTGTAAACAGATTGATCCACTTAGTGGGAAACTTGTTAAGAAAAACACCGTGAGTGACACTGAGCACAAACAGGAGCATTCAGATGAGGGCTTTCTTTTTTTTTTTTTCTTAGTTTTATTTAGAGCATAAATACAAATCAACAATGAGTACAATGAGAGCTTAACATGCTTGAAAAGGAGTAGGAGGAAGCTTAAGCTGATTAAATCCTCCTCTTCTCCACTCTGTTTTCATCCTGTCAGGGGTTTTTTTTTTTTCCTATCGCATCCTCACAAGCAACAGACAAGTAAATGAGCAGTTCGATAAACAGAATGGGAAGCGCCTGTTAGCCCCTGTTCGTCTCTTCATCTGGAGAAAACCACGTTTGTACCTGGAGAAGTCCATCCATAGAACGTAGAGAACATTTGCAGCCTTTGCGTCTCCCTCCGGTCTTCGGTTCTCTCTCCTCAGAGAATATAGAGAAAGTGTGTTTCCAGTCTTTATCCACGTATTTTACAACACTGAATGAAATAATTAGCGGTTGAACTGTTGGTTTCAGGCGGTCCTGGTTCACTTGTCTCTCTGAGGACTCCATCCAGGTCACTCCAGGTGTTTCGTGTCTCTCTGGGACTCGTCTCTGCTCGGCTTGCCTTCGTCCTCTGCCTCTCTGTCCCCGCTGTGTTTCTCTGGACCCTGTTTGGTGGATTTCCTGCTGCTGCAGTAGAAAGCGGGGCTCTGTGCGGCACACTGGAGGGTTTTGGACTCGGCGCCGGGCTCCGAGGAGCATGAAGAAGAGCATTTGGCAGATGCTCTTCAGCGGCAATGAATCGGCCTCCATCTTGCAGCTCCGCTCGCTTCCTCCCATGTCACGGACCGCTCCCATTTTAACTTTAATCTAAATATATTCCCCCCGTCGCGCGGGCCTGTGATGCAGCATATATTTCAGAGCGCCGCGCTGCTTGTTGGGGAATCTGCTGGCGTTTTGTGATGTCCAGTAAACCAACAGATCGAAGCTTCTGCAAACAGCAAGCGAGAGAGGAGATCTGCCTGCGAGCCGCCGCCGCCGCCGCCGTCCAATCAGCGCGGGGAATCAAACCAGCCCGAAAAAATACAGGAGAGAAACCAGGAAGAGACATTTTCCGTACGACTCCGCTGATTTATCCCCGAGGGGCAGATAGGTGGGCAAGAGCGGCACGTTAAAGAAGAGGAAGAGGACAGGTGGGTGGGCAGAAGCAGCAGATTATGTACAGATTATATGCAGAATGTATGGAGTGTCGGGCCTGCTGCCAGCAGCAGGATGAGTGGCTGAGGGGGTAGTAAAGACCGCCCGTATGAAACAGCAGGTATATTAATGCAGCAGTTGGTGTGGAGTGGCGATGCTGCAGACTGGAAAGTGAAGGGAGAAGTAGGCGTCAAAACTGCTCTCATTAATGTCAGTATTACACCTTTTCAAGGGAAAACAGGAAACTTCTGTTTCAGTAAAATAGGAAAATTCAACTCTCGGCTTCTTCAGAGAGAGGATTTTATGTTTCTTCGTCGTCACATGAAGTAAAACCCCTTTTCTGCACTTTTTTTTTTTTTTTTTTAAAGAACGGTTTTGACCTGAAACTGAAGCTAACCTACATTTCCTCTCCCGTTCCTTCGGCGTTGAAGATCGTCTGTAAACACTGAGCCGAGCGCAGGGGAGGAAATCTTCCTCTAAGCCACCGACATCTAATCAGCAAACACTTTTCTCTCGGTGGAGACACAGTTGCAGCCATCTTCCTCTCCCCACACACACACACACACACACACACACGGTTGCGGGATCTCATCTCCTCTGCTGCTCCTTCCTCGGCAGCCTTGCGGAGTGATTTCATTGCCATGACAGAGCTCCTCGCCCTCCATATTTCTGCCAGCCGGGCC
This sequence comes from Salarias fasciatus, assembly GCF_902148845.1. Taxonomy (NCBI): domain Eukaryota; kingdom Metazoa; phylum Chordata; class Actinopteri; order Blenniiformes; family Blenniidae; genus Salarias; species Salarias fasciatus. Next base: position 2,970,884 of record NC_043752.1, on the reverse strand, counting down.
CCGAGCCGGCATCCCAAGGCCGCCCGCAATAACGTAAAAAAACCTGCAGTTTTCTTTTCTTTTTTTCTCCTTCCGTCTATCTCCGTCCACGCAATCTGATTGTGGCTGTGCTGAAAGTAGCATTTCCCTCCCATCACAACATCACCAGTGCAGACTTTCCCTCCTCCTCCTCCTCCTCTTCATCCCTCTCCGTTCCTCTCTGTCCACTGAGCAGAAAATGGGTCTAGGCGCTATTATCTGTTTCAGCTATCCGTCCCGGTAATTGACCGGCGAGGCTAAATGTGACGGTGATCGGCGTGATGCTAATCCATTCCGCCAATCCGACGCGCCGGTAATCGCCGGCGGGCTCCGGGTTCCCGCCCCGGAGACGAGCGGCCGCGGCACCGCGGGGGCGGGCGCGGGAACACGGGCTAAAATAAGAGCGGGGAGCGTTTGGAGAGCGCGCGCGTTTACAAAGACGGAAAGACGGAGACGGATGAAGCCGTCACCGCCCAGCTGGAGGAAATAAACACATCCTCACATCGCCGCCAATTTCCTCTGTATGCTGCTGATTGCCTCTCGCTGCAGTGAATGGGAGGCAGTGAATGACTTGAATGGGAGCCGCAGGAGACGGAGGCTCGAAGCGGGCCCACCTGGACCCTCATCCGGGTACCTGAGGACCCGCCGAGTCCTCAGCAAGTTCCTCACACGTGAAGCTCTTCTATCACCACAGTGGAGAAGACGTTTTAATCGGCATCGCAGAGACGCACAGAATTACACCTGCACTGACACGGCACGCTTTTCGAGTCTTCTTCGTTGGTTTTTGGTGTCCGTTTACACAACAAAACCAAGCGTTTTCACTTGAAACGTCGCCGTGTAAACGAGGCCCGAGAGTCACCGGTCAACTGAACTCATGCACGCTCAGGGAGAATGTGCAAACTCTTGCAGGAATCAGTGCAGACTGAAATGTGTTCCAGGAAATGAAGGCCGATCGTAAACATTTCAGCTTCAGTTACTTCCAAAAAAAGACCTGCAGGATGCAGATCTGCATCTGAATCAGGCCGTAGGAGTTAAAACTTAGGCGTTAAAATGGCTTTGAGTGTGTATTGATAATATGAGGTGTGAAGAGAGTACGGTTTTCCACTCTGATTGTTTCCGGTGCGATCGTAGCTTTATTGAAGACGTCTGGAGCAGAAATCTGAGTGTTTGAACACACAGTTCTGTTTCCTGATTGGTGCATTAGGAGGGTAAAGGTGTTAACTTCAGATCCGGAGAGGAGAGTAAGTCGAGGTTGGACTTCTCTCTCCTTTTTTTTTTCTCTTGCTTTCGAGGATGAGGAGGCGACGCCGAGCTGTTCCTGGCTGAGATCCTCAGTCAGATGGAAACGGGTTGAGAGGTTAAACACTCACAGCTGTTCCTTCTCCAGCAGGAAGGAGTGTTACTGGAATAACTCGGCTCCTGTATTGTGATCATTTGTTTAACATGAGAGATTCGGCGAGGAAGCAGCCGGAGGTCGGGGCAGGCTGGAGTGTGCTGCTCGTCAAACACTGATAAATGCTCCTTTTCTGAGAGCCGATACCAGCGAGCACTGAATGCAGTGAAGAAATATCATGATGGTTGAAAAGAGAGAAAAGCTTCCAGGCTGCTGAGTGGGGGATCTGCAGGAGTTAGCCTTGATGCTAACATCAGCCTCGCTCCTGGAGGGGCAGATTAAGTCTCCACTTAACAGATTAAATGTTTCAGGAGTGCTGTGAGGACAGTCGGCCTTCTTCAAGTGCTTCAAGTGCTTGTTTCCACCCTCTGCTTTAGTTTACTATGTGATGAGAGTGTCTCAGAAGGTCAGAAATACTGAAACAGACATTAAATAGACATTAATTTACCACAGAAACCCAGAGAAACCATGACATTTTGTCGGCCGGTAACTTAATAGACTCCATTCAGAGGATTTCTGGTGATCTAGAATAATCAAACCTCAGTGTTGTTAAAGTCGCATTGGAATAAATCAAGTCTGTTAAACTGGAGTAAAGGTCCGTGGATCCAGTTGAGCAAGTTTTTGTCTGTTTTTTTTATCTTGATTTCTTCAGAAACTTAACATGAAAGAGAGCATGCTGGGAAAACTGCCCATCACAGAGCGTTTATTAGTTTCTGAGTTAGCAGCAGTGACAGTAATTCCTTTTTCTCAGGAACAAAGACGTCCTGGGTGTCATTAATAATCCACACTGTTGACAGATTATCACAGAATTAAATATATAATGTTGTCAGATACATTATTTAGCTCCTGCTACATCTCCCCTCCTCCGAGCTGGATGATTTCAAACCGTCGTCCTCTGGATGTTTTCTCCCATCGATCTGAAGTCTCCAGTGATCGCCGGGGTTTTCCTCTTCAAGGGGATTTGAAAGGACCGTTATTATTGATTTTATTCCCAAAATCTGTACAACCTGTTGGCAGTGAACGTCTTTTCACACTGTTGGAGGGATCTAAGACAGAAACAGGCTGTTGATGCCTCCAAACCTGTGTTTACAGACACTCTGACTCCGTTTCCACCATGAAGAACCTTCAGGGTTTGGTCTGCAGAGCTGAACTCATCTGTCTGGCTGTGACTTATCTGATCTGCTAAACTCAATAAAACTCTGAGCCGACTGTTTTCCTTCATCTATCTCCGTAGGACTTTAATCAAATTAAGTAAAGCTCCATTAAAAAGCTCCTCAGTTTTCATGTTCCATGAATCCCGGACGCCGTCCTCTCCATCGATTAAGCGGCGTTGTTGTTGTTTGACTTTAATCTTATTGCCTCTCCTGGACTGGAGGAGTACTGCTTCTATATTTAGTGCTTTTTCCTCCGTCGTCGGCCTGATTTACATACTGCTTATAACCAGGAAGCGATCCGACGGGTCAGGCACTTTCTACGGACGCACCCAGCGAAACACCGGAATGAACGTAAAGTCGGGAGTGAGTGCAGCAAGCCGCTACACAGATAGAAGATCAGTTACATAATGTGGACAACATGAGGCAGTCCTCAAGCACGCAGCAACGCGCTGCCTGCTTTGATATCCTGCCAGACTCTTCCAGATGGGATAAAGGATAGTCTGAGTCACTAACAACATTTGCATAGAGCCTCATAAAGAGCTGCCAGAAAGCCAGTACACACACACACACACACACACACACGCACACCAAACTTCAAATGCTGCCGGAGCGTAATGACGGCGAGGCTTCATCGAGTCCCGGGCGCTCGTAAAAACAATACTCGCGTGTTGAGACGGACTCTTAATGACTGCGAGGAGTCAGTGCGACAGCGGCCATCGCAGCGGCGTCCTAAAGACCCGGGCGCCGCGGGAAGAGGCGCGATGGAGTCGCAGCGCTCATTAAGGGCAAGACTGCTCTCTGCAATTGTGGCTTATCTACTGCAAGGTGGAAGGCGAGGGGAGGGTAATTCTGCTCGGGGCTCATGTGCAGAGCCGAGATACTGAACAAGCCGGGAAGTGGAGGGCGAGCGAGCGAGGGAGAGAGAGAGGGAGAGATAGAGCTGGTTCATTTGCAGCTCGTCCCCGTAGACAGAGGAAAGGATTATACTCACAGAGAGAGAGAGAGAGAGAGAGAGAGAGAGAGGAGCGAGAGCAGAGCGATGCTCAGCCTCTGTCTTAGTACACTCTCAGTACTCTGCCTCCAATCTTCTACTGTGCACTCTCTCCTTCCTCCAGCTCACACACACACACACACACATGTCCAAACACACCACTACTGCCATGTAGACCCTCGGGCCAAAGGGAGAGGAGGGGGGACTCCAATCTGCACAGGACCATAAGCCAGGTACGCCCCATCCATCCATCCATCCACCCATCCATCCATCCTTCCTCCCTGATTCCTGATCCTTCCACTCACTCTCTGCAGAGCACTCTTTGCAGGCTGCATGCACCAAGATTATCCAGCTTTTCTTTCTTTCTTTTTTTTTTTTGCATAGCCCCAAGAGAACCGAAAAAAGAGGAGCGAAAAAGAGGATAGGAGGGGTAGAAGGGGGGGGGGGGGGGGGGGGGGGGGAGGGTGAGCAGTGCTTGTCATGTAGGGCAGAGGGAAGCTCGTGGCCGATGGGCAGCCGACCCGGCCCGACCTTCACCTGGGAGAGAGCAGAGCGCTGCAGAACACGGGGCGGCTCTCAAACCCTCTTCAGTAATCCCCCTTCACCTCGGCAGCGCCTCAGCCTCACGAGGGAGTGCTGAAGGTGCAGTGTGGGGGATTTCAGGTCCGGGCTGCTGTGCTGCAGTGGTTCGCCCTCCTGCCTTACTCCGAACGCCAGTCCGAGTCTGAGCAGGTCGGCTCTCGCGTGTGGAGTTTGCATGTTCTTCCATTTCGGTCGGTCACTAATGGTTGGCGGGTGTTAAATAAAGATCTCAGTCCATTAATCAGCGCAAACTAAAGTTCAATATCTTGTTCAAGGACACATCTGGACGAGGGAGATGGGCGATTGAACCTACAACCTTCCTATTATAATCTAGCGTATCTATAAATCTACATGACTGAATACTTTCTGGATTACCATGTTAAATCAAACTGGATTAGCATGTTAATCTGAATAAAACTAGATTACCACATTTAACTCATTTCGGATTAACATGTTAGCTTGAATCAGACTGGATTAACGTGTTAGTTTGAGTACATTTTTACTTTTAAAGTGCACACAGACATGTTAGCCTGATTTAAATTAAAGTTTTTGAAGCCACTCTATTACACCTGAATAATCTGATTGGGAGTGAGTGTGCATGTATTAATCAGACTGGACCAGGGTCCTTATCAGGTTCTGCACATTGATCATCTGTCAAATCCTGACCTGGAAGTCAAATATTACGTAAAAAGTTAAATATGAACCCAAACAGGAGCCGGCTGAATGCTCACTGTGTTTATGAATCACAAGTGTTTTATGAACAGAAACAGACTTTATAACACAACATGCAAACCAGAGCAGAGACTGAAGCAGAGAAATGATCAAAGTGTTTCTATCGCGTGACTTTTCTCACATATTTATGATACGACTTTCCTGCTGAAGCTGTTTTGGAAGCAGTGCCTGAACTTTCCGAATTCCTCAAAAGCTAACTTCTGCCCCCCATCCCCCCCCCCCCCCCCCCCCCCCCGGAAAAAAAACAAAAACAAAAACAAAGTTAATAATTTTAGTCGTTTGAGTTTGACCACTTTTTACTTCTACGATTTTAAGTATTTTGTCAGTTTTCAGCAGTTCCATTATTCGGGACGTTTCAGCAGTTTTCTCAGGAGTAGCTGTTTCTAGTCTGGATGTTAGATGTTCTTTTATGGGGTTGTTTTGGAACATTTCATGTCGCTACGCCACATTTTCTAACATTAATATTCACACACAGTGAACAGGATTTGATTATTGTCACTTTTGGCCGCTAGGCTAATGAGTCGCTTTAGCATCTCGTCTGTCTTCAGCTCAGTTTGGACAGTTTGTGTTGGTTGCCAGACACTCCAACCATTTGCTGAATTTACTTTTCTATTGACCAGCGTCGGTGCTGTAACTTCTACTTCTCTGTTTTAGTGGCTCACTGAAGCCCCGTGTGGTGCAAAATGGTATTACAGGTCTGCTGATTCTTCTTCTTCACATTTTTTTGAAATAATTTTTCAAATATTTGATGCAGTAATGCTCACAGTCTGTTGAAGTGGAGCGGTCGAAGGATTCTAAAATCAGCTTCACCTCTTTGGTGGTTTTGGTTAAAATTTGTTTAAAAAAAAAAAAAAAACTGAACCTGGTCCAAGCGGCAGTCAGGTTTTTGAGGTGGGTGCGTGTGTGTTTCTTTCTGGAGGATGTGGTGACTCAGAGCGAGCGGCTTCAGAATTCACTTTGATGGCGGCTGATACGTGCTGGGGTTCCTGGTCTATTTTCTCTGATGGCCCGGAGAGGAAGAGCAGAGCGAATGAAGTTTTAATCTGAGTCACTGCTGACGCTCTCCTCCTGCTTTCTTTGATCTGGAGCTCGCCAAAAGAGTCGGAGCTGTCTGACAAATAGCTGCAAGATCTGAGACAAATCCTACTGTTCTGATGGAGCCGTTAACACAGCTGCAGTGTGTGTGTGTGTGTGTATGTGTGTGTGTGTGTGTGTGTGTGTGTGCTCACTGCCTCTTATTGTTACATAACTCTTTGCATTATGATTAAATCACTCAGACTGCCAATAATCTGGTGTGGAAATTGAAGAAACCTGCCAATGGCGCCGACACCGGTGTGGAATAGCGCACTGAAAAACAGCCACTGCTCTCCGTTGGTTCATTCGTGATTCAGTTAGTTACTGACGCTTTGAGGTTCTGTTGATGAGCTGCAGTGCTGCTGTCTCTCTCTCTCTCTCGCACAGTTAGCTTCAGTTTTCTTAAAGGTTTCACTAAACATTTATTTTTGAAGCGTAAATCAACTATTTTCACACCGAAAGTGCATTCATTTTCATACATCTAAATGATAATATGGTGTAAAAATGTGACGTGTGAGAATTACAAGCTGTTTATATGAAAACATGTTAGCAAAAAATGCTTCTAACGACACATCAACGTGTACTTCTGCTCATCTGTGGATCTTATAAGACCTTCTTATAGCATCTTTTAATTTCAAATATCACAGGAAGTCCAATAATTAAATACGTTTTCAGTTCTCTGCTAACTTTATCTGGAGCCAAAACAGTTACTATTCCACTAAACTTTCACGTCATTTCAGACTACAATCTGCAATTTTAGCATTTAAAGTGGATGAAGTAGCATTATTTAGTTGATTAAAGTACGTTAACATGTTAAGCAGTAAAGATGTCTCTCAATGAAGTGTGTACTTATCTTCCATGTTGGAAGAGAGAGACAGCAGCTCTGCAGCTCTTCATCATGACAGTAACAAAAACTCAACCTGCTGATTCAAAAGTGACGAGAAAGAGGAGCAAAGCTTTGTTCATATTGTTGATAGTTTCTGTCAGAAACAGTCATTGAAGCAAACAGTGAGCGTGTTTTAAATAAGACATTCAGACAGTCGTGCCGCGGTGCGACCCACTGAGCCACCGGTTCACGACCTCCTGTTAGACACATTGTGATGGTGTGTTTTCCCGACGGCCCCAAAGGGAGTCTGACCTACAACAGGCTCCGGTTTCACTCTGGCTCCGAGCCCAGCGAGCTGTCGGCTTCACACGCTGAGACGTCCCCCCGGGACGGGGGACAGTGGGGGGACGGAGAGGAGATGGGGGGACGGGGACACGTTGAAGGGACTCCTCGGAGTCCCAGGAAAAGACTTTTCATGTGTTAGAAGGAGGATCTGGACTTCGGAGCTCCTGGTTATTTGTGGATCCTGTTTTCTTTGTATGAGTCACTGACAGAGGATTCCATCTGGAACACGAGGCGGAGGAGAGAAAGTCAGCCGGACTCAAACGACCCCACCCCGGCCCCCCTCCGGCCCCCCCGGCCCGGCGGATTCCCTCCCGCTTCACTTTCCCTCCCGGAGCGTCGCTCATGCTAATTGCTCTGCCCGCTCTGCTGCGAGGCTCGCTGCGGTCAGGACGCCGTGGCGTGCCGAGCACGCTCGCTCCTCAGCTGCTTTTTGGGCCGGGGAAAGAAAAGAGACCATATCATAGACAAATACTGCTTTTCATTTTTCCTCATTTCAGAAATTCTGAGATTGCAAAGCTGTAAATTCCCATTTCATTGTTGGCAAACTCCCACTTTGACGAGTTTCAGATGTATTTTTCACAGTTATTTTTCACAGTTTCACAGACCTTTTATTTAAGCACTCTACTCTTCAGACATCATTCGAGTTCAATTTTGTCAGATGAGACTGTTAGGTGTATTTCTGTCAACGAGATGATTTAACGGAGCACTCTGCCGATTCCAGTTGGCGTTGATGTTTGCAGTAATTCGGCTCCATCACTGACATTTCCACACAAAGCTGTTGATTTTATAAAAGAGTCATGCTCGACACATTTCAGTCTCAGGATCTCCCCACTTATTTTAATACCAAAGTTTCCTTTTCAAGTCAGATTTCAGCGGAGTGTGATGAGACTGCAGAGGTCTGAAACACCCGACACCAATCGGCAGCAACACGGACTGTAACGTAGAGAAGCGGCCGGCCGGTCGGTCGTTTCCTGTGACGCGGTACTCGGCGAGCCCGCCATCCTTCAGCTGGCGTCCTGACAGAGCTCAGTGAAAGACTCTGATCAGAGGCCGCGAATAGATCTCCATCCTGACTCATCCCGTCCCACTGTTCACTCAATGAGACCGATTACTCACCTTCAGGATCCGTCCTGCTCAGGCCGGCCAAAAATATCACTTTCTAATTACCAGCACTTCCTCTCCGGGCCGGAGTCGACGCCTGGCGTCAGACCAGCTCTTCCTGCGGCGGCTGGTTGTGAAAACGGAGTGTTTCGTGTGTTTCTGCTGGGATCAGGAAACAAGAGCATGTGTTTGGATCCAGTTCAACATGTGTGGTGTAAATGAAGCGGTGCTAATCTGAGCTGTGCGCTGTGTTGGGAGTACCGCGGACACGAGGATTATCATGGAAGCAGCAGCGCACTTACAGTCACTGAAGTTTGGGAGGCTTTTACTTGAGTGGTTGGAAAACGGTTAAAGAGCTGCAGAGCTGCTGTCTCACTGTCACTTCTGCTTTCAACCGGGGGAGGGGCTTGATCAGAGATTATATTTATGTGGACGTGAACTAAATAGAAAAGAAAGCTTCAAACATCCAGACCCACCTCCCTCCCACTAACATCCAGATCATAGAGCATCTTCCTCCTCTAACAGATGTCGTCCAGTTAGAAAGAACTTGCACACATTGTGAAAATAGCTCCTTTCCCAGCTACTAGTTAGTTTTTAAAGTTACTTGGTTAGTTCCTTTATTGTGTAAATCTCTGCCTGCTGCTCTCTTTAACCTGCCCATCCTGCAGGGAAGCATCCGGTCCTGCCTGTTGGTAAATTGATGCTGTGAGTCTCCTCAGACTGACGAGCCGCTCACTTTTTCCTTTTTTAGTTCAGTTTTTTTTTTTTTTTTTTAAGTCGCTGGCTCATAGTCACTGCACATGCAATATAGATCCAGCAGGAGACATTTGTAGGATCAGAGAGGATGAGGAAGCGATAGATGATTGAACCTCCTCCTGCAGACTGCCCTGAATTATTATTCACTTTGAAGACGGATCATCAAATTTAGGATCTGCTGGGAGTGATGTTGGGAATCTGTAGCCGCTGACCTGGTTGGCTCGGATTTACGGCGACGACGCCCAGAAAAAAAAAGAAAGGCCCGTGCGCCAGGCGAATGTTGATACAGTGATAAATGTCAATGTTTACTGGCCGTGCTGCTGCATGGCGCCGGATAAATGTCACACGGATCAGTCACGTGGGATTTATCGGCGCTATAAATGCACCTGCTTTCATTCCGCGTTTAGACTCATGCAGAAATGAAACCCTTCACGTTTCCTCCCTCTGCTTCCCGGAATCCTCCAGCTGAAGGATTTGAGAGCGGCGGCGAGGCGTGTCGGTGCGGCGAGCAGCACGCCCCCTGCTGGAGAGGCCGACGGGTTGGAAAGCCAGCGAGGCCGGTGGTGCCTTGGCAGCCCATCAGAGCCTCCGTCTGACCCGCAGCCATGTGGAAAAGGACAAAAATGAAAGTTTCCCGGGCAGACGCGTCCCCAAAATAGAGCCAGCATGCGAGGATCTGTGCAGCCGGCCGGGGAAATGGAGCAAAGCCTCCGCAGCAGAGATGTGGCGGCTTGATTTCTGGTATTCTTCTGTAAATAATAAAAGTTCATCTGAAAAACATGAGTGTAGGAGCTGGTCTGGTCTGGTTGTGGGGTTACGTGTGATGGAGGATGGAGGCCGACTCGCTGCCGGCTGCAGGCTCTCAAGATGTTGTGGAAGCAGACCTCGTTCCAAAAATATATCAGCGCTCGGCGTTTGCATTCAGATCTTGTTTGGGTTTTATTTTAATTTTCGTGCCCCCGAGAGCTGGATATTCTAATTTGTGGATGGAGGAGCGGCGCAGCTCCTTTTTCTTTTTTCTATCCCTCCTCACTCCTCTGTAGTTCCTGATCTGTGGATGGAGAGGTGGGCTGATGGCAGCTGGTGGCGTCGTTCCCACAAACCCATGCTTCAATTCAGCTCAGATTTTAAATATAGGCATAAACATGATGAGCCTGAGTGGGATGTGAACAGAGGAAACAACGGATCAAAGTGGGACAGATGAGAGAAAACCTTGAAGAAGAAAACTGGACTAATGAGTGGAATGGAGGCTCCAGCTGCAGCTCTGTGTGGAGGAGTGATGAGCCTCTAAACCTGATCACCGGTAGATCCACCTTCAGCGGAAACAGCTGCTGTCAAGCCTTTACGAGAAGCTGGAATGACTCCGTTTGGATTGATTTCCTGCCTTTATGATAGAAACCCTCATTTCTAAATGTAATTGAGTGTTTACTGGTCTTTGTCTAATATTTGAATTTATTTGATGATCTGAAACATTTAGCTGTGACAAAAAAAAAAAAAATCTGAATGCAGGAACGAGACCAATAGCTGCACACACACACACACACACACTCCTGTACGTTCTCCTGTTCGTTCTCGCAGTTAAACCTCGCTTCCAAAGCAAACACTCAGTAATTTGAATCAAATCCTAGAGAAGCTCCGATTAAACCTGAGCTCATAAAAGAAAACATAAAACTAACAAATGGCCTCTGTCACACAGCAGCCAAGGACACACACAAACACACACACACACACACAGTCACTCGGAGGTGTGTAATAAGAAGTGTTTGGACGTGGCCTTGAGCAGCCGTTTGGAAAGAGTCCCGGACTCATGAAATGTGGCTCCGGCGGCTCGGCGGCCATCAGTCACTCACCTCTTAGTCTCCCTGCACTGTAATGAAGACAGACCAATGAATCATGTGGCCAGACGTGTGTGTGTGTGTGTGTGTGTGTGTGTGTGTGTGTGTGTGTGTATACGTACTCTGTTTCCGGAGCAGGTGTCCCTCGCCGGACGGGGGTTTCTGGGAGTCTTTACATTACGATTATCTTCGCCCTGCAGTAATGGAACGTGAAAAGCATCATGGCTGCCGTCTTGTCGTCGTTTCTCGTCGGTGTGAATACCTCACACGTTCATGGACATATGGGAAAATGTTGTCTTGCACCGCACCGTGTTAATGCGGCGCCCTGCTTCCGGGACGCGTTAGCATGTGTTTTATGTCGCCGCCGACGACAGCGATGCTGAAATACGACACCAGGCCCGGCGGCGACAGCATCAAATTAAAAGAGACAGAAAAAATAAAAGCATCGCAACAATGTGAGCAGCGTCAGACAATTAGGAGGCGATTCATCATCTGGACTGTGAGCAAGCGGCGCCGTAATAACCGAGGAGGAGCCAGGAGGGAGCGGAGAGGAGGTGGCAGCCCATTAACCACCACCGGGAGCAAGAATCACAAAAAAAAAAACACCACCAGAACGCAGCTTTTCCTCATGGCTGGAAGTGATCCGTCAGCCGGCCACATGTTCCCCAGCCTGACACAGTTATTAGCCGTTACGGGAGATCGCATCGCGAGGCAGCGACTTGTAAACAGCCGCTTAATCATCTTTTCCTCTGAAGTTTATCAGATTATTTAAAGTGGCTGATCTCAGAGTTCTCAGGCTCTCCTTCACAATAAGAGCATTTCTGCTCAGTGTGAATCTGACTGAAGGACGTTAAATTAACTGGTTTTTTTTCTGTTTTCTGTCTTATAGAAAATAATATAAACAAATTAACTTATGAAATGTGTTGAGGAACTAGTTTAATGACGTTAAAATAACTCTTTAATAGAAACATGGTTATTTGACCTGCTAATCTGACTTTTTTGGTCAGATCTTCTGTTTTTGCAGTTTAGATAATGCTGACGTAGCACATTTCGAATTCATATAATGTAGAAAATACCAACAGTGTGACCCTGAGCTGCTTTCATTATCATTTTTAGCCATTAAGCATTGATTTAGCAGTGAAACCTTCAGTGATCACAGCTTTTCTGATTGTTCTCTTTCAGGAAGCTGAGAGCGAAATGAAGCTTTTCTTCTTCTAAACTCTGAATAATCACTTTCCACTCATGCTGTTTTTACGGTTTTATCTTTCCAGAACACACAGCCTTTTTCAGATGTTTCCTTTTAAAGTGAAGCATGTTTTGACGCATCATTTATCAAACGTTTTATTTTAAACAGGTGCGTGTTTTATAAAGCTCCTTCACTGTCTCTGAGTGTGTTTGAGTGTGTTCTCATAGTCCAGACGGGGTTTCCTGAAAATCGTCAGGCTGGTTTAATGGATTGAGGATGGACTGGATGTGAGGGTTGAACAGTCAGATCTCCGAGCTTCGTTTCCTCCTGGCTGAAGTTCAACATTTTAGTCTTTTGATACTTTCGACTAACAAAGTAACTGGTTACATTTCCGGCATGCTTCTTAATGAGGATTGATCTCGTTGCTCCTCAGCTCACAGTGTTTTCTGTTTCCATCTGGAGTTTGACCTACGTCTGTTTACCAGAGGAGGAGGAAGAGGAGGACCAGAGCTTCATCCCTGCATGAGGCTGAAAGTCTAATATGACCTTTAAAACACCGACGCGTGGTTTGAATGTTAATCCATCAGGAACAAAGTGGGCTCATTTTCTTTAACTCCGTTAATTAAGAGTCAATCTCGTGTTAATCTGTGAAAGTCAGATGAGGGGATGCAACAGGTGTGTGTGTCTGTGTGTGTCCTGTGCAGCAGTGTGAGGTGGGAAGTGTGTTGCCTGGTGGTGAAATGAAGGCCCCCCCCCCCCCCCCCCCCCCGGTCTCCCCGCACACTGTTCTCAGCCTCCTGCTTTCTACCGTCACCTGGGTGACGCTCCGGCTCGCCGCGGCTTCACGGCTCATTACCGAGTGGAGACAGTCATGGAGGCGTAGAAGAAGGCTTTATATCAGGGTCAGTCAGGAGGATAAAGAAGGTACTGATGGAGTGAAAATGAAACCGTGATAAATCTTCCTGCTTTTAAAGTGAAATCCACCAACTTCCACACATCGCTGATAAAATATCAGAAATATTTCTGTTACTGTTAACTGACAATTACAACTCAAACACGCTGCAGCAGGTTTATTAAATGACAAAATCAGGTCACATTTTCATGGATTTACGATTTTTTTTTTCAAAAGTTTAGACTGATACTTAAAGACCCACAGAATGCTGAGTTCTCTGAGAATGTGAACAGAGAACCTACTAAAATAAAGAATAGACTCTTCTCTTTCATCAAGGAAAAGCGGTTTGATTCTACCTCATTCCGTTCTTTTGTAATTGGCAGGAGAAGGTAGGCTGGTTTCGCCAAAAACACCTCCCTGACCAGGAAATGGAGAAAATGAGCTTTTTGTAAATGAAATTAAATAAATAATTCAAAAGACTTCGCTGTTGATATTTTTAGCTTTCGGGAACTCAAACATCTGAACAGTGGTTTCCTTCTATAAAACTAGAAAAACACCACTGAGAAAGGGATAGCGACAGAAAAATAATCATTCATTTAGATAAATACTTACAGACATGGACGTCTTTAGATGTCATAGAGTCGGGCCTCATTTGCTTACCGTGAAATCTTTGTTTCTAGTTTCATGTTTTATTTCTTTTGCTAATTTTTAGACACATTGTGGACATTTTTGTTTATTTATTTATTACATATTTGAGCTGTTTTTTTTTTTTTTTTTTAAGGAGGACTTGATGTGTGCAGATTTATCACCTACTTGAAGTCAGTTTTAGACGTGTTTGATTTTTGAACATCCAGGATCCTGGTCTCAGTGTGTTGCTGGTCGGGGATGTTGAGCGGTTGCAGATCTCTGCCTCTGAGCTCCCAGACGGCCTCCGTCGCCTCCAGGAGGCTCTGCTTTATGCCGGGGCGACCACCAGAGGACAGTAAACCTCTCCTCCTCTCGCCGGCTCCTCTCGGCTCAGGAGATCCAGCCAGGCAACAGCTTAGTGTGCCTGGCCCGGAGGCTCCGGGGCGCTGCAGATGTTGCTGCAGTTTCCAGCTGGAGGTGTGTTTGTGTTTCAGTTCTGTGTGTGTGTGTGTGTGTGTCAGATTGAGAGTATGCTGTTGGTACAGTGTGCCGGTTGCTCAAGGACACAGTGGGTGCATGGATGCCGGCGCTTCTCACATTAACGCTGCTGCTGCTGCTGCTCACTTGACACGCCTGAAGGTCTAACCTATTAACCGCTGTGTGTTTACACAGCGCAGTGTGCGCTCTGAGGTGTGCAGCGATATTAGCATCATCCCTGCCTCTCACTCCCGCTGCAGTGAGCGCATGTGGAGATCCCGTCCTCCGGCTGCTGACAAACGCTCTGTGCCTCATTTAGAAGGATTTTCCTCGGTTTAAGCGTCATTGTTCGTATTCACTGGTTTATTTTGAGAATTGAAGTCAAAGCCAAGTCGTAATCCACTTCCTGTCCCCCCCCCCCCCCCCCCCCCCCCCCCCCCCCCCCCCCGTCCCGACACCCCGACCCGGCTGCAGGTCGAGAGAAGCGAAAGGGCTCCATGATCTCCGCCGGCGATGCCGAGTACCCGCGGGATTACCACACCCTGGCGGCGGGCGGCCGCGGGGCGCGCCGCTTCCCCGACAGCGCCAACGGCGGCTTCGCCTCGTCCTCGCTGGACCGCCGCCACAACTCGGTGGCCGCCAAGAGCCTGGAGGCCCTGAACAGCATCCACAAGGCGGACATCGAGCGGCAGCGGGACGCCCTGATGGACCTGCAGAAGAACAAGTACTCCAACAGCCCGGGCGGCGTGTCGCAGGGCTCTGCCGGCGCCGGGCGGCAGGTAAAGCCGACTCCGGCACAGTTTCACATTCTCTGTGTTGGGTTTCGTACTACAGACCTAATTTGTCCAGTTTTCTCACATTTCTGCTGTAAAATGAAGATAAATCTAGACCAGTTTTATGAATCTATATATGTTTAAAAATGACCAACACATCATGGATCCCGAATTTGAAACGTACACATGAGGTCGAATACTCAGGAAGTGGAAACTAATGTGTTAAAACCGTGACACATTGGCCCTCATTTATCAAACGGTCGTACGGCGGTATACGGGCGCACGCCCGTCGTACGTCTATATGAAAGACGGGTTCGTTATTTATCAATTTGATGGTGATCGTTCGGAAAGATGAAATCTCACGACAGGTCTGACATCGTGTACGCAAGTTTCAGTCAGTCACTTGCGGTGCAGTGCAGAAAAACCTGGCGGAGCGTGAAAATAATTATAAAGCACATCTCAAACACGCCATAAAGCACAAGCAGCATTCAGGACAGATTAATAAATAAATAAAATGATGCCTTTACGGAATATCTAATACAATTCTTCCTTGTGGGATTAATAAAGGATTTTTAACATTCAATAAGTCCGCTGGTCGATCCTGCCACGGAGAGGAGGCAGTTTTAACAGTGCGCAAAGACGCTCACGCTGCTGCTGCGGAGCAGCTTCAGACGCTCAGATCCAGCGAGAAAAACACTGCTGTTCCTGTTCATCCCCGAAAATGTGTGTGACTTAGGCAGTTTTACACAATATTGCACTGGCCGATAGAGTTATTTTTGATGTGCTTGCACCACAAGAGGATGTGGGATCCAGCAGAGCCTCCACTGGGTCTGGACGGAGGAGACAGGACCTGAAGAACCGCCACTGAATGTAAATACACTCTAAAGTTTAGCAAATGATTTATTTAATCAGTGATGTGATGATAGTAACCTAGAAAGTAACATGAACTAAAGGGAGATTAAATACAGACAGAGGACGTTTAGTCAAACATTTGACTAAGATTTCTATAAATTGTCTTTCCGGCAGCGGGTGGCATGCGCCGCCCTCGGTGGCCTGAGTCCTGGGTCCCGTTAAGTCCTGTGTCCTGCTCGGCACCGGGTCCGGTGCCGGGGGTGTGTGTCTCGGTGGGACCGGGTCCGCTGTGGGGAGGAGACCGGGCGGCAGTGCCGCTGTCTGACTCTGAGACGTAATTAAGCAAAACAAAACTCTGAGCTGTACAACATGAGTCAGCCTCATTATTTGTAATATCTGGGTTAAATTAAATTAACGGACCTATAATCTGTTCAGACCTCAGCCGGTGTCCGTTCGTTCAGGTGACGCGCTCACCGCTGCCGCGAGCTTCCTCCAGAGAGCGTTTTTCCCTTTAATTTCAGTTTTTGTTCTTCCGAGGAGCTCCTCCTGATTTGCGTCCACCTCAGACCTGACAGGATCCATTTCCAGCTCCCAAAAGTTTCTTTTTTCGCCAAAATCGCTCCTTTTCCGTGTTTGACCTCAGTGGGCGTGGCTTCGGGACTGTGACTATTTCAGGGCGTAACATGTTAATGACGATCAAATTCAGCCGCGGCATTTATCAACACCCGGTCATTCAAACGCTGAGATCGGCGAGGTACGGAAGTTTCTGTAATGCCACGCGAGCCCCGTCGTACGATGAGCTCCCCGCTCAGATATACACCCGTTTGAAAGATCGTTTGATAAATGAGGGCCAATGTGTGTTTTGAGGCATCAAACAGGAAGGATTACAGACGCTCAGAACTGTGGTAACTTAGCCGAATATTTACTTTATACATTTGAACTTCCTGCTGTGGAGCGAAACCAGGAGCCCAGAGAATCTCGTCTTGACGTTTGACAGTTGTTCGTGAAACGACGCTGTAACGTGGCGACCGCCGTCCGTCAGAGCCGGGTGTGTGTTCGGCTGCCGATCCAGACTCGGCCGTACGGCGGGGAGTGGGGAGGAGAGTGCAGCCGGGGGGGGGGGGGGGGGGAGCAGGAGCTCTGAGTGCTTTCTGTTTGCACATTTTGGGCGAGCGGCGGCCTCTTTCTCAACCGCTGTTATCTCAGAGGCCGCGATAGAAGACGGAGGAAAGGTGGTGCGATATGAAACTCTCCGCTCCGCCGCTCGTGGTTCCTCTCCGCCGCTCTGCCCTCTTCATCTTCTCCAGTTTTATTCCGCCCGCCGGTCTCTGCTCTGCTCCGAGTCCCGAACCGAGACAGATGCTGCTCTGATCCGCCTGATCAGATACCAGAAAAAAACACTTCAGAGAGGAACCGGGATAAATCCAGGACCGGCTGCTCCAACACCAGATCCACCTTCAGGACCAGAGGTCCAGGACCAGAAGCTGAATTCAGGGTTAATAATAAAGTCTTTTCCCTACAGGATGAAGATTTGCAGCCTGTTTTTCAGTTTCCTCCTTTTCGAGCAGCAGTGAAGAAAAAACCCTCAAACTGAACATTTTTCAGTTTCACAATCAATCAGTGACTCGAATCGAACGACGTGATGGAGCGACTCCTCCTTCAGGCTCTGCCCCTCCTCCTCCTCCTCCTCCTCCTCCTCCTCTCTTCCTCTCCATGTGCTGTATCTGTTTACCCTCATCACATCATCTCCCTCCTGACAGACTCAGGTGGACGTAGATAGAAAGAGGCAGAGAAAGAGAGGGAGGGAGGGAGGGGGTACAGGTGGAGTCTACTGTCGTCATGGCAACCCCCCGTTCTCCATATAAGGCAATCGAGTGATATCATATGGTTGGCGATGGCTGAGCTGGGGAAGGGAGGCGCAGGCTGTACCGAGTGAGAGGCGAGAGCGGCGGGAGAGCGAGGGAGCGACGGGGAGGGAGCTCTCTGCCGTTCAGGGAGGAGGGAGGACGGGAGGAGGGGGGCAGGACGACACGCCAACTGCCTCTCCGCCGCCACTACGGGTACCAGCGAGGGGCAACTGTGGCAGATCCTCGGCTCGGGGCGCGAGGAGGACGAGACGGAGCCGCAGTGAAGGAGAGAGAGAGAGCGAGAGAGAGCGAGGGATGGAGAGGGGGGAGGAGGAAGGGGGAGGCGTGTGGAGCGGCGGGAGGATGCGGCGTCATTAAGTGGCAGCGACGGTAACTCTCCTCTAACCCCGTCCTTCCATCCACAGCCGAGGCGTTTCTGCATGACGCGGTGCGTGTGTGTGTGTGTGAGTGAGTGTGTGTGCCTGTGTGTGCGTGCATGTGCGTGTGTGTTGAGGGCGATGCAGGTAGACCGGACCGTGTCCTGACTGAGACTGTCATGTTTTTGGGAGGGTGCGCTCGTTTGGCTGACCTGCAGGTGCCGGCCAGGTGTGTCCGGGCCGCCGCCGCCGCTGCGTGTTGTGTGGGAGCGAGTGAACGAGCGAGTGCACGTGCGGCGTTGTGGGGCTGACACGGTGGAGGAGGCGGGTGGAGGGGAAGGTGGGCACAAAGATGGCTACTTGGCATGCGGGTCATTCATGCATTACCCCCCCCCCCCCCACCTCCCCCATCCCCCGTCTGTCTCTGTTCATATGTGCGCCTCGGGATTTCAGCTGGAGTGATTGAGAAGAATCACTGGCAGTAATCACTGAGTCACGGCGCCCTGGAGGGGGGGGTGGTTAATGTCCTGGAGGAGGTGCGCTTGTTGGTGCGGGGAGGGGGGGGTCTCACCGTGAGACGGTGATGCCGTCCTCAGGATCAGCTGTTTGCTTCTCTCTGGCAGGACGCTGATCGCCATCACGCCCATCTCCCGCTTGTCAGCCCGTAATTACGACTCCGCCGCGTGAGACGGCTTCAAAGCGGCAGCTGGAGGTAGCAGAGGTTGTTAGTTTTATATATTTGAGGAGTAATCCCACGAGGGATTTAGATTTCCCGTGGAAGAGCAAAGTGGGAAAGTTGTCTGACGCGAGTTTAATAAGAGGCTCGTTTACCGATCGCAAACTTGCGAGCGGAGTCGCTCGTCTGCGTCTGCAGACGGGTCCTGATCCAGATCCGTCACAAACGAGCTTCCAGACTCCAGCAAACACAAAAAAAAGCCCTTTAAGAGCCGCAGTTAGTGCAGATTCCTGCGAGCGAATAAAAGAGAATCTATTGTCAGTGTTTGACGCCTCGTTGATGCCGGGCTCATAAACAGGAAGCGGCCACAGCTCCATAAACACTGATGTATGTGCCGTGGTCCTCAAACGCCTCGTAAAAAGGAGCCTCCATCATTCTCTGCTAAAAACTTGGTTCCCAGTCTCTGAAAGTGAACGACTCGGTTAATGAAGCACTAAGAAAACGGGTCAGTCGGCGGGAGACGTGCAGTCTGGACCAGACGCCATCAGTTACAGTCCGAACGCTCCGAAAACAGGTGGAACCCGGGTGCCGTTCAGCGATCAATAATTCAAACAGCGTCTGTGGTTACAGTCTTTTGAATCAGTGTTTAACGATCGCACCTGATTTTAAATGCTCCTGAATGAATTCTGGTGAGGCGTCTTGTGTGACGAGTTGGTCGAGTCCTCAGATCACAGCGTAAATGAAGAGCTAGCCGTAGCGCTAGCCGCAGCGCTAGCCACGCCAGCGCTGAGGAGGCCTGAGGAGGGCCAGTTCTGGTGCCAGGAGCCACTTGTTTGACCACCGCTGAGTGTTTAATGGGGTTTATGTCCTAGAAGTTTTGTGAACACAGTGTTTTTACTCATCTCGAGTGTCTGAGCTGCACGGTGTTTTCCTTCCTCCGTTCCATCTGAGCTGTGAACAGCAGGTTTTCCCACTCGCAGCGTGGAGTAACCACCGATCAGCTGCTCCACATTCCACAAGTCTTTGCTTTTTTAACAGGGATGTGAATCTAATTGTTGCTGCTTACTGTCAGTGAACGCAGCGTTTTGAGTCAGCGTCTTCAAAAATGATTCAAATGTTTCTGGTTCAGTAACGAAGACGCAAAGTAGTTTTTTTTTTCATCGTTTTGACTCCAGAAGCTTCTAATTTTAGCAAAACTGTGTTGAAATATGATAAAAATCTGAAAACACAGATTATAGCTCTAAATCTGAGCGTTCTGCTGCATATTTAGAGGCTTTATTCTCAACAGAAAGGGCAGATTTTAGCATGATGTGGATGTTTTCCCGCCTGCGAACTTCCTAATTGATCCTTGAACGTTTGATGGCGTGCAGATCTCCGCCTGTGAACGCCGGCGCGGCGCAGCGCGGCGCCTCTCACTCTCACTCAGCGGCTGCAAATCGTTTGTTGTGACAGACATTTTGCAGATTTGCAGACTTCTGGCGTTCAAACCTCCCGAGATCAGAAAACGTGAGACGGCAGCCTGCGATGGTGAAACACGAGCGGCTGAGGAAGCGTTAGAATCCAGGAAGCGTTGGGAGGGAGCGAGCCAGGCCCGCCCTCTGAATCCACCGAGGTTCAGGGAGGACGGCGTCTGTCAGTCACTGTCAGGCTTTAATATTATGAGGTTTTGAAATGTGTGAGTTTTTAGAATTATAATCCGGCATTTCAGATTTTTGTGCGACTCATTCTTTCTCTGAGAGAGCTGAGCAAATATTTGTGGCAATATCAGACGCAAAGCAGGACGTCGCTGGAAATGAAAAGACCTGCAAACTGTTTCCGAAACTTTTCCAGAAGCTGCTTCAGCCGTTAACGCTATTTTTAGATTTGTGCTAAATAAGAAAATCAAAATAAATAAAGTGAGGAATCAAGGTGAACTCGGCTGAAAGTGTTCCTCGCTCATCCGAACGGCCTCGCCGCCGGCTCACAAGGACGCTCCGGTTCACCGCCGCCGCCGCCATCTTTTGTGTGTCTGCGATACGATTTCCTTCTGTAGAGATGGGAAAAAAAAGGTTTTTCATTCATTCAGCTGGTTCAGTCGGTCGACGAGTGGAAGTCATTCAGATGAAGAGCGGCTTTCTAACCTTCATTCAGGAAGAACTGAGAGGAGCTGAGGAATCAGATTCTCTCCGCTCAAAGCTTCAGATGTTCACGTTAATCCGGCTTTGTTCTCAGCAGGTTTCACAGAGAGTAAACCCCATCAGGCGATTTGGGATGGTAGTAACACTGTAATAACACGGTAATAACACAGTAATAACAGTAATATCAATTAGATTAAAGGGTCAAAGTGGAAAAATTAGAAAATGATAAAAATAAAAGACATCATTCCTCGTCCTTCCAAGACCTGGTGGAACCTCCTGCAGAATTTCAGCTCCTTCACTCATAACAGCGCCACAAATAGTGAATATGAACCCTCCATCGCTCGCTAACTAAATGTTTTCTAAACTCCGCAGCGTCGCGCCGTCTGAGACGATTGTTTGACCTTTTGCAGAACTGGCTGTGTGTGTTTGTAATGAGTCATTAGAGCCATTCGCCTTCATTGTGAATGAACTGAAACAGCCGAGCTCAGAGAGTTTAGGATCTACCTGAGCAGTGACGGGTTCGTAATGCGGCGCCACGTTAATCCTGACGCTCGCCATCCGGCGGCGCCGCGCTCAGGAGCCGCCCGGGTCGCCGCCGCCGCTGTCAGAGCCGGGGAGTCTCTGTAAACATTTGATTAATTGCTGAGAAGCAATTACAAGCAATTAAAGTCCGATTATGATGGCAGCGGAGGACGACGCAGCTCCTCTGGCGGCCGAGGCCGCGACTGGCGGACGGTTTGCTCGCCGGGGTTCACGGCCTCCCGGCGGGTTTGGGCCACTTCTAGGGTCTCGGCTCAGAAAACATGAAACCTGAGAAACGTTGCAGCCGTTTGCCTTTCCTCTCTGACTTCTTTCTTTGTGTTCAGCAACAAACAGTAACTTTCTCTTTCTTTTCTCCCCTCTTCATCCCTCCTCCTCCTCCTCCTCCTCCTCCTCTTCCTCCTCTTCCTCCAAGCAGCAGCCGAACTACTGGAGCTTCAAGGTCAGTGCTGGCAGCATTTGTGTTTGTGTGTTTGTCTGTTTCATTGTTTGTGTGTTTGTCTCTTTGACAGAATCCCTCCATTGTTGCGTCTCTTGCATGGCTGCTTGTGTTTTCCTCTGCTGGGATCCTCGGTTCGAGCTTTAACTCTTATTAACTCTGCGGTTCCGCGAGCCGCCGTGTCTCTGTGATGGGTTCTCCGATGGAAGGAAGTGAACCGCGACGCTCTTTGTTTTAAACAACGGATTGATTGACGAGCGGAAAATTGAAAACATGATTGACGAAGAGTTAATTTTAGACATTTGAGATTCATTTTCTGTTGAGAGAATGTTTATAGTTTTAGATGCGTTTGTGATTGATGTGATTATATTTTTGGAGTTTTACAGAATAGTTTCAGACGTATTTGAAAGTAGTTCTTGAGAAGTTTTGGATTTATTTGAGACTGATTTTGAACATTTTTAGACCAGTTGTTGACATATTTATGGGTAGTTTGTCATAGTTTTCAGGACTGTTTTGAAAACAGTTTTAAATGTATTTGGGACTAGTTTTTGATGAGGTTAGGCCGCACTTGAGCTTGACCTTTGACATTTTGCCATCAGTCTTGGATATCTTTCATTATGAAGCAAATATTTGAGGAACCCAGGAGCCATTTTGGATGGTTTGGTGTAGTGAATTGAAGTCATGTAATCTGCTTTTATTTAATCTAATCTGATAGTTTATTCTGCTTTATATAATATGTTATGTGACTTGACCTGTTGTAATCTGGGCTAATCTAAAGTAATGCAGTCTGATCTGTTGTGATCTCTTTGATGTAATCTGATTATCTGATCTAATGCAATGAAATAAAAGTCATTAATATTAGTTTAGTTTGATGTTATTTAATATAATGTAATGTAATCTAATCCAGTCTGGTCTCATTAATTAGAATTTTTCATAAACTAATCTGACCTGGCATATGGAAACTCCTAACTTCTAACCTTTCGATGTTCCATTTGGTTCTATTTGTCTTTCGTCTGGCAGAATAAATCTAATGTGATGAAAGCTTCAGGTTCAGAGGGCTGATGGAACTTTCAGCTGAAGTGTGTTTGTCCTGTTGACTTCGCTGCAGAGTTCCACATCCAGAGTGTGAGGTGTGTGTGTGAGGCGGATATTTACACACGTCTCACCTCACACACACACACACACATTAAACACATTACACGCACATAAACGATGTTACACACTCACAAATCTAATTACACACACAAAGTTTGACTGACGCAGACAGATCTCAGCAGAGACACAAATAAAGACTGGAACAGACGTTCGCCCAGAACCGTGGGCTCTCTTTACCCTGAGAGACGACTGGCAGGGTCAGTCCAATCAGACTGACGTGCAGGAAGCCGTTGCTCATGAGCAGGTGCAGGGAATCAAAACGTGTCTGAAAAGTGAGTGTGGGTGTTGGATCTGGTGTGGGATTGTGGGAGATGAGGAGCAGCTCTGAAGCATCATTAGTTCCAGCTCAGCCTGTGGAGACCTGCGTGACCCGCGCCTCGGGGAGATTCTCCTGCTCGCCTCAGCACTTACCGCCGCTTACAGCATCTTAACCAGAGGAGCGGCTGATAATCTGAGCGCCTCTTTGCATACCGGCTGCTGATACAGCCCATCCAAAACCCCGCGGCGGGTTTCCTCTCGCCGAACAATGCGGGAGCTTCGGCGTCGAACAGGTTCACCTCATTTCACACGAGGATGAAACCAAAGCTAACGACGCCGCGGAGCCGCGCTGCTGCAGAAACCCTGGGAAGCGAAGCGTCTTGCCGGTCCGCCCGTTCGTCTCACTTCCACCGTTCCTGCCTTGCTCTTCGTTCGACTCTTGACAGTTTAACTGCAGTGAGTAGTGGCTGTTTGTGCGAACCGGAGAAGCTGCACATGAATCGGCCATCGGGGATCAATAAAGTGTGTTGTTGAAGAGGAAAGTGTCGGACTCCGGGAGGCTAACGAGGATCTGCTGGAGGAATGAGCCAGAGGGGAAAGAAAAACAAGTAACTAGTTACTATTACGAACTTTAATCCTTCATGGAAACCTTTGTGTCACGGCTGTGTTCTCGTGAACCGCCTGTTAGCGTTAGCCGTAGCTTTATGTCTTCATGGTCACTATTTCACTGAACTCCTGTTTACTGGAGGAGGAGCCTCGTTAATCTGAACTACGCATTAGTGTTAGCATTAGCCTGTATCCACAGGAGCAGTGCTTAGCTTAAATAGCGTTTAGCTTCAGCATGTAGTAATTCAACTCAGATTTTGTTTTTTGTTTTTTTGTTTTTTTGCTCACTGTCTGTTGGTCATTTCTGTCAAGAAGTGTTAAAATCCAGATTATAGAGCATCTTCCACCACAAGCATCCAGATCATAGAGCATCTTCCTCCCTCTAGTTCGGGGTGAACCCTCCCGGTCCTCGAGGGCCTCGTTCCTGCAGCGTTTCATCGAGCTCCTCACTTGAAGTCAGCTGATCATACCAGTGGATTTGTTCTCCGGCTTTCTGCAGAGCTTCATCTTCATGTGTTCATTAAATTCAGGCGTGTCGAAGCAGGGAACACTGACAACACGCAGCGCTGCTCCCCTCACTGACCATCAACACCCTCCTCTGATGTAGTTGATGTTAATTCCTCTGAAGTTAATGAGCGACCCGCACCGTGCTGACAGCGCAGCTAATAATCCAGCTGTGTGCTTCTTATGAACACTTTATTGAACGGATCCAGATCGTAATAGAGTGAGAACAATACTGAAATGTTTTTTTAACAGCGTTTAAAAAAAGCCTTTGATTTGAAGAGCTTTTGATTGATCCCGGAGACACGGGAACCGTCAATCAACCGTTTGTTGAAAAACAGATGAAATGGCTCAGATCGAGCCATTTTTTGCGGTTCCCGGTTCGTTGGCGGCGGCCCTGCTGTAAATGTGCACATTCTAGAGAGTCCCTGTTAGGAAACAGCCTCCTGATGCTTTACCTTCATGCTCGGCGTGTTTCCATCCCGCCGTGCTCGGCGACAGCTGCTCTCTCGTCACATCGCTCTCGTCTGAGCTGGTGACAACAAACATGCTGCTTTTTTTTTTTTTTTCAGCCGTCTCCTCCCATTTGTTCCCGCTCCGCAGCTCACGCTGGATTGGTTATCGCTCCTCTTCCTCACGGGGAGTCGGAGAGTCTCGCCTCCTCTTCTGATGCAATAGAAACCCCTGCAGCAGCAGTGTGTGTGTGTGTGTGCGTGTGTGTGTGTGCGTGTGTGTGTGTTTAATAGTCCCTCACCACTCCCCTTTGATGTTCCACTGCCTCTCTAAATGCACACACACACACATGGGTGGTACTCTCACTGCAAAAACACCTCGCAGATTAGCAAACAATGATGTCTCACACACACCCAGCAGTGGTCATATGGCGATGCAGGCATTTGAAGCTGCCTCCCGTCACGTGTGCCGGGATTCAAACCGCCGCCTGCCTGTGCTGCTGACGCTGCCAGAGACACAATGGAGCTCAGCGCGCCGCATAATTCCTCCTCCTTTCACGGCTCCCGGCCTCGTCCCCGCAAATATTAATGCCCCGTTTTTCGGCCCAAGTTAATCGCAGCCTTTTGTCTCGGTGTTCAGTTTGGAGGACAGCGGCTCGCCGTGGACTCAGACGGGGACCAAACCGAGGATTTCCACTCGCTCTGCAGCCATCTTGCAGAGGAAACGTCACTCGTCGGTTTGTTTCCTCGCTGCTGCGTCAGCAGCGATTCTCTCTTCACCAGACGTCAGTGTTACTGCCGTATCTTTATTTCCGGTCCCTAAAGGTGGTCTGTCCTCACCTCACAGTTTGGGTTTTCCACTCCTTCTGTCTGTATCTGAACCTGGACTCTCCGTACCCCCTTGTGGTACGAAGCGGTACTACAACACCGCGGAGTCAGAGATGAAATTTGCTTTTGAAGTTGACATATTGTGCCTTTAAATGTGTGAATGAGAGTGTGTGTATGTGTGTGAATGCGGTGCTAATAGCAGAGAGAAGACAATTAGCTGGTTTGAATCTTTGTGGGTTTTTTGGAGCGTCGTTGAAACTGCAGTCGGTCGACGCCGTGACCGAGAACAGTTTCAGTAGAATAAGGAATCATCTGCGAACGTCCACAACACATAAATCTCCCTCATTGTTTTGGACGGATTTGTTTCTTGTGGGAGCTGCTAAGCTCCACGAGTCGCCCGTCTGTGTTTCAGTCCGAACACGTGACTCGGCCCGCTCAGACGGCGGCCCCGCAGCCCCTCATGCTGTTCGCCGGCTGATATGATGCTCGGTGGAAAATCGCTATTCCCCCATCGCGCCGGGAGAACAGTGGCGGTGTTTTCCACTTCTCAAAGGCTTAGGAGACCGACCGCTGCCGGCGTTCCCCCGGCCGGCTTACTGACGCTCCTCTGCCGTCTGCCAAAGGCGGCTGCAGCGAGTCCGTCCAGTGACGGGACGGCGCTCCCCCCAGACTTCATGAAGAACGACTTGATCCTTCAGCTCAGGCTGTGAGGGAAGCGGCGCCGGATGCTGGGTTTACTCTGCACGTTGAGTTCCACACAACGGGACATCTGCAGTGAGGACGCCACGTTTGTGTCTTTGATGGACGTCACGTCAGCATCTTGGCGCTGGTTCGGCAGCCTTCCAGGCAGACTGGTGATCCCTCCCACGTCCCAGTTGCTCTTGAACGCACCACGCCGTTTCCCAGATGACCGGATAAACCGTCACACCGAAGGCTGACTCATGGATTCAGCTGGAGACATCTGAGTGGGGATGTTAAACATACCCCCCCCCCCACCAGCCGTCCTATCCTCCAGTGGAAAACAAGTGCCCTGGAGCAAGGCATTAACCCCCAGCTGCTCTCGTGGATCTTCTCTGCAGGGAACTGAGCGGGTTGCCCACCCCCACCCCACCCCTGCCCTCCGGCTGCTGCCATGAAATTGTGCAGCCTCTCTGCCTCCATCCTCCAGCGGGGGTTCACCCACAGTGCAGTGCATGCTGGGTAAAGGGCTCACTGGAAAGGCATGCCGCGTCGGTGTGGCGCTAACGCCCGTGAAATGTCGGGTCGAGGGCGTGGCAGCTGTGTCGGTGAGGTGGGGGGCACGCCGCAGCTGTGCACAGCTGCTTCATCAATCAACCCCCCCCCCCCAGCCCGAAGTGACTGCTGGGAGATCAGTGTCCGCTCAGAGCTGAAGGGTGGCGTTCTCTGGAGCACTGGAGGAGGAGGGGAGAGGAGCCGCTGTTCTCCTTCTGGATCTTCTTCCACTTTGTGTTTTTCAGCCGATCCGATCGTCCGCTTCTCGAACTCGGTTCCCGCCGCAGGACGGCGATTCTCTTTGAATCGTTTCACCTCTTCCATCCATCCTGCTTCCTCTGCTCTGCCTGGATCCTCCTGGACGACTGTAGAGTTTGTTGTGACATTTAAACTATCAGGAAGCGGTACGGAGTCGACGTCCTGGATTGTTTCCATGGTAACCACCGAGAGGCGTACGGCGGTGTCGGTCGTGTTTGGGACTGAATGTCAGCCTTTCTGTAATCTGGATTAGAGACAGACGGGATCTTCAGGCTGACTCGGTTCAGAGATGGTGTTTTTATTCGTTTTCTCAGAAAAGTGACGAGTTTGAACTTTTGTAAGAAAGTTGGAGTCAAGAGAAGAAACACTGTTTATCTTCAGTCGAATTAATTAGACTGAGAGGAAAACCTCATCTGGTGCTCGTACCACACACACACACACACACACACACACACACACACACACACACACACACACACACACACACACACACACACACAACAACACGTATCTCATGGAAAACGGCGCTTGTGTTTTAGCTAAATGAGTTTTTAACGTCGATATGTTGTGACTTTATCAAAACACTTTCCTTGGTTCTTAACATGGTTTTGTAATCGTAGATTCGAGCTGATTTTTTGAGATTATGTCCTTCTCCTGTCAATTTTAATAATTACTGTCTAGTCTCGTTATCGTTCTAGCTTCATTAATCTCAGAGGGAAAATCTTCCATAGTATTGATTTTCCACTTGAAATGATACACACACACTTGTGTGTGCACCATCCGTCCATTAAGGATTCACAGTGATGATGAGTGTGTTACTCTGCTTCCCCCCATGTGGCACGTTTGGTTAAATCTTGATCTGGACTGTGGTGGATCCGGGTTCGAATCCCAGCCTCGCAGTGAGCGCTGCACTGAAAACTGATCATGTGATCATGATTCTGTCTCTGCGGAGCAGCTTCAGGCTGAAACGGGTCAAACCGTGAAGAGCGAGGAGGTCAAACTGTCGGACCTCTGACGATCGAGCTGCCCTCACACAGGAGCAGCAGGTCTGGCCTGAAGGGGGTTTAAAGACCGCCGCATTCCGGCGGACAGGAGAGGCGGAGGTGGAGGCGTTCTCACCGCTCGCTGTGGAGAATGACGGCCGCAGCTGGCTCCCGAGCTCTCCGGCTTCTGGCTGCTGCTGGAGGGCGACGGGTGAGCGGCTGGTTTTGTTTGTAGCGGCGGGTGGAGGCGGGTGGTGCTGTAATTTCATCCGGCTCGCTCTTCATCTCACACTCAGCAGAGCCGCTGGTGACGTCTGCCAGATGTGGACAGCTGTGAAGCCGCCTGACGCGCAGCGGAGGGAGTTTCCCACCCCGCTGAAGGTGTGTGTGTGTGTGTGCGCGCGTGTGTGTGTGTGTGTGTGTCTGCATCCAGCTGTTTGGTAATTGTCATCGAAAGGAGAGGGGCTAAATGAGCGGAGGAGAGAGAGGCCGGCTGATGTTTGTTCGGCCGTGGAGTGATTTCAGTCTGCAGCCAGACAGTCTTCATCAAATAGTGATGTTTTAAATCACGGCGCCGTCTGGGTGCGCACTGCTCTGTTCGGTGTGACGGGACGCTCTGGTTTCCTCCAGTTTATTAAAATAAACTGCAGGACTCCTCCTGCAGGGACCGGAGCTTCACAGGAGCACAAACACCAAAGCAACATTAATCTGTCAACTTGTTTTTAAAATATAATCAAATTTAATTAAATAGATTCAAATTTTTCTTTCTTTTTTTTTTTTCTTTCTGTACCTTCTGCAAACATTTATAATTTAATTTTATTAAATATAATAAATTGATTTAGGTTAAATAATGAACGCTTTGAGATGAAACATTAACTAAAAAAATGAATAAAATATATAACTTTTATTTTTCTGAAATCATGAGATGGATGTCCTAAATTTTATGAATGTCATTTTTTTCCCTGTTTAATAATATAATAAATAATTTATTTGATCACAAGACAGTATTTGTGAAAACTAACTTCTCTGACTTTAATTCAGAACAGTAAAATCCTGCATTAAGTTTTTTTTTTCTGAATAAACGGGCCGTTTGCTTCTTTGATTGTTAAACTTTCCAGAAGTCTTTTCTCTTTTAGATGATATTTTTGTCTCATCTGCTGTAACTCGGATATCGACTCTGGTTTGCTTCAACTCATTTAGAGCTGCAGGTCCAGAGTGGATCATCTCAGCATGACTGTGAATTACCCCCGCCCCGCCTCCCCCGGCGGAGACGGCGCTCCTGGCTCGGTATTCGGGCTGCAGCTCCTCCTCCAGGGCTTCCATCGTGGTCATTGAGTGTTGACGCGGCGTCAGAAATGATTCCTCATCAGTCCAATAAAGCGCGGAAGATGAAAGCAGTGAGAACATTTGGGCTTTTAATCTCCTGGGTGTGGACGTGCAGAGGAATCCTGATGCTCTGACGCCGCTCGTCATCACTCAAGCACCGCCCAGAGGCTTCTTCATACCAAATATCTGACGCTAATTTTCTATTTACGTATTTGTTGTGGTAATATGAACACTTTGACTCTCCTCCGTGACGGTGCAGATCGAGTTCAGCTGTGAAAAAACTGCTGAGCTCTCATGAAATGAGAGAAATCATCACTGTGTGAAATCTCAAACACATTTCTCAGACAATCGAGTTCCAAGTTTCACTTCCGATAGATTTATTTCTATCAATATACCTAAACATTAACATACATGTGATTGTATTGTTGTACGTTTTGAGCTGTTTTCAGGATGGAAGCTTACCGTTGAAGTTTTGTTTTGCTGAGAATTGAACCAGGTTTCCTCCGTCTGTTGAGCTCCGTTCAGTCTGGAAAGCAGCCCTCTGTTTTTATCTTTGCGGCTTCTGTTCCTCCTCTGATGCGTTTTGTTTATTTCTGCGGTGTTTCCTCCGAGCCTTCGTCTGCTCCTCTTCCTCGTCTTCACGGCCGACTGAACACAAACTTCAGAATTCCCGAGTCCAGGATCCTGGGAGCGCACCAGAGGCTCTCAGATGTTTTCCTCCTCTCTTCAGTCGGAGTGCTGGAGTAGAAGATGGGAGCTTCAGGGAGGAATTAGCTGAGCAGACTGCGGTCTGAACGGCTCTCCGGGTTCTCTCTCGTTGTTCTGATTCGTGTCTCAGCCGAGGGAACTCCAGGCCGCTTCTCTTACGGAGTGTGTTTAGAATACAAAACATGTAAATGCTGAGTGTGCAGGTCTGATCGTGGATCCTGAAGGATCTGGTGGAGACGGTGATGCAGTGGACTGTTTGGGGAATAAATTTCGTGTATCTGGTCCTGATTTGTTCTTGTGTGGCTGTGAGGTGGGCCGGTTTGGTCCTGAAATAGGCGGGTTGTGGTGTTGATAAGACGCCATCTGGCTGTTTACTGACGGTGATGTTTTTTATGTTTGATGTTGAAACAGGCATTTTTTTGGTCTTTCTGATGTGTTCTAACAGCTCATGAGCTCGCTCTGCACATTTAGACCCTCAAATTCCGACTCCAGCTTCTGAAATATGAATGTTCTTTGACATGGTTGTAACAGTTTCCCACGCCGGCGTGAATGATGCACGTGAGCCTGTTGAGGCCCGCAGAAATCGCGAGCGCCGCACTCCGAGCACAGACGCGTGACGCCGCCGGCCCCACGGCACTCTGGGAGCTCATTACCGCAGGCTCCGGACTGGAAAGCGTCTGTCTTTACTTCTCGGTACCTTAAAGATAAACTCGTTGTTCCGTCCGTTTACTCATTATTTGTTCTTTAATATTCTCAGAATATTGAGTGATTGTAAAACGCCTCCCCGCGATCCTGGACTCAGGTTTTCCCCTCCTCTCTGAACGTGTGCTTTAAAATGTTTGGAGGTGTTTTGTGGATCTTCCCGGACTGCAGCCGGGGCGTTTCCAGGTCAGAGCTGACCCTGCTTCAGGATTCAGCTGCAGCGCCGGGCCTCTGCTGGGAGATGAAGATGTAAACGCTGCGCCGTCGGAGCCCAACTGTTTGTTTTGTCGGTACCTTTGTGCTGAAAGCTGTTTCTTGATTTCCTGAGGCCATTTACTCTCCGTGTTCTGCATCTTGAGCTCCTCGGCGTGCAGTGTTGTCTTGTCTCTGCTTCTCATCTCCTTTCTGTCTCTTTATCTCCTGACCGCTTGTCTCGTTTCCCGCAGTCTCGAACGCCCCGTGTGACGCGCCTGAGCCCCACGCAGCCGGCGCTCGCCGACCAGGCCAGCAGGGTTTCCTTCGCGTCGGCCGAGAATCTGGAGACCATGTCCGAGTCCGACGTCCCCATCGGCTTCAACCGGATGAACCGGCTGCGCCAGAGCCTCCCGCTGGCCCGCTCGTCCAGCCAGGCCAAGCTCCGGGCGCCAGGTCAGATCACAGTCTGCGAACAAAACAAGCCAGTGCCGTGGTCGCAGCTCCACCGCTGAGGGCCTGGAGGCGGCCTGAGCCCAGCCTCCTCCGGCTCCTTCAGAGAGTCTGCCTCCTGCAGTCAGACACGGCGCCCAGCTCTGCTGCCATGTTTGGAGCGTTGGCTGAACCAAATGGATCAGGCTCCAACTGGGAGTCCCGCTGGATCTGAAAACTGAGTCCGGTCAGCTTGAACTTCATCGTAGCGACGAGAAAGGATCCAAATCTGCTGAGTGAGGGGAAGAAAAGAGCGATGGTCGTGTTTGAACAGGCTGAAAAAACACTTACAGTAACTTATTACTATTTGCTGTAATGCAGTAAGGCTGAAACATGTTGGGGATATTGTGCCAGTTACAATATAAGTTACATGTAATGATGAAACATAAGAAGTTGTCCGAAGTTCAGTGAAGGCATCAGATACAAGAACAGTTGAGATCGGTTTAGGAACTGCTGATCTCCATCGTCACAGCCATCCTGCCCTCCACCCTCCTTCATTTGGCTTCTTGTGAGTTTTCTCGATGAAGTTCAGCTGAAGTGGCACCGTTTTGACACCGGTGCAGAAATCTGCAGTGAATCACAGCTGGAGCTTCATGGCAGCAGAGCTGGAAGCTAAAAACTGGTTGTTTTCTGATGTTTTAGCCCTAAAATTGATAATACATGCAAACCTGTCCCATGGCCATGTGTCGTTGGATGAGTGCGTCTGGTCCTGAGGTGATCATCACGCCAGATGTCCAGAAATGAAACCTCTGAAGGCAAAGGGGGCGTGGTCAGGATGTCAATAGCCAATCGTACGGTCGCTGCCGGTGTGGAGAAAACAGCCAGAACATTATGACCACCTGTGTGAATTCTTTCTGATCCACTGAGGAGCGCTTCATTCTGGACTTCTGAAGGTCGGATGTGATTTATGAGTCCAGCATGTTTGCAGAAGGTCTTTTAAGAACTGGAATTTTCCCTCAGGACCTTTTGACCTACGAAGTTTACTCACAGATAGGCGATTAGTAAAACTGAGGAATCGAAGCTTTTAGTTGTTAAGTAAAAGTGTCTGAAGTCAGACGTCTCCTGGTCTCATGTGGATTTGGACCCGTCCCCCTTTGATTGACGCGTCTGGAGCCGATCACTCACCAGACGAGGCTGTCAGGGTGTTTTCTGACAGGCGCCGGGAAACAAGACGCATTAGCCGTCAACCGTTAATCTGGCGAGCCCGAGCGAACGTCAGACTGCCGAGTATAAAGAGAGCTGTCTGATGCCTCCAATGATCCCACCTGTCGCCCGTGATTAATGAGCGCCAAGCACGCGGCGGCGCCTCGTCCGGGAAGTGTGTGTGGAGCACGTGCAGAGCAGGAGAGGAACAGAAAATTCTAATGACTCGGTGTTCAGAATGAAGGCAGTGCTCATACTTTAGCCTAAAAACGATGACATCCAGACACATTGGTCTGTCTCACTGCTGGTGGATCACTGATCTTCTCCTTGTTTTCATTGGTTCATAAATCTGCGTTTCCTACTTTTATAGGAAAACATTTGATCTTATTAGCGGCGCTCAGTCGGTTTGGAGACTTCATGCATTTACAGCCCAAAAGAGAAGAATCGCAGAATTAATCACAGTTTGCGACGTGATGAATAATGTGACGGCAGCGGCTCCCGTCCATAAATCCATCCGGTGGAAAAGCAGCGGCGAACCGGACTTTGTTTTATCAAACTTTAAAGGTCTCAGCAAGTCTGATTAATGGTTCACGGCAGAAACATTTACAGTCCAACCCTGACATTTAGATCAGTGCTCCTCCCTCTGCTGTTTCAGTGAGGCAGCACACACACACACACACACACACACACACACACACACACACACACACACACACACACACACACACACTTTAATGAGACACGAACTGAATTCTAATCCCCATTTTAAACATTTATAGTGACTTTTTAGTTTGATTTGTTGATTCTGATCTCGATCGTTGGATTCTACTGAGTTTTTAATGCAAATAATCGACTTTCCAAAACATTTGAAACATAAAATCTTTTTTTTAAGGTGTGTCTTAGATTTGATTGACATTTTGAATCGCCAATCAGAGTAAGTATACACTCCGCACCGCTGTGGTGTTGGAAGGTGATTGTCCATGTTGCTGTTTGAACCTGAAACTGTGAACTGATTTCCTATACTGAGGTGAAAGTATTTGTTCCTGTGCTTTCTGCTCCCCGTTCATCCATCCGTCCGTCCGTCCGTCCGTCCGTCCGTCCCTGCAGGGATCTTGTTCCTGCAGCTCGGGGAGGAGACCCGCCGGGTCCACCTGACCCATGAGCTGACCAGCCTGGACACCCTGAGGGCGCTCATCGTGCACATGTTCCCCCAGAGGCTCACCATGGCCATGCTCAGGTAGGACAACAGGAAGTGATGTCACGGATTCAGCTAGGACAACAGGAAGTGATGTCACGTATTCCGGGTACGACAGTGATGACATTTGAAATTTCTGCTGGTTTAGAAAAATCAAAACATAAATGAAAGAAACTATAAAGGAAAGCTGTCTAAATTAAAAAATCAGATTAAAGACTGGCTGAACGAGAGGCTAATGAGCAGAAACCTCAGCAGCTGCTTTCAGGAGCAAAATGTTCCAAAAAAATCAATGGTTATTTTCAGAAGGCTGTTAATTATAGATTGTGTGAACGATGCAGCTCTGTTATTATCAGCAGGAGCTCTGAACTCCGCTAACAGCAGCGTTACATCTGTGATGAGTTCCAGATCAGACTCTTTCTGTTTCATTTTCTCATTACGGGCGGCCCCGCTCCCCTCCGCCCCCCCTCTGCCCCCTCCCCCCGCCCCCCGTCCTCAGCGTCGGTCTCTTTCTGCTCTCCTCACGGCCGTTGCGTTCTGGACTCCCAGGTCTCCCAGCACGGCTCTGCTCATCAAAGACGAGACGCGGAACGTGTTCTACGAGCTGGAGGACCCCCGGGACGTCCAGGACCGCTGCGTCATCAAGATCTACTGCAAGGAGCCGGTGTACGGCACGTACCCCGGGCACCACAACCCCCACCTGGCCAACGGGGACCTGCGAGTGAGCGTACGTCCGTCTCCGTGTCCTCTCACACCCATCGATTCTCCACCGCACCTGCGAGTACCCACTCCGTCACGAACACTTTCACATCTCAGAGTCAAGAAAAACCTTCCAAAGAACCAATCAATGATTCTAAGACTCAATACTATAAGCAGTAATTAAGTAAATATTAACTAAGTAAATATTAAAAATACATCAATACACTGAATTTGATCAGTAATATTATTAACATACAGGAAATAATGAATACAAATAAAAACAGTCAATAAAAAAAACTGCATAAATATTAATGGAATAAAAGTGAATTGATAAATAGAAGAAATAAAAGTAACATCGATAAAAAAAAACGTTTAAATGATAATTAAGAACAAAAAATATTCAAATATAATGAGCAATAAAGGAGTGTTTAGTCAGATTATCCAAAGCACTGGAGGACACACACACTCATCAACACCCAGAATCAGCCTCCAGGCTCACACTGGACCCCTGAGTCCACCTGTTCACTGGTCTTAATGTTCTGGCTCAGCAGTGGGATCACAAACCCTCGTTTACATCAGAAAATGAGTCCGAGCAGGAAATACTGAGATCCGCTGAGCGGATGAGTCATGATGGTCCTGGTGCAGAGCCAGAGGTTCACGTCAGGGCTGTAGACACACACACACACACACGCCCCTCTGAAGCGTCTCCATGTGAGCAGACAGTGAATTCGGGGGAGGACTTCTTGGATAATTGATGAACTCCTCTGACATTGACCTGCTTGTTATTGTCAACGCTCCACTTCAGGTTTTCGCTCCCTGAACTCACCCTGCTCGTCTGAAAAACCTTTAATCCTGCCGGACGGCGGCCACAACGCCAGCGCTCGCTTCTCTCCCCTGGATGATGTTCACTGCGATAGAAATTTAACACGGATCCACTTTATCGTCCTGAAGCCGGACTCTGCCTTGCTGGAGGAGATTTATCTGGATCAGGCTGAGAGAGAAAAACATCCGTTTCCGTGAAGAAGGGCTTCACACTCTTGTTAAATGATAACGATCAGCTCGTGTTAAATGGCTGAAAGCGACGGTCAGCGCTCCCTAAATGAGTCTAATCGTCGGAGTGAGTCAGATTCCCTCCCGTCTCCGTGCGTCGCTCCTCCGCCGGCGAAATAAACGTGGCGTCGGAGAGATTACCCGTCCTGTGTGCGTTTGGAGTGTTTTCGCCACGAAACCTGCGTTTCGTCGCAGCCTGATTACGGCGCGATTATGGAGATGAGCCGGCGGTAATCGAACGTGTTAGAGAACGCTGCCTTTCGGGGATGAAATAAATCAGAACGTGGATAACTGACGTGGCGGGGGGAGCCGGCGGACGCCGCCGTACGGCGAGAAACGCTCGTCTTGAATGTTAAACAGTTTCGCACGCGCCCGGCGTTTTTGTCAAACGGTTTGTTTACGCGGCTGGACGTGCGCCCGCCGTCCCGCCCGTGTGATTTGTCGCCGCCCGCCGGTGTTTTGGAGGTCGTCCGCTCCCGAGAGATCGACCGCCGCCGCCGGCCGTGAAACCCTCCGAGCGTTTTACGGCCTCATCGAGCCGGCGGCTCGCTGCGGCTTTTATGTGTGTGAGAGGAACGCCGGCTGCTGCCGCCACCGCCAAGGTGAGGACGAGGACGAGGGCTTTACCCTCTCTGTGAGGACACGGCGCTCTGTGGAGCCCAGTCCTCCTCCTGGACCCTCAGCACCAGTTTCCATGGGAGTGAAGGTTACTGTGGCATTGTGGGTCGGTTAAGGCAGCTACTTGTCGAGGTTAACGGGCTACAAAATGCATTATGTCCAAGAGATCCAGTGTGTGTGTTGGTGCATGTGTGTATGAGTGCGTGCGTGAGTGTGTGTCGGTGAGCTCCTGGAGCTCGTGCCACCTCAGCTCAGATTATTCCCTGATTGCGGCCCGCAGGAGCCTGACTGGGATTTGTGCGGCGGCGAGCGGCCAGGGGAAGACGCCCGGTGACTTTCAGGGTCTCGGAGGAGGAATGAAGCCCCCGACGGTCGGGGATTTACGGGGCGGCGCAGACTGGAGCCTGTTGCTAAGATACCGGATGTGAGACGGCGGCGGTGCGGCCGTCCGCCGGGTGTCGTTACGTGAGGCTCAAGCCTCGCCGCGTGGAAATACGGGCTCTCGATTTGCACGGCCTCCTGAACGAAGCCGTCTGCGTCAGAGGCGGCCATGTTGTCGTCCTCTTCTGCGCTTCCTGATGCGTCCCGTTACCCCG
Source organism: Salarias fasciatus (assembly GCF_902148845.1). Taxonomy (NCBI): domain Eukaryota; kingdom Metazoa; phylum Chordata; class Actinopteri; order Blenniiformes; family Blenniidae; genus Salarias; species Salarias fasciatus. The sequence goes on along the minus strand of NC_043752.1, from coordinate 2,934,282 downwards.
CGATGCTGTTTCAACTCCCAGCTGCCCTCTGCTCCTCTTCCTCCTCCTCCTCCTCCTCTTCCTCCTCGTCTCGCTTTGTTTCTCCGTCGTCTCTGACGTTTGGGATTGATGCCAGAAGATTATCCCTTCATCCCCGGCCCGTCAATACGCAATCAAGTGCAACTTAAACGGCACTTAAGGGCCCAATTTGGAGTCTTTCCTGTCAATCACGAAGCGCCATCTCTGAACTGGGGGATGTTACAGTAAACTGCGCTCATTTACTGCGGCGGGGAGACGCTTTGAAGACGGACGCAGTTAAAACGCTTCCCGAAGGAGCGAAACCAGCAGGGCTGCGTTCTGAGTGACGTCGGGTCTGGAGTGAGTTTACTCCTTTCACTTCTTTTCTTCCCGTTGCTGTTTGTGGAGTTCATTCTTTTTCTGTTTTGCACCGAAGAATTGACTCCATCAGATGCTGGAACAACTAAGTAAAGTGTGCTCAGATCATTCAGCCCGTCCTTCCCGTCACATTTTTTCCAGCCATTCTCCCAGCCTGCTGCTGCTCCCAGTAAAAAAAAAAAAAAAAAAATGAAAAAAACAGTTTCTGTCAAATGTGACGCGGCGCTTTGCGATTCTCCACCGTCCGTCATTTCAGCCTAATGCCGGGTGTAAATATGCACAGAGAGATTTATGATCAGCCTGCAGTTCTATCAGCGGAGGGTTTAAAACGCCGCCTTTCTGTCCGGATTCCAGCAGAAGAGAAGCGGAATGCGAGTGAGAGTGAAAACCGTCTGCAGGTTATGAGAGCTCTAAAAAAAAACCCATCTCTGACGCTGTTTTTGACATGAGTCAGTTTTTCTAAATATTCCTGCAGGTTCCTCAGACGTGTCTGCTGGTAAATGTCTCGACTGATGAAGTGAAATATAGAAACATCTTGATTCAGTCGGAGATGTGGTGGAAACGTGTTCTGATCATTCAGGTTTTCTTCTGGTTGTTTTCAGAGGGAGATGGTGTACGCTCCTCAGGACTCTCCTCCAAACCGCCGCCTGAGCAACCCCCCCATGTCTTCCCAGCACTCGTCCTCCTCCGCCTCGCCTCCTCAGGGCTCTCCGTCCCGGGTGCGGCTGCTGTACGGCGGCGGGCGGCCGTCGTCCTACGCCGGGCCGCCCCACCACACCCACTCCCTGCCCCACCCGCACTCGCAGTCCCACCACTCGTCCCCCCACCAGCAGCCGCCGCTCCACCCGCCGCACCACGCCCAGCAGGCCTTCTGCGCCTCGTCCAGCGCCATCCTGGAGCGCCGCGACGTGAAGCCGGACGACGAGGTGGGCGGGTCCAGGAGCATGGTGCTGCTGCGGGGGGACGACCGCGGCGGAGGGGGCATCTACGCCGACCCCTACTCCCTGGGCCCCGACCCCAGCCGGCTCAGCCTGGCGGGGGGGCCCCACTCCCCCCTGCCGGCCCGGGCCGACCCCTACGGCTCCCTGTACCGGCGCGGGGGAGGCGGGGGCGGCGGCGGCGGCGCCGGGTCGGTGCGCTCGCTCACCTCCTACTCCGCGGCCGCGTTGCAAGGAGAGCTGATGGAGAGCGGCGCCCTCTACAGGCCCGGAGGCCCGCTGTACAACGACGCCTACGCCGCGTCGGTGCTGGCCATGGGGCTGCGGGTGGCCCCGCCCTCCTCCCCGCAGAAGATCCCCGACATGAGGGATTCCTACGGGGGCACCATGCCCGGCCGGGGCTCTCCGGGGAGGCAGAGCCTGCGGCGGGACTCCGTGTCCTCCTCCGTGTTCGGCGACAGTCCCAAAGCCCGCGGCCCGGGTCCCGGGCTGGGCCTCACCTCCGAGCAGCTCTGCCTGATGGCCGGACCGGGCGGGGAAGGGGGCGGGCCCGGGGGGTTCGGATCGCCTCTGCTGGGGAACGAGACGGAGACCAGGTAGGAGCAGTGGAGTGTGCCGACGGCCGATCGGTGTTGTGGGGTGTGTGTGAGGCCGGCCGGTTCCACTGTTCCGACTGTCCGCTGTGGATCCAGGGAGCGCATGGAGGCCATGGAGAAGCAGATCGCCAGCCTGACCGGGTTACTGCAGAGAGTGCTGAGCCGGGCGCCGGAGGCCGAGAGCCCGTGAGACGCACGCACGCACACGCACACACACACACACACACACACACACACACACACACACACACACATATGCTGTCTTTTCATTCATTTTTAGTTGTTTAAAAAGATTGTCACTCGCCCCCGTCGGGCCTGCAGCTCCATGAATGACCTGTTGCTCCCTCTGTCTGCTCTGGCTCCGCCCCCTCGCCGTACTTCTCCCTCTTATTGCAACACGGAGCGCCGGGTTCTGCCGAACAGACGATATAAATGTAAATGCGGAGCGTCTGCGGATTCATTTATGCAGATTTATGGCTGTAATTGTCTTTAAAGAAATGAGTGCGAATCCTCGGAGGTCTCCAGAATGACGCCGTTTTGTTTACCGGTGTTTTGAGGAATTGGAGTGAGTGTGTGTGCTAGAGTGTGTGTGTGTGTGTGTGTGTGTGTGTGTGTGTGTGTGTGTGTGTGTGTGCTAGAGTGTGTGTGTGTGTGTGTGTGTGTGTGTGTGTGTGTGTGTGTTTCCAGGCGAGCTTCTCTCTTCTGCTGCAGACTGGAGTGAGTGAAACTTCCTTGGAGAATTCATGGATTTAACAATTCCAGACTCAGCTCCGGCCATCAATATTGATTCTTTTCATTAATGATCATGAACTACATCATTTAATGCTTTTAAATTTCAAACAAGAAACTGATTTAATAACTAATTTCCACCATTTACAGACAGAAGCGTCTTGAATATTTAAACATCTGCAATCGTTTTTTAACTTGTGAGTTATTTCTACTCTCAGAACAAACTAGAAAAAAATAAATGTATTTAAAATGACTTTTTTCCTTCAATGAAGATACGATTTGAGTATTTAAATATTTTCAAAAACTGTTTTTATGACATAAATTGAAATGATAAAGAATTAAAAAAAGAAGCCTTTAATAATTTTAGTTTAGACTGATGAAATCTACAAGATAAGGACCTTTCCGCCTTGATCCATCTGAGTTTGAAGAATATTAATGTATTTATTTCACACACGATATGTTGCCATGAATTATTTTACATATCTTTACTTTAGATTATTGAATTTTCACGCGTGCCTTCATCAAAATCATGACAATAATCTGCTGTGGTGCCTGAAAGTCTTTGGTTTGGTTTAGTTTGGTTAAGTTTACTTTTAGTGTGAGGGCTTCACATACACACCAAATCACGACCATGTGATCATTTTCTGAGCGAATCAGAGATTTCTTCCACCTGCGGCCGGTCATGGTCCTACAAGAGCACCAGGACAGTCATCCTGGCTGAAAAAGAAGATAATTTTATTCACACTACCAATTAATTCACTCCCAACACACACACACACACACACACACACACACACACACACACACCCTGACGCTTTGTGCCATGTATAGCTGTCTTCTCAGTCGCTGCACTCCGACCTCTTGCAGGGAGAAGATGGAGTCGGCCAGCGACTGCTCAGGAACTGACAGTAAGTCTTCACACCTCCGTCAAACCAGAGCCAGTCTTCTCCTCTGGCTGACCCCCCACCCCCCACCTCCGACCCCGCTGCTCGCCCCACAGCTCTCCTCGCTCTCATTGAGCGGCTGCCCTTTCACCTCCTCTGCATAATTCCGAGCGTGTGCTGGTGTTGCTGGTAGTGATGGTGGTGGTGGTGGTGGTGGTGGTGGTGATGTGTTGCTGTTGCTGCTGCTGCTGCCTCCTCGTACTGCTGCTGTTGCTTCTGCTCTCTGCTGCTCTGTAACTGCTGCCGTGCTTCTTGTTTTAGCTGGACGACCTAAAAAAAAGACAGGTAGCTACAGCTCTGTGTGTGTCTGATAACCCCTGTAGCCCCGCCCCCAACCCGTCAGCCCCCGTCTGTCCTGGGCCCCCCAAACCCCCCCCCCCCCCCCCTCCCTCCCCTGAACCCGTCAGCACCCCCCCCCCCCCCCCCCCCCCCCCCCCCCCCCCCCCCCCCCCCCCCCCCCACACCCCTGGTCCGGTGTAAATCTCCATCTGCCTCCTCAAACTGTCTCCATGTGTGGGTTTGAAGAACAGATGAGCTGGAAGCTGAGTTGCATTAAATCAGAAGCAAGTTTTCTTTTTCAAAGGGTTTCTCTTATTTTTTTTGACTCCTGTGTGAAAATTAAACCAGAAAGATTCTCAAAATATAACCAGAGCTAAATTTGTAGATTCGTTTTAGTAAAAAATGTTCAACTTAAAGTCTGATTTTGAGGAAATTTCATCAGTCGTTTGGCTTTAAAAGTGTCATAAACAACGTTTGACTCTTCATCCTTGAGGACGCCACGGCGTCGGGTTCGGCACCGGGACTCTTCTCAGGACAGTGAATCACTTTAATTAAAAACCTGGAGCCGAGCTCCACTTTTAAATCTCCGTAATGGAGGAACAGCGACTGTTTGCTGAACTTCTCCCAGGTTTCCTGGTGACCGACGCTCCAGAGAGGCCGGCTGCTTTCCATACCGATTCCAAACATGGAAATGTCCCTAATTTATCCAAGCAGTGCAGTAATAAAGTGTTTAATGGCCTAAATTCCGATTTGGGAGCCGCAGACGTGATTTAAGGAAACGTTTTCTGTCCTCTGGGAACGAATTTCAGTAAAACTTCACGAATTCTCCTCCTCGCCGTCGAGACCCGTCCGCCTGAGTGAAGACAGTCCGTCAGCCGCGGTTAGCTTCACTCCAGATGTGACCGCCGGCTGTTTCTGCGGCTTCGCTTCAGATCGTCTGACAGCTGGACGTTTTCCTCGACGTCCCTCTGAAGCCGTTCTGGATTGTCCCGGTTTCCAGGACCCCCCCCCTGCAGCCGGCCGCAGATCCAGACCCAGTCTGATCAGATTAAGGTGTTTACATGAGTCCGTTTGGATCAGATCCGTGTTCTGATAATTTAATTGGCTAGAAATGGATCTTCAGATGCAACTCCCCCCACCCTGTGTGAACAGACCCCCCCCCCCCTTGTGTCTGGTTCTGCATGGTGTGTGTGACCCCTCTGTCCCTCCACGTCCCTCGGAGGGCCGCCTGATGTGGAGACCCTCCCACATGTCGCCAGCAGCAGGATCGACTCCTAACGAGACACATGGACTCAGTGGACTTGCTGTTTGCCCCCCCCCCCCCCCCCCCCCCCCCCCCCCCCATGCTGTTTATCGTTGTCGGTCTGCTGTCACTGTTTTCTCCCCCTGAGCTGCAGCACAGATAGAAACTGTCCTGGAAGAATTACTGCTGCTGAAAGGTGGAAGCACCAAACGCTACACACACAAACACACACACACACACACACACACACACACACACACACACACACTCACACACTGATCTGAATCAAATTTAACTGCTGGACCTTCTTAAACACGTTTCACTCATTGTGTGTGTTTCCCGGTCTGATTGGACATGAATAAATCTCACTGTTCACACACTTCTTCATACTCGCAGCCTCAGACCGCAGCCTTTGTGTTTTCCCCTCATGTTTAATTTAAAACCTTTAATTTGCTGATTTGGGACGGTTTCTATCGGCTGTTTGCTGTCTCCTCAGATCAGAGCTGAGTTGAAGCTCCCTCTCTCTCTCTCTCTCTCTCTCTCTCTCTCTCTCTCTCTCTCTCTCTCACCCCCCCAGCTCTGACCCCCTCCGCCCCCCTCGCCCTCATGCCGCCGCCGCCCTCAGGACCCCACCAGCCCGTGACGGTGTCCCGCCTGCAGATGCAGCTCCACCTGCAGGGTCTGCAGCAGAACACCAACGCTCTGCGCAAGCAGCTGTCGCAACTGCGCAACATGCAGGTACACACACACACACACACACACACACACACACACACACACACACACACTGAAGAAACAAACTGTTTGGCCTCAAAATCTGCTAAATGCTTGAGGAAAATGAAATTTTAACGGTTGGAAGATGGATTTCTGTGTCTTCAGACTTTAACGAGCTCGGCCGTCGCTGCTCACTAAAACTCTGTGCTGAGAAACAACAGGTGAAATTCAGACGGCCTGGCTGGACCACGACGCATTAAAACGGCTCCACAAAACACGGCGGCGTCTGCGGCAGCAGCAGCTCATCTCCATCTCCTGTTTGGAGTTTACAGGGCTTTAAACGAGCCACAGCGAGCCGCGGCTGCGGTGTTTCACTCACAAACAGGCCTTTATTACCGCCGCTTGAAATTACCTTCTGTGAGGAGCTCTGGTTTAACTTTATGCTGATGATCATATTAAACACAATAATCCAACGTCGTTCATGAAACTTGTCTCAGATCAAAACTATTCTGAGTCGTTTTCTGCCTGAAATATTCGACTAAAACCTGTCAAACTATTCTTAGATTTAATCTAAAACATTTAGAAATGATTGGAAAGACCAAATCGAAATCGAATCTTAAATTTGTCTCAAACTTTTTACAAATAAACCCCCAAAGTAAAACTGAGCAGTCCTTAACCAGCCTCATACTGGTTTAAAAGCTTTATAAATCAAGTCTTAAACTAGCCTAAAACTACTTTTAAACAGGGAAAAGAATGAGCTGAAAATGAGTCTGAAATTGATCAGATAACTAATTAAACCACATTCTAAATTAAGTTCACAACCTGTCTGAATTTATTCAAATCTACTCCTAAATGAGACTAAACCAGCCTTTTAATAGATCCTGATTGCTCTTAAAAATAGTCTAAAATAGCTTCTAATCCTTAAAAGTTTAAAAGACTGTTCAAGATTAGAGTGAAATATACATAAAACTCCCAAATCCAGACATCTGAAACTGGTTTTAAAGACTGTGACTCTGGTAAAAGGAGGTGTAACCCGTCTGGAATTTTAAAAAGATTAAACAAAAAGTCCAAAAACAGCTGAAGCCAAGTCTGAAACGTCCTGGAAAGAGAAGAATCAAACTCAGCTCTGCTCCGATGACTCTCAGACTCAAACCGTGTTCCTGCTAACCTGCTAACCGGTCGCTCCGCTGCGGCGTCCCCAGCTGGAGAACCAGGACGCCGTCCTGTCCCTGCTCCGGCAGACCGAGTCCGAGCTCAGCCTCATGATGCTGGACGCCATGCGGACCCAGGAGGACCCGCTCCAGAGACAGCGCCTCCTGGTGGAGGAGGAGAGACTCAAGTACCTGAACCAGGAGGAGCTGCTCATCCAGCAACTGCAGTGAGTCCACAGAGAGTCCGGGTCCGGGTCCTGGTCCAGGTCCAGGTCCAGGTCCCGGTCCAGGGAAAACATGTCTGCCACTGCCGCTCAGCTGTTCAGATGTCGGTGTCGTCCGCAGCGACCTGGAGAAATCGGTGGAGGAGCTGCAGAGGAATTCGTCCATCAACCACGGCCTGGTGACCGAGCAGGACGTGGAGCAGAAGGCGAAAGAGCTGAGGATGCTGGGAGAGACGCTCACCGAGCTCAAGAGTAAGTCCGCCGCGCTGTTTTGCTTTGAGTTCAGATTCTCACCGAAGAACACAGGATGAACATCTGACGTTACGAGACGAGAGAAAATTAAAAAAAGATCGAAAGTCTTTAAAAGATGAGCAGAAAGCCATCAAAGAAAAATCTACATTAATGATCTGAAATGTTCTGATGAAACGGCCTCAAACAACCAACCGACAACTACCTGAACGTAAAATCCCACAGAAGATCCAAAACTGTCCTAAAATCTTTCAAAAACAAACAAAAAAAAAAAAATAATAATAATCTGGAACAAATAAGAAAAATGTCTTGAAAGCAAGTTCATAAAAGTTCCTGATTTACTCCGAAACAGACACACAAGTTTAAAACTTGTCCAATATTGATCAAAACCAACCCTATAACTAGTCGAAGTTAGCTTCAGTAACTTGTTCTGAAATGGTCTGAATTTAGTTTAAAACAGATTCATATTTTAATAAATTTATTCAAAGATAAATAAGTAAACAAAAGCCCCAAAGGCAGACTGGTTGTTTCAGTAAATAGATCAGAAATCAGTCAAAAAATAGTCCACAAAACCAGACTGGAGTCTGAGTTAAAACCAGCTGCAAACCAATGTAGAGTTATTTTAACAAAATCTTCCAAAACTGCCTCAGTTAAAGGTGCAGTCAGTTGGAAATTTACTGTAAAAATAAAGAAAGTCATTCTCATTAGTCGCCTGTCATTAAAGAACCACGAAATGTTCCCTTTAAACAATCAGTCGTCTCAAAAATCATTCTAGTTTTATTAATTTTAGACATTTCGGACAAAATTAGACACTAAAAGACTAAAATCTCTGTTGATGAGATGTTAAAGAAACAGACTTAAAGCCTTTTGATGTGAAGTTTGAACCACTTTAAAACATCTTTCAGGACAGTTCTCTTCGTGTGACTGAAGGTTTGAATCTATTCATTTATTGATACTTGACCTTTTATGTATTTCCAGGTTTTATTGAGACCAGGCAGGTTTTCAGAACGTTTCAGAAGGAAAAAATGAAAGATATTTAATTAGCTTTAAAGTGTAAAAAGAAATGAGCCGAGGACAGAACCCTGAGGAACCTCGGGGACTTTGGCTCACATTTAAATTAAAAAAAAATAATAATAAAATAAAATAAAGAAAGTTTTGTAGAAAACAAGCCTCTCTAAAGCAAATATCAATCTGCTGAAAACTTTATGCATTTTCAAGTGTGCTTCTGTCTAACTGTCGTCTGATTACCCACAATGCACCCGGTGTCCGGTGTGCTGACGGTCAGCTGGCTCATGGACAGAGACAAGATAAACTCTTTTTGAAGTGTGACGGGGCGATGGAGACGGCCTGCCCTCATGCCTGCTTTCCCATCATGCCCCTGCAGACCAGTTCCCCAGCCTGCAGAGCAAGATGCGGGTGGTGCTGAGGGTGGAGGTGGAGGCCGTCAAGTTCCTGAAGGAGGAGCCGCACCGGCTGGACGCGCTGCTGAAGCGCTGCAACACCATGACGGACGCCCTCAGCACGCTGCGCAGGTACAGGAAGTGGGAAGTGGGAATTCCCAGCTGACACGGCGTGCCGATCAGTGACTTTTCATTTCCCCGTCCGGCGGTCTCAGGCAGGTGACGGAGGGCGTGTGGCAGAGCCCCGAGGACCTGTCCAGCCAGTCCCAGAAGAGGTCGGAGGACCTGGACATCCTGAACAGCCCCCCCCTCAGCCTCTCCGACCTGGGCTCCGGCGCCGGCCTGGCCAACTGGATGCCCGTCGGCGCCGCCGAGCCCGACGGCTCCGGGCCCGAGCAGGACCTCCAGCCCTCCGCGGGCTTCAGGAACCGAGTCCTGGACGAGCTGCCGAGCCGGCGGCCCGCCGACAAGTCGGTGTCGGCCGAAGTCAGACTGGTAAAAGCTGAAGTTTGTGTTTGATTTCCCCACGAAGAGATTATCATCTTGCTTTTCATTTATGGAGTTCGGTAAAGTCAAAAACGATCAATGCATTGCGGCTAACTGGAAAAACATAGTTCCTTTGGTTAACCATCTCTTTGTTCCACTTATCGCTCCTGATTGTTGCTTCTGTTCATCAGTCCTTTAAATCTGGGCTGTCAAACACATTTCAGTTCAGTCCAGTTTCACCATGGTGCCATAATCACCTTTAAAGTTTAAACTTGAAAGGCTTTCTGTGTACGTGTAGAAAATGTCTATATTTTCATAAAAAAAAAACAAAATTCTGCCACAAAATGACATAAAGCCAGATTTACTGAAACCTTCTGGAGCAAAATACACTGAGATGTCCTCCAGCTGTCCCTTCATGCTTGTTTTTTTATTAACTCTGAGGCTAATGCTAGTTTGGGTTTCATAACGAGGCCGCTGGCTTCCACCGCATCGTCATCGTCATTGTGGTGGTGTTGAGTTGTGTCTGCGACTCCTCAGAAAACTAAAAAAAGAAAAAAGAAATCATTGTTTGCTCTGACTTTTTTTTTTTAATATATATGTTTTCTTGGTAGTTTTTCAGGCCGAATCGGAGCCCCTTCGGTCCAGTTTTGGCCCGCGGGCCTTGTATTTGACACCACTGCTCTAAATGTGTTTATCCAGCTGAAAGCTGCCACAGAATCTGATGTTTACAGTCTGTTAGATTTATTTGCACGACACTCTTTCCATCAGCTTCAGTTTATTGAGTTTGGCTGCGTGATGCCGTGAAACACCAGACCTGTGTTTTGCTGTTTTTAACCGTTTCGTCACTTCCTGCTTTAACGTGGAAATGAAGACAAGTGTCAGATCAGGAAACCAACTTGACCTGAAACGTCCTCTAATCTCACTGAACACGCCGTGTCTGCGGTGGCAGCAGACAGACCGCCGCCGCCGCTTCACATCATTTACAGGCGGCGCTGAACGTGTGAAGGTTTATTTGTCTCCATTTCGCAGCTGTAAACAGCCTTCGTGCTTTCTGCTCCGTGAAGTGTCAGGAGCGTTCCAGATGGCTGAGAGCATGTGTGTGTGTGTGTGTGTGTGTGTGTGTGGCAGGCGGCTGAGCGGGACTGGGAGGAGAAGCGGGCCAGTCTGACCCAGTTCAGCGCTCAGGACATCAACCGGCTGCTGGAGGAGACGCAGGCCGAGCTGATGAAGGCCATCCCGGACCTCGACTTCGCCGCCAAGCACATCAACAAGCCGGCCGTGCCCCCCAAGCCCCAGATCACCCTCCCCATCACCTCCACCACCGCCGCGTCGCCCGCCTCCGCCGGGTCCGCCGGCCCGGCCAACGCCGCGCCCGGCGGCGAGCAGCAGCCCGGCAAAGTGCAGCTGGCGGCACAGAAGCTGAACAGCATGGAGGGCGGGGGGTCGCACCGGGGCTCCGGTGAGTGGGGGGGGGGGGGTATTTTGAAACAGAAGCTCCTGCTGTGCCGTCACTTCCTGGAGGTCGGACTTCCTGTTCTCCCTCTGTCGCCCCCCAGTGGACCTCAGCGTGGCTCGGTACCGAACAGAGAAACCCTCCAAGTCCCCGCCCCCTCCTCCACCCCGCCGGAGCTTCCCCTCCGCCCACGGACTCACCACCAACCGCACCGGGGAGGTCGTCGTCACCACCAAGAACCTGAAGGTCAGCCTCGGGAGGCAGGAGGAGGTGTGGGGGGGGGGGGGGGGGGTTCCAAGCTTCAGTGATTCCAGAGGTTTCAGCTGCTGCATACTGACATGAGCCCAGATGGTGGTGACCGTGCTCGGTCCTCAGGCCTCAGGTTGGGCTCACAGAGCAGAGCAGAGGGAAATCTTCAAGGCGCCGATTCGACGCGGCGCTGAAAGCTTCGCCAGGGCCGTCCGATAGCAATCGGACGGCCCTGCCGAGGCTTTCAGCAGCTCCTCTCACAGGTTCAGTTTTTAGGTCTGTGAAATGAGCTCAGTCGCTGCCGTCGAGAGGTGTTGCATTGTGGGAGATTGATGGGGCCTGCCATCACTTGAAGGTTATTTAACAGCGACGGACAAAAGACATTTCAAAGCTCCTCTTTTTACAGCCGAGTGCTCGACTGCATTCAGATGTGTTAAAGTCAGCTTCTAACATTCAGTGGATAGTCTGTGTGCCGTCACTTCACGCTCTATAAACTGGATGTTAGAGGAGGAAGCTGCTCTATAATCTGGATGTTAGAGGAGGAAGCTGCTCTATAATCTGGATGTTAGAGGAGGAAGCTGCTCTATAATCTGGATGTTAGAGGAGGAAGCTGCTCTATAATCTGGATGTTAGAGGAGGAAGCTGCTCTATAATCTGGATGTTTGTGCTGCTTTTAACACAGGAACAGACAGACTGAGTTTTGGTGAAACAGCCAGACGATCTGTCACCTGATTGGTCGCCTGGTGTGAGCTGCAGCTGAAATGTTCCTGCGTTTAAACGCTCGTCTGTGTTTCAGATGGAGGACGACGGCGACGTGCCCAAAACTCTGGTCAAGCTGCGGCGGACCCCCTCCGACACCCCCCGGCCGGCCTCCACCCCGCCGGTGATCGCCGCCTCCGCCATCCAGGACGAGGACGACGAGGAGAAGATCATCGCCGAGCTGGAGGTAGGAGGGTCGGGACGCGCCCCGCGCCTCGGACTGTCTCTCCGGTGTCTGTTGGTTAACGTGTCTCCGCTGCACCGCTAAGATCTTTCAGCCGTCGCCTGCAAAAGGTTGTAGTCAGCCGCAGGACAGCCCCGCCTGCTCCACCCTCTTTGGCTCCTTGGGCAGAAAGGTAAACGTGAAGCCGTCCGCCTTCACCTCCTCCGTCCTCTGCTGTCCTGCCGTCCTCCTCCTGAGGCTGCTAACCTCTTCTGAAACAGCTGCTTCTCACATCAACTCTTTTACTTTTCCTAAACCAAAAAACAAAAATAGCCTGAAGCTTGTTTTTGGTTTTCTCTTACAAAACAACCCAGAATTTTAGTAATGAAAGAAAATCGATTTACTATAAATTCTTCTTAATCGTTCCACGTGTCGATCATTTTACGTTGTAATTCAAACAGCGGAATGGATCAATCAGTGATCCAGTCTGAATCAAATGGAAATACATGGAAGTGGAACTCACTTCAACACAATAGAACCAAGTGGATCCAAGTTCTATTTATGGCCCGTTTCCATGACAACGGAGCTCAGAGTCACTGAAAACGCAACTTTTTGACCTTGCTGAGACTCCATCTCAGTGAAGATGCTGGAAATGCTGGTCCTCGTCTGGCTCCTGGTCCTGGTCCTGGTCCTGGTCCTGGTCCTGGTCTTGGTCCTGGTCCTGGTCCTGGTCTTGACCTCCACGGCCGTAGTAAACGGTTGTTCTGCACACGCTCAATAGGACTGTAAGAACAATGTTTTCCTCCAGAGTGTCATGACTCGCGGTACAGAGTCTCCTGGTTCTGGTCCTGGTCCTGGTCTAAGTCCAGGTTGTCCTGGTCCTGTTCCTGGTCCCAGTCCAGAGTCTCCTGGACTTGGAAGTTTCAATAATAACACTCCACCTCGGTGGTCTGTCAACTCGAGGTCCAACACGAAAACTGCATCGTTGTCTGTGTTTCTGCTGTTTCCATGGAGACGGACATTATTTTCGGGGTCTGGATCTCATCGATTGGCAAAAATCAATACAGAGCTTCCTCATGTTGGAGTTTCTGATTTCCATCGCAACACATCTCTGTAAGACGGAGATTCATTCAGGGATTCATTGATCGTTCTGAAGCGGTCGGTGGTCTGGAGGTGACAGAGGCAGAGCGGGGTTCTGCAGGTCGCTGGCTGATGTGCCACCACCGCGGCTCCCTCAGCATGACCTTTGACCCCCGTCAGCTCACTGGAGTAATATAGCTGCACCTTGTTTGTGTGTGTGTGTGTGTTATGTGTGCGCGTGCGGTGAGTCAGCACTCCTCGGCAGTGATGTATTTAGCATTATTTTCTGACGTGTTTCTGACTGAGCAGGTTTTGTTTCTGTTGGAATTATCGCTGTGCAGCACAGAGCAGGTAGCTGTCAACATAAAGACACAGACAGAGTGTGTGTGTGTGTGTGTGTGTGTGTGCGTGTGTGGATATTTCAGGTTCAGAAACCTGAAAGAATCTATTTTCTCTTTGCAGGTGTTTTAAATCCAGGCGTCTTGCTCCTGATTATTCGCCGCTGCAGACGTTCTGAGCGGCGGCTTTTAAGTTGTTGCCAGCAGTGATTAACGTCAGCCGAAATAAACCGTCTCCCTCAAACACTGGGCGTAAAACTCTGTTTCCCGCCGTGAGGCGGGCTTCATTCTGGGCGCTCATGCAGCTAAAAACCGTTTGCTGTTTTATTTACACAATAAAGAAAAGCGTCGAGCAGTCAAATGAATACAGGTGAAAGACGCAGAACGACTGCAGCGGCGACACGTCGTTATGCCACACTTGAATGGATGTAAACTCACTCGGTGTCACTTTATGGAGATTTTAGAATTTAAGAGTAAAACATGAATATTTTCAGAGTCTCTAAATGCAGCCTCGCCCTCTATTCTCCTCTTCAAACCTCCTGAAAAGCTGCGGACACTGAAACTGCTGAGCCTTTCTGAAATGTTTGCATGTTTCTGCTGTGTTCTGCTTTGAGTTTTCACTCTTCTGTTCCCTTTGAACTGTGACCTGAGAGACGTTCCCTTCTGAATTTCTTCACCTGAACATCCTTTATTTAGGATGAGAAACGCTAGAGATGCACCGATACCGCTTTATTAAAGCACGAGTGGTTCTGCGTACCGATACCTACTTATTAAATACAATAAAGTGTAATTCCTGCTCCGTGTGCAAACGGTATGCAGAGGTGATGCGTTGCTACGACCTTCCTCCCCCCAGCCTCTGCATCGACGCTACGTCACCTCCAGCAGTGGTATCAGAGCCGGTGCTGGTATCGGTATCGGTATCGGTATCGGTGCATCGCTAATGAGAACAGAGCAGCTCCTACAGATTGCTGCTTCTGTTGAAGTGACTCTCTTCCTCTCTCGGCTCCCACAGAACAGCACCCACTCCCCGGGGCCGACCAAGGGCCCCACCGTGGCCGCCCGCCTCAAACACCTCCAGCAGGGCAGCCTGGAGCGGCCCAAGACCCGCAAGCAGAAGGAGGATTTCCCCAAAGTCCAGGGCCAGCAGCAGGTATTCCACTTCTGAACCCTCCGACTGGCCTGACCCGACTCTGACCGCTCTTCAGAGGACACTCCCCCCCCCCCCCCCAATCCTCCGAGGACGCTCTCCCCCCCTTGATATCTGAGTTCCCGGATGGAACCCTCGCTTGCTTAGAGACCTCAGTTCTTGTCGTTTCGAGTGTGCCGGCGTTTGCCCCCCCCCCCTCCCCAGGACGGCCTTGGTGGTGCTTGTGACTGACGGATCTAGCTTTATCTGAACAGTCAGACCTACTCGGACGCCTCTTCGCCTCCACGGTGCGGCACAATCGCCAATAACGCCACGGATTGATCCCATACCTCCAGTGTGACGCCACCGCCCCCCCATACCCTGCCCCCCCCCTTCTCTTTTCGTCTCACTCATGGTGAAAACCTCGAGGTTAGCACGAGCTGCGACCGTGCTGCCAGTCTTTATGCAAGAGGAGCCGAGCGAAGCACCGAGCGTGAGCGTCGAGTCCGGCTGAGTCCGGACGTCGGGCCGGTTGAGTAAAAACTGGCCTCAGGTCTGAAGAGGTGGCGAAGCAGCGTCCCACACCGGAACGAGCCGGATGTGATCCAGAGGAAGGTGAAATGAGCTGCAGTGTCTCCACTTACAGATAGTTTAAGAAGTCATAAACATAGAAAAATAATAGAAGAAAGAATATTCTGTTTGTCTCGCTCCACGACAAAAAAAAAAGAAAAAAAAGATGTGAATCCTGTCCGTATGTGTGTGTCCACACTCACCCGTTCAAACAGCCAATCACACGCCAGCAGCTCGGGACGCGATCAGGATCTAAAAAGTCTCCTGGGCTCTGAGGAGCAGCTGGCGTCCAGCCCGACGCCGAGGCTCTTACTTTGAAAAGCACAGGAAGTCTTCTGCGTCGCAGAATGATTCTTCATTCCTTCCGAAACATTAATAGTCACTAAACACTTTTAGTTTTCTTCTTTAATCTCACTTAAACTAACATGGCCGACCTCCGGCGGACGCGCGGCGCCATCTGGACGCTCGCGGCTCCTCGGAGACATCCACAGGTTCAGCATTCAGGGCCTCAATCCGAACCACTTCTTCTTTTTTTTTTTTTTTAAATCTCATTTCTGGTATTGCCTTTTAAAAATTCATGGCTCTATTTCCAATGTGCAAACAGTCAGACGGCGTTCCTGAGATAACACCAGCCGAGCGCTGTTAATGTGGGATTCAGACGCTCGTGAAACACCGATTACGACGCCGTCGTCTCAGAGCGCTTCCAGGAGAACACAGCCCAGCTGGAGGCTGCTCCATCAGGACTGCTGTTAGCAAGCTAATGCTAATGGGAAGCAAACGCTAAAGGCTCAGAGGAGGAGACTTCCTGCAGGACCAGAGTCAGAGGAAGGAAACCTGAACCTGGTTTAAGAACAAGTTGAGGACTGAAGTCCGTCTCCTCAGTCACGTCCAACTTGGATCAAATCTGATTCTTGAGACTGAGGTGACAGAAAACCATGTGAGGGAGGTCTGGATCTGGATCTGGATCTGGTCTGGATCTGGATCTGGATCTGGTCTGGATCTGGATCTGGATCTGGTCTGGATCTGGTCTGGATCTGGATCTGGATCTGGATCTGGTCTAAAGAGTCCTGAACTGATCCTGATGTGGGTCACATCTGTCTGCAGTGTCCACATCACATCTCAGTCTGCTTCAAACTCTGAAGCAAGTCGATCAAACAACCTCCTCCTCCTCCTCCTCTTCCTCTCTCACCTCCTCCTCTTCCTCCCTCTCTTCTCTCCTAACCTCATCTCTTTCTGTCTTCCATTCTCTTCCATCTCCTTCCTCTCCTCCCCCCTTCACCTCCTCAGTTTCTCCTCTCCCTTATTTTCATCCCCCGTTCCTCCTGTCTCCTTTTCTCCTCCTCTCCTCTCCTTCACATCTGTTCTCTCCTTTCATTCTGTCACCTCCTCTCCTCTCGGTCTTCTCTCGTCTTCTTCTCTCCTCTCACCTTCATCTCTGTCCATCATTTCCCCTCACCTCATTTTCATCCTTCTTCTATTTCCTCTCCTCCCTGTCCTTGTCCTCCTCCTCCTCCTCCTCCTCTTCCTCTTCCTCTTCCTCTCCTTGCATTTCCCTCCTGGCACTGCGTCACTCAGCAGCAGGACGGAGGAAGAGGAGGAGGAGGAGGAGGAGGAGGAGGAGGAGGAAGAGAGTGATTCAGGGCAGATTTTCTGTCCCACAGCTCTGATGGCAGCATCATTTCTTTCTGTTTATAGCTGAACGACAGTCTCTCTCTCTCTCTCTCTCTCTCTCAGCCTTCCTCTGTGCTGATATGAGGATTAATTCTGGGAATATAGTGGAGAATTAAAGGGAATCTTGAAGATTACATTTGTGTGTTTGTGAGTTTTGATTTGTGTCTTTTTCTTTTCCTCCCTCCCTCCTTCCTTCCCTCCCTCGCTCATTTATTTGTTGTTTTTTCCTTCTTTTGCTCTGAAACCTCCTCCTCCTCCGCTCCTCCTCCTCTTCCTCCTCTCAGCGCTGAGCTTTGCAGACCCGCCACTCATTGATCCGACCGATCATCATCACCACAAACATCCTCATCCTCATCTCCATCTTCATCAGTTCGGCTGACGTTTCCCCTGCAGCTGTGAGCCAGGCTTCCCTCCCTCTCTCTCTCTCGCTCTCTCTCTCTCTCTCTCTCTGCTTCTTCCTCCTTCATCCTGTCTGCCTCCCAGGTGTCAGCGTGACGACTCAGTATCAGGACTCAGTTTAAGGACTCAGTTTGAGGGGTGAGGACTCGGACCTTCCTCGGACTCCTTTCTGAGTTCAGGCCTCGAAGGTGTGGCGGTTTTGGAATTTTTATCGTTGGCCTCGTTTCCGCGACGACGTGTCGAGTGAATATCAGTATTGATCTCGACAGGCGTCTGTCTCTCTAATCCCAGATAATCTCACCTCCGACTCCATCACCACCAACACTAACAGATCAACTAGATTAATTAACGAGTACTAGCGCATGTGCTTGAGTCAAAACTCTTCAAAGTAAAAGTACTGGTTTGATTTCTGTCTCAAAGTAAAAGAAGAAGACGGCACAAAGGATTTGAGACATTGTCTTGGTGGTTGGAGGGAATGATCCACCTGGATTCGATCGTAAAGCTTTCAAAGTAAAAGCCCTCCGTTATCAACTTGCCTCGAATGAGATTATTCCACCCAATGTCTTTTATTTTGAAACACAGGAAGTTCCTCCATGCTGCTGCTGGTGTCTCTCAGAGTGTTTGTAATCTGTTACTTCTGTCTGAGCTTCACAGGCTGTTCAGAAAGTTGGAGTTTGATTTAAAACAGTCTGATCAAGCCAGTCGATCGATCGATCGATCGATCACCACGAAGTCACGAAAACATGAAAACGGGATGTTTGGATTATTAAACGACTCAAATATCAGGATCAATGAAAAAAAAAAATCAAATTCAGATTTACACTTCATCTGTATCACTTCAGAGTGGGGGGGTGTGTTTCAGCATTGATTGACATCCTACATGCTCATATTTAAACCTGCAGGAGGGGGCGGGGCCTACCGATCCACGCCTTTCTACTGGCTGCAGGCTCCGGCCACGCCCCCTCCAGCCGGGCGAGTCGTCAGAGGTTTTCAGCTTTTTGAAGGAAATAAATATTCTAAGTAGTTCAGATAGAAATGAATGATTAGCCAATTAGCAGAACTATTAAAACCCGGGGAAATGTATTTTTAATTTCTGGAGTCTTTAAGGTGTAAAAAATATTTTAAAATGTCTGGAATGTTCAAAGAATTCTATTTGACTGACGTTTGTTTGTTGATTTTAACCTGAGTGTCAAACGTTTGTTTGGATAGTTTAACAAACTGGATCACATGTTGATGTGATCAATTCTAAATCTCCGAGCCGGGAAATGTGTTTCATCGACAGGAAGTGATCAGTATAGAACAGGAAGTGACCGAATGTGAAGCTCTGTATGAACGGTTTCTAATCACAGTATTGGGAGAAATGTTAATATTCAAACTACAGAATTAAAAAAGAAAGAAGTCTGCGGTGTGAATCTGATCTAAAATGAGGATCCGATGGAAATCCACACCGAGCAGGAGGTGAAGGACAGCCGACGTGTTTCTGTCTCATGAATACATTTCTGGAAATGTATTCGACTTGTTATAGCTGTGAACGTATAGCCACAGAGTATACTGTATGTATATTATATGACCATTGAGTTTGTTTCTTTCAAGGAGAACATGTAAAAAAGAAAAAAAGTCTCATCTATGTTTTATATAATCAAGCTTTTTTTGTATTTTTATACTTGAAGAAGAGGACTCATCTGACACATTCTGTAAATTTTTATTTTTCTGGGTTGAAGATTTTTTTATTTTTTCTGAAAACCATCAAAAACAATCCATGATCAGAGTTTAAGAGACCAGGAGGCCACATCGAAAAAAAGGAAGAAAAAGCACATGAACACAGATCCAAGTCCCATTTTGTAGCTGTTTTTCCTCTATTATAACCGACCAGTGTGCGTACGCGACTCAGATTATTCAGTCTCAGCTGTTTCTCAATGGTTTCTCGCTGAATGTGTGATTGTTCAAACCATTTGTGGATGTTGGAATCATGTATATAAACCCAAATAATATATTACAGAATCGATTTTATGTGAGATTTTTATAGAAGGAGAAAAAAAAAGTAATACTCCAGAATGGCATGCATACTGTATACATTCCTGAAATCTGCACGCAGGATCCACGAGGTCTCTTCTGTCAATAATTCTGTGTATACCTGTGAGTGTACCATAGAGTCAACAGAAACTGTACAGTAAACCTAGATTTTTGTATGACGTCGGGGACGAGTGGGTGAAGTTCCAAAAGAAAAGAAAAAAACCCCATGTTGTGAACACCTTCTAAACGCTGTGAGAGTGATGCCTGCTGTGTGCGGTCAGTGTCGTTTGTGAATCGTGAAGAAGAATGACGAAAATCTACAGAGTCAGTATAATAAAGACCAACTAAACCGTGCAAAGAGCAACTTCCGCGACTGGAAGGCGGAAACGTTGCTGCCTGGTGGGAGGAGATCCGGCCCGACCAGGAAGTTGCTGCTTTTTGTACATTCCTGTTGTGTTTTTGTGGAAATAAAGGTGAAGCTCTTATACGAGTCGGCTGCCGCTGCGTCATTTAGCCTTTCTAAAGACCGAAGGCGTTCCGGATGTGGCGAGACCCGGTGACTGCTCCGTGAAGACGCCAGGTACCTCAGACGCCACTCAAACACAGTTCTCTGGTAAATTCTGTTCGTCAACATAAATGATGAGTCCTGCAAATTCTCTCCGTTACACTCGGACTGACTGTAGAACCCGTTACCGACTGTTTGAGTCTGAATGCAGAGGAATGTTCACAGTGACCCCTGCAGGTTGTACTGAGTATGACAGCAGCAACATAGACAAAAAAAGGATTTAAAAAAAAGTTCAAGTTTTTAAAAATGGATTTAAATGTTTCAAATGGTTTTCTTGTATTTATTTGAAACCATTTTATTGATAATTTTTCATGACGTTTTTTCTGTCTAATCTTTTGTTAGATTAAAAAAAGATTCCATTTTTAATCTATATTTATGGGTTGTTTTTATTCACATGTATTTATGAATAAGCTCCATTTTGAACTCTTTATGTTGCGGGTTAAAGATGAATTTTTCTGTGTTACCAGTTTCGAGGAATCTGAACTCCTCAGAGTTTTAACCTGATCTTCACCTGATCGCCTCGTGTTTCCAGAACTCTGATCTTTCACCGCCAGACTCCATCGCCGGCTCCCCCGAGGCCTCGGCTGGATGTCAGCTTCTCTCTAATGAACTCGCACTAATCAATGTTTACCTTCAGAGGAGACGAGCCGGGGGTTAAAGGTCAACCTGGACTGCTCACAGAGTCACTGGGGAGTCATTATGCAGCCTGACCTTCAGCTTTTCTCAGTACGTAACCCGACTATCCTCAGTCTCCAGAGGCATTCTGCCTCCTTCATCACGACTTTCTACATCCGAGAGAAATCTTTAAAGATTCAAAACGTACTCTTTATCTCCTGTATTAAAATAAGATGCTGTAGAAGAATCTGCTTTGACCTGTGAGCGTTCAGATCGCAGTGTGAAAACCATCCAGGATGTTTTGAAATGTTGAATTCAACAGGAATCAATGCGACGGGAAAGAAAACACACATCTCACCTGTTGGTGGAATTATCGACCCAAAGGCCAGACTTTACACTCCTGCAGCTGGAATCACTTTTCCTTCTGAAAATTTTCAACCAGAACTTCAGATAAGTTGATTTTCTACAACAGAAATGTCGAATTAAGAATTTTTATAGAGGTTAAAGATGATAGAAATGAAGATAAAATGTTAATTTTGCAGGTTCTGGAAGCAGCGGATGGCACAGTTTTGGCTTCCTGGTTATTTTCGCTGAAGGAGGTTTAGTTGCTGAACACGTTGAAGCGTAGTTGGACGGTTTTATTTCCGTGTTTTACACACAAACTGAAGGGGAAAGTCGGACTCTGCTCTAACAGCTCCAGGTTTTACAGTCAGACTGCCTCCAGTCCCGTCTCAGTGTTACATGTGCACACATACACACACACCCACACACACACACCCACACACACTGTCACTCCTCGTCTTCCCTCTCCACTTCCTCCTCGCGTTGAGCAACTTTCTGTTTTTTTTCTTCCTGCAGCCCAACAGAGGACCTGAGTGAAGACACCCTGAGGTGGGGGGCGCAGCCGGCTGGAAGGAATACAGACGGTGGGTCCAAACACAGGAAATCCGTTTGTGGTGTGTGTGAGACGATCGACGGATTCCTGAAAGTGACTCAGAGTGTGAAGCGACAGACTCGCCCGGTTCGAACCCTGCAGATCATTGCTTTCACTTTCTGATCGGCTCGTTTTTACGGTGGCTCTCCAAAGTATTGATCCTCCTTAAACGTTTCCACGTTCAGTGTCGTTGCAGAAGCAGGTGGATTTGATTGGATTTCATGTGACAAACCAACACAATGTGGACTGGAAGGAAAATAATTCATGGTTCAGAAAACTCTTCAAATGTTGGATCTAAATGGTGTTTTCTCATTTTTGAGTTTAAATTAAATGAGAAGAGGTGATTAAATAGTGTTTATCTGCCCTAAAGGACATATCTGTGTCTTTTAAAGCCAAGACGGCGTAGAGGGCCCCCTGCTGGTGGTGGTGGATATGACAGGAGCAAGGTGGAAATCAGGCTAGCTAACAGCTAGTTAGCTCATTTCAGCTCATGTTCAGTCTTTTATTAGAAATTTTCTACACTTCAAAAACCTGATGTTTTATTTCTCACCAGGGTTCAAAGGTCAGCTGAAGGATCGATCTGAACTCTTGTGTTTCTGATGTCTCAGGTGGAGAATCAGGACGAATAAAACCAGTCTTCAGTCGGAACGCAAACATGGAAACCTACCCGTGGGCTTTAAACTCTGCGGAGCTGAACGAGGAGCTGCTGGCCAGCCTGCGGCGTTTCCTGACGCTTTATGACCAGCGCCGCAACGTTTTCCGGGAGGCGGCGGAGTGTCTGAGGCGAGGCGGGGGAAGCGAGCGGCGAGCTGCCACTGACAGTCTGGCCGTGGCCCTGCTGGGTCTGCTGCGAGGGCCCCTCGGCGCCACCGTCGGGGGCGTCTCCGGAGGACTGTGGGGGGTTACCGGAGCGGTCGGAGCGGCGGCTTACAGCAGGATGTACGGGCACGTCAACGTGATGGAGGCGTCGATCGGCTTCCTGGGCGGGGCGTTCGGGGGGCTGGTCGGCGGAGCGCTGTCCGGCTCCGTCGCAGGCGAGGCGGAAGTTACTTTCGTGGCATCGGGCAGGAGGTTTGGTGGCGTGGCGAGCACTGTGCTGTGGATTTCTCTTGGCTCCGTCAGCGGCGGCACCATCGGGAGTATCTACGGTGGATCGATCGGCGCGGCGGGCGGAGCGCTCGGCGGAGGACTCGGCGCCCTGCACGCCAGGGCCCTTGTGATTTACATGATGAGTAATTCCATCAATCGCCCTTCTGAGGGAAAAGGCTCGAGTGACACGGTGGAGACGTTGCAGACCAGCGTCAAACCGCTGGTGGAGGAGCTGCTGGCCATCCAGAAGGTCCTCGCTCAGATGAAGTTCAGCTACATGACAGTCGACATCACTGAACAAACCGCCAAGACTCTGGCTGCTCTCCGCTCGCTGGAGGAGGCTCTCAGCGGCTGTCAGGAGGCTGCAGATCCGCCCAGGAGCGCCCCCTGCTGGCAGGACGGAGCCAAACTCTGCAGTGAAGCCCTGGAAGAGCTGAAGAAGATGAAGGCGGAGGTGGACAAAATACTGGAGATGTTTCAGTGAAGGAGAAGCTGAAGGTGGAGAAGTTACGCCAGTGGAAGTTATTGGAATTAGAATAACGTGTCGCTTTAAAATGTCTGATTTACATCAATCAGCATTCATCAAGCGGTGAAAAGTTGCTAAATTGACTCGTTTCTGTCTGTCTTGTCAGTGATTTCAGGCTCCTTGACTCCTCGTCTCCTGCCTGCTTGGTTCGTCTTCTCTTTCCGTCGCTCGGCCTTTTAGTGTTTTTCTGGATTTGGGTCATTTGGATGTTGTGGTTTTTCGATTCTTGCTGTTCTTTCGTTGAGTATCAATCGCCTCAGCAGCTGTGTTTTGTGAATCGAATCCTCCTTTCAGTGAACCGTCTCATATATTCTGAATTTTCCGAACTGTGGAAAATTTAGAATATTTCACTTCTTTATCTTGAAACTCGTTTGACTCTCAAGAAACATGAAAACACGGAGTTCACCAGTCGTTATCTGATCAGGATAATTGAGTTCATTTCAAACTGATCAATGATCTGCAGAGTGCAAAGGTCACAAACACACACACACACACACACAGCCTGTTCCTGAATCTGTTCAGTGTTATTTTTGCTCTTAATCATTCAAAAATGTCAATCTGCTGCAGTTCCTGACACCTCTTTATTCTTTATTCTGTAACTTTATGTAATTTAATGTGTTTTAATGAGATCGACTGTTGGAATAAATCTGTCTGTCCTGGAACTGGAGCTTTGCAGTTTATCTTTACTGTGATTGTGTAGGCCTACAGAAGGTTTAAGAATCTGTGTGAACGGATGAAATGCTTCACACTGATCTGGTTCTTCCTGATGTTTATATTTCAGACTAAAAAAGCTAATTTAACCTCAGTATTTTAAAAAAGCAGAAGAAGCTGAAGAAAGCAGAATGAATTGAAATCTTTGAAGAAACAGCAGCTCACAGATGAAAACGCAAGACATTTTATTGACATTTTTGGTTAAAATCAGACCTTTTAAATGAAGTTAAATTGACGGTTTGTCAGATTTGTGAAGCTTCTGCGGCGACGGCGTTCATCCTCTGCAGCTCCTTCAGGGTGTTCCTGCAGAGCTTGGCTCCGTCCGCCCAGGAGGGGGCGCTCTCCTCTCCAGCAGCGAACGCACCCAGGGTCTTCTCCATCACGCCCAGCGCCACCAGCGTTCTCACCGTCTGCCGGCTGACCTTTGACCCCAGCTGTGTGGGGTCCCGGTCCAGACAGACGGCCTCCATGTTCCTCAGCTCCGCCTTCAGGGGGCGGATCTTCCGAAGCAGGTTTTCCACCTCGCTCCGTCCCAGCTTCTCCTTCCGCCGCCGCCTGGAAACAAACCTCACACACAGAGCGGCGAACCCCCCGATGAGCAGCGCCCCCACCGCGGCGCCCGGCCCGCCGAGGGCAGAGCCGGCGAGAACCCCCGCTGCGAGAACGGCCAGCAGAAGACCTGCAGAGACCGCCATGGCCCCCGAACCCTGCGCCCCCCCGGGGGGGCCTCCGCCGCTCGCCACCCGCTCCAGCGCCTCTGCGGCTCGGAGGAAAGCGTCCTCGTATTGGCCGCTGTGGCGGACGAAGGCCGTCAAGCTTCTCCTGAGAGAGTCTTCCGGAGACGACGCCCCGGAGCGTCGCCGGATCGACTCCAGCATCGCCGCCTGGAGGACAGATGTTGTCACTGCAGCTCCTGGAAGTTCCCAAACGGCACATTTAATGCTAGCTTCTGATTTAACGTCTCATTTCTTCATTTTCCTTTAGGCTGAGTTTAAATCTGCTGCTTAAGATGCTGAAATGTGAAAGAACGCTTTCAGTTCTGTGGAAGAGGAGCAGAACTTCAGACTTTGCGCAGTATTACAGATGTTTGCTTTTTCTTTTAATTTGTAGTAATACGAACTTTTAAATCAACTCTTAAAGGAGTGATCAATTTACAGCACGAATGATTGAATGTCAAAATTTTGTTTCTATTAAAAGGAAAAGGAAAAAGCTTAATTTCACTTTTATTTAAATACAAATAAAAATAAAAATCCTACTGTAAATTTAACAGTTTAGTTTCTTACATAATGAATAAAAATGAAAGAATAAAAACTTTCAGCCCCAGTTTAACTCTTGAGCTTCATAACAGTCTGAACAAACAAGTGTTTGATTGTTGGTGATTCCAGGAAATACCAAGTTTTTCAGAAATGTTGTGAATTCAGACGATCCAATCCTGGAGAAGCAGAAAAGATGAGTCTCACCTCTGACCTCTGACCTCCACAGCAGCTTTAACGGATCCTTTACCCTCCTCCTGCCGTCGCAGAACAGCAGCCTCTCTGACTCCCAGACTCTGATCTGACTGTGTGGATCGGATGGGGAAGACCTCCGCCTCTCCGATCTGATCCAAACGACAGATGTGTCGTTCACGGGCGAGTCGGGCCGTTTGAACGATGGGAACCGGTTCCCGGCTCTCACCGAGCTGTTCGTATGTTCCAGTCGCCCACGAGTTTCAGCAGGCTCCAGTCACCTGAACACAGCAGAGGAGTCAGTGGAGACGGAGGCGGCATTTCGGACTAACTGGTCACTGGAAAATAACGGACTGACGCTAATGAGGAAGTCTCCTGGAGATCAGTGACGCTCACCAAGCAGCTGAGTCTTTTGAAAGCAACGGATCCTCACGATCCGGCTCCCATTGAAGATCCACAGATCCCAGCTCAGCTGACGGAGAACTGACAGGATGAGGGAGGAGCAGGAGGAGGGCAGGTCTGATCTGCCACAGATTCCCCCGGAGGTGGGGGCGCGGCTCTACGCTGGGGCAAGAGGGGGCAGGATGCCTGTTTTAGGGTACAATCAAGTTTTTAGGAGTTGAGAAAAAATAATAGATTACCCTCAAACTGAATAAAGACCAGACCTTCTTCAGAAAAGACAAAAGGATTTGTTTGGTCTCTCCTTCGCTCCCTCTCTCTCTCTCTCTCTCTCTCTCTCTCTCTCTCTCTCTCTCTCTCTCTCTCTCTCTCTCTCTCTCTCTCTCTCTCTCTCTCTCTCTCTCTCTCTCTCAGAGTTTCCAGATCTGACTCACTGTTTCCACAACAAACAACAATGTAAAACAGCCCAACTCAGTAAAAACCTGGCCAACTCTCAACCTCTTGTCAAACTCATGTTAAAATCTTATTTGCATAATAGAACATGTCATGAACACGCATCTCCACTGAATAAAGAAAGACCAAAGGCAACAGAATCCAAGGATCCCAACTTCCAATCCAATCCGATCAATCCAGTTTATTTATAAAGCACTACTAAAAACAACAGTGTTGACTAAAGTGCTGTACAAACACAAAGTAAAAACAAGAGAAATAGACATGAAAATATTAATAAGACAACACTGACATCCGACAGGCGCCCACATGTCTTAATCCAGTCATCAGAGGAGAATTTGGCTCTTTTCTCTGTGGAGAGTTACTTGTAGACATCACTTCTTTTTTTCTGAGTCCTCAACACTAAATCTGAAATGAAACAATGGCCGTCCGCGCATGAAGTATGCACGGACCATTATACTTCATGCACGGACCATCAGTGTTAACATTATTATTAGTTCAAAATTCCTCCAAACCAAAAGTCCCTGTTAAAATGACATTTAAACTTAACATTTATTTTATTTGTGATTAATGTCCTTATTTTTCCAGGATTATCAAAGCTGCAGCTGAATCTGTTGATGGGAACTAAATGAGATTTATATTCATTTGTTCCGTGCGTTTACATGGGACTTTGTATTCCTGTGTAAATCCAAATAAAGCCCAATCCCGCTCTAAAGTGACCACGTAAACGGCTGAAAACTTTATTCAGAATTTAGTTTAAATCCAAACAGAGCGGCCTGTTTATTTTCCTTTGGAAGCGGAATTTCAGGTAAACTGGGCGCGACTTCACTCCGGTCACTCTGCGCATGCTCCGCTGTGATGACGCAATATTCCAAGATGGCGGCCCGCGGTTCGAGTCGCAGTGAGAAGAGGATTTTTAGAGATTTTTAGAGAAAAGAGGCAGTTTTAGAGGAAATGGAAACAGCGAAACGAGCGGATGGACGTACGGAGCCCCGGACATGACATGGTAAAAAAAAAAAATTTAATTGTGGCCACGAATTACTAATTCGTTCCTTCGAATTAATAAATCGTGCGCACGAATTACTAATTCGTTCCCTCGAATTAATAAATCGTGCGCACGAATTACTAATTCGTTCCCTCGAAATAATTAAATCGTGCGCACGAATTACTAATTCGTTCCCTCGAAATAATTAAATCGTTCATATACTGAACAGTTCAGTAAAGTTGGCAGCATATTGACAGATACGGACTTTCATTCTCAATAACTCTTTAACAAAACGTCAGTAACATACAAAGGGCACTGCATCCCATCGTTGTGAGGTGGACGATATGCTATAAGCTCATTTTTATTAAAAATATCTGTCTATCAAGCAGCAGAAACAATATTGATTTCAATCAGCACCCGGTAGTGCTGCGGGCTTCAGGGACCGTCTACAATTTACAAGACGCTGCAACAGTGAAGACAAATACCATATCCAATAAATTTGATAGGAGACAAATGAAGGTTGTAGCGGTTATGGTGACACTGTAGTAAATCCCAGTGGTGGTATTACGTTTTTTTTGTTGTTGTTATTTTAGTTGTTGTTTTTTTTGTTTGTTTTTTTTAGCTATTTGTCTTCACTGTTGCTGCGTCTTGTAAATTGTAGACGGTCCCTGAAGCCCGCAGCACTACCGGGTGCTGATTGAAATCAATATTGTTTCTGCTGCTTGATAGACAGATATTTTTAATAAAAATGAACTTGTAGCATATCGTCCACCTCACAACGATGGGATGCAGGCGCCCTTTGTATGTTACTGATATTTTGTTAAAGACTTATTGAGACTGAAATTCCGTATCTGTCAATATGCTGCCAACTTCACTGAACTGTTCAGTATATGAATGATATAACTAATTCGTGGGAACGAATTAGTAATTCGTGCGCACGATTTAATTATTTCGAGGGAACGAATTAGTAATTCGTGCGCACGATTTAATTATTTCGAGGGAACGAATTAGTAATTCGTGCGCACGATTTAATTATTTCGAGGGAACGAATTAGTAATTCGTGGGAACGAATTAGTAATTCGTGCGCACGATTTATTAATTCGTGGGAACGAATTAGTAATTCGTGGCCACAATTTAATTTTTTTTTTACCATGTCATGTCCGGGGCTCCGTATGGACGAGCAGGACAATGAGGACATTTTCAAAGCTGCAGCATCAAAAGTTAATCTAGAAACAAAGAGGAGAAAAACGCTGTTTATTTCCGTTAGAGGTAAGTACGCCACGGCTGCCCTCTGTCCAATCAGAACGCTCCGCAGACCCTCTACGTTTGTAAAATAGAAAAAAAACTTTAATTTGTTTTGATGCAATGTACTTCTTTACCTAAATAAGATGAACTCTAATCTACTTTCTTTGTTAATTTTATCACTCTCTTGGCAAAATTCTATGTTGATAAATGTAAATTCATATAGAAAAGCTTCCTTTATTCCTGTTCACAGTGAGGTCAAACAGTTCATTGAATCGACTAAATTTTCTCTTAATCTAAAGACAATAGAAACTGTGAACATTTGTACACATTTTTGCAAACCCCTATAACTCTTGGCAAGTTAAGCTTCTTCAGTTTTATGTTACAAACTCAGAATTTTGAATAAAGGTTTGGAGAAAAAAAATGCTTTGCAGCATTACAGAGGATTTAATCTTTCATTTTTCCCATGTAGACACCAAGCTCGGAAATGTAATTCTGAACTGCGTAGTCCAGAATAAACCAATTCCGAATTGAAAACACCTTGGAACCACACTGTTCCACTGATGGGAGTTAATCAATTTCATTAGTATTTACAGTAACAGTAACATATTTATAGTTTACAGTACATTTTAGTAATAGGTTTCTTGATTTTTTTTTTTTTTTTTTTTTAGGACAGTATTACATGAAACAAAGATTTCTCTTAGAAATCGTTTACACACACGCACGCACGCACAGTCTTGTATTTCTATCCTTGTGGGGACCGTCCATTGACTCCCATTCATGTCTAGCCCCTAACCCTGACCCTTACCCTAACCCTAACCCACACCACAACAAAGCCTAACCCTAAAGAAATGTTTTTGCACTTTTACTTTTTTCAGTAACAACAACATGGTCAAGAAAACACTGTTTCTCCTACTTAGGACCGGAAAAAGGTCCCCACAAGGCACGTCGTTCCACGTTTTGCTATCCTTGTGGGGACATTTGGCCCCAACAAGGATAGAAATACAAGAACGCTCACACACACACACACACACACACACACACACACACACACACACAGTTTTGGCCGTTTGATCGGATTGGTAGCCATGAACAGGAACAACTTGATTCCAATAATTTCTTTTGGAACTCTGTTTGGGATATTCTTAGTTTCAGTCATCAGCCTTTCTGTCTCTTATCCCATCATGTTGTCGCCTCATCACTTGATTGTATTGATGCCAAACTTTAATAAGAACTGGAAATGTCCAATAAAACAGTAGAAATAGGAAAATATATCATATCATAAGTGAGGGATTTGTTGTTTGCAAAGTACTTAATAGATTACTGGAGTTTATTAATATACAGAGAAATGTAAACATTTTAGGGTTATTTTATTTATGTCTAGGAAAAATGATGTTTTTGTGTTTTTAATTTTCCAGAATGCATTCACAGTGTTTCTGCTCATCTGATTGATTCCAGCCTCATTTCATTCACTGTGCGATCTGCTGCCCTGGACTCCTCCACTCTTCTCTTCTCACATTTTGTTCAAGTTCACGTTAATTTCTTCACTTTGTGAAGTTTTTGTTTCTGTGTGGAAAGATTTGAATAGAATAAAATAATCAGTCATCACCATGACAGCTTCATACGATTAAATGTGAGACAAACAAAATGAGTTAAAAGAATCATAACGTGTCATATAGGTTAAAGTTAATGAGGAAAGATGAAAACATATAGGAAGTCTGTTCAATCACTGAAAATCAAAGGAAAGCAGGTGCAGTATAAAATACTTTATTAGTTGAAATGCAGAAGCAAAGTAGAAGTTCATCATTCATAAGCTTTAGTAATAAAAATACTTTAAATATTTTACAAATCTTCAGTCCTGCAGAGGAGAGAAGCTGCTCGTTGTTTTAAAGATCTTTTTAAATTTAAACAGATCGATGTAAATGATCAGAGGCTTCCTCTTCAAAATCATTGATCCGTCCCTCGAACCTGAACATCTCCTTCATCTGTGTCATCGTCTTCATCATCTTCATCAGGTTGACGCTCGTTAGTGTGCAGTGGCTTGTAATTAGCTTCATCACTCAAACCATAGATTTCTACTTTCTGTTTTCTCTGCAAATAATGTAGACAGTGCGTGTGTGCGTGTGTGTGTGTGAGACAAACTCTTCGTGGTTTTAGCTGGTTGTACTGCAGTTGTGATGTTGTTGCATGCATTTTCACCTGAGCATGCATGCGGCATCACAGTGTGGCCACGGCGATGTGTTGTGCTTGTGAAGCTTCAGTGTTGCCATGGCGATGTCAAGCTTCAGCGTTGCCATGGCGATGTGTTGTGCTTGTAAATTTGTAGTGTTGCCATAACAATGTGTTGTGAAGCTGCAGCGTTGCCATGACGATGTGTTTTGCTTGTGAAGCTGTGCCGTTGCCATGGCGGTGTCTTGTCAAGCTGCACCGTTGCCATGGTGATGTGTTGTGAAGCTGCACCGTTGCCATGGTGATGTGTTGTGAAGCTGCACCGTTGCCATGGTGATGTGTTGTGGAGCTGCACCGTTGCCATGGCGATGTGTTGTGGACCTGCGCCGTTGCCATGGTGATGCGTTGAGCTTGTGAAGCTGCAGCGCCGTTCGCCCTGCAGGATGTTTCGCTCTCTCAGAGGGAGATGTCCGAGGAGACGTGCAGCTGCTGCCCCGCCTTCCACTTGGCGCTGCGGCGGCCGGCGTCCGCCCGTCTGTACGGCTGATTCCTCAAATCTGAGGAAGACGAAGGGCAGAGCGTGAAAGAGCAGAAGGCCGTCGATGGATCCCGAAGGTCACGGCCTGCTGACGACGGTCAGTCTGTGTGGATTAAGAGACGTCACCTCGTCGCTGAAGACGGAGTCACAGAAGAGGCGAGAGGAGCGTTTGGCAGAGCGAGCCGTGAAGGGCACGGACTTAAGAGCTGAAGGCGGGAAGAGAGGAGGAGGAAGAAAAGAGAGAACATGAAGTTTCAAAGGAAGAGCTGCAGCAGAGAAAAGTTGAAAGAGGAAAGTTTAGAAGCACAAATATGAGATTTTTAATTAAAGCTAAAGGTTTGAAGTGACAAATTAAAAAAGATTAAAGTATTCAAAGCTGCCATCCCGAGTCCCGTCAGCTCAGCAGCACCGAGGCGTCGTTTACACGACAGTGTTTTGAATTGAAAACGGAAAATCTTCTTTTGGGAGTCCGTTTCCATGACAGCGGCTCTCAGAGCAACTGAAAATAAAATTTTCAGCATTTCCGTGACGACGTCTTGACGTTGTTGTGTTTCTGTGGCGGTGTGGCGTACCCGTGATGATGTCCTCGATGGCGCCGTCCTTGCCCTCCCTCACCAGAGGAGACACCTGCCTCTTCTTCAGCTCGGCGATCAGATCCATCTGGGGGAGTTTGGGCGTCACAGGAAGCTGCAACGAACAAATCCAGCTGCTGAAACGGTCCACTGTTGGCTGCAGGTGGGTGTTGGTGTTGTGTCTTTGATCCACTGAGAGGGAGGGAGAGGTCACCTTGTTGTCCGCCGCCTCTGGTCTCGGGGGCGTCGTCGGGGCGTCACAGTTCAGGACCTGCTGCTTCCTGCGGTGCTGGTTTTCCTGCTCGGCTTGCTGTCGGGGCGGAACGGGCCGGCGTTAGTATTCAGATTGAGGGGTTCCTCTCGCGGCTCTCACCTGCCGGCTCCTCACCTTGTAGGCTTTGATGAACCTGACGAAAACTGGGAAAAACATGGAGGGCGGCGTCGTTTTGGAGTTCTCTCCAAAGTACTCCACGGCCGAGTCGTACACGTCCTGAAAAACAGAGTTTACAAGGAGACTGAAGAGCAGGACGAGGAGGCTGCAGTGGGCGGAGGACGCTGCGTCGCCTGAGCCGACCTGCGCCGTCTTCCCGTCGCTCGTCACGGAGTCCAGCAGCTCGGCGCTGCCGCTGAGGAACTTCTGCAGCACCGGGTTGTCTTGGTCCACCGAGAACTCCCTCCTGGTCACCTCCATGCCTCGCTCCAGAGCCCGGACGTCCTGCAGGATGCTGTCCAGGGAAACTGAGGGGGAGGTCAAGAGGTCACCCGGGTTAACGTTCCAGTGAAAGGAGAGGCAGCTTTGTTTTTGACGTTTTGGAAAATGAAATGACTCTTTCAGATTCAGTGTTCACATATCTGCATTCTTTTCATAGTCCTCATTTATTCTCCGGTTTGGTGTTGAAGTTGGTTTCCCATTGGGAAGTTTGTCCCTCTCTGGCCTGACTCTGCAGCCTGCCTTGAAGCAGACTTCATTGCGTCGCATTCACTGAGGACTCTGGATTCCAGCCGCGGCGTCTCACCCAGCGCCGCCTTGTCCAGGAAGTGCAGCTCGGTGTGGAAGCTCTGCAGCTCCGGGTATTTCTCCTCGATGACGTCGGCGATGAAGTGCAGCAGCGTCTGCCGTCGGTCCGTGGATTTGGTGTCCAGCAGCTTGAAGGAGGCGGCGGGAAAAAGATTAAAATTCACGCCTGATTGTGTTTGGAGAGAGAGAGCGGTCGGTGTCCTCACCAGGTCCAAGCTCTGCAGGCGGAAGCCGTACGCCGCCCCACGCTTACTGCTGTTCATGTAGTTTCCAAACGCCAGGATGATCTTTAAGGCCGCAGACAGAGGCAGGATGAGAGCTGCTGCACGAGGACTTCAGGAGAGAACCGGCGATGAAGAGGAAGACTCACCTCCAGGATTCTCTTCAGCTTGCTGGAAGACTTGATTGACATGGAGGCTGCGATGATGGCGTTCAGTTGCTGGAAGGAACAGTGTCAGTGATCTGCACGTTTGGAATTTAACTCGGCATCTTCTCTGTCCTCGGTTCCTCGGTTCTGGCTCTGGCTCTGTGGGACTCACCGGCTGGATCAGCTGCACGCTCTCGGGGAAGTTCCCCATGAAGGTGAGCGTGCTGATGCGCTGCTGGAGGCGCGGGATCTTGCTGAAGCGCACCATGAAGCGGTCCTCCTCGCTGAGCTCGTCCAGGGGCCGGCCCTCGCACTCGTAGGTGTGGATGAGCTTCATTTCGTACTCGCTGGGGATGAAGCGCTCCAGCAGCTCCAGGAAGTCCAGGCTCAGAGCCCTCTGGTTGTACCTGCAGGAGGGAGCGGAAGTTAAGCCTGGCGGCGTCCGAGCGCCGTGGCGACGCCGGTCAAAGCGTACGTCTCGATGGCGCAGCAGATGTCGGATGCCGCCATCCCTTCCTTGCGCAGAGTGATGGCCAGGTTCTTGGCTCGGTTGGGCTCCATCAGGGACACTTTGCTGGGGGTCTTGTGAGCCATCTTCATCTTCAGGGTGCCCGGGTCGACCGAGGCAGACTGGGCTTTGGTCTTGAACTGCTCCTCAAAGGTGGACATGTTCAGCTCCTGATCAGAGAGGCCAAACACACCAACCAGCAGATTATTGATCGTGGGGAACTCGGGGAACCGTTTGCTTCGTGGTCAATTGAGAGAGAGTTAATGGAGAACAGAGTTCTCAAATGGAACGAGAGAGTTTATCGATGGATCAATTCCAGCCGATGGATCAAACCTCTAAGACGCGCTCGTCGTCCAGCTCGTTGAAGATGGTTCCCGCCACCTGGCTGGACTTCAGCGCCTGCCAGTTGAAGAGCGGCATGCGGTATTTGGTCTGAATCGGCTTCTTCTTCTTACAACCTGAGAGACGGCGGGAGTTCTGAACAAAGAGAGACTCTGCTTCCCCTTCCCTCTGAAATCTCCTCCATCACATCAGTCTGATCACTTCATTGACCAACGGAAACTTTCACAATCTGCATCATGAAATAGTAGCTCCATTCAGCTGGAATTAAGCTGAAACAAAAGATAAATCATTCAGGAACTAACTGTTGACACTCTTTATCGAAGACGCATTAAATGAAACCTGCTCGACTCACCTGGAGGTAGAAGAGGAGGTGGAGCTGCTGGCGGTGGAGGCGGTGGAGGAGGAGCTACAGCTGGAGGAGGAGGAGGAGGAGGAGGGGGAGGGGGAGGAGCTACAGCTGCAGGTGGAGGAGCTTGTAACGTCTCGGACTCCGAGGAGGTGGGAGCAGCTTCGGGGTCGTGACCTGAATCAGGTTCGTCTTCAGCTGTCGGAGGAACAACAGCAGCTTTAAGGCGTGTCGTCCTGGATTTACAGGAGCGCAGTCCGGTGAGGTCCTGACCTCTCTGTGGCACCAGCTGGACGTCCAGGTGACCCGAGGGCGAGCGCTCCAGCCGGACCAGGCCGCGCTCCACCAGGGCCTGAACCTTGACCTCCAGCTCCCGGAGAGCCTGGTGGGAGCGGTCCAGGTCTCGCTCTCGCTGGCTCCGCCTCTCGTCCTGCAGCTCTCGCTCCCGCTCTCGCTGCTGCAGCAGCGCCGCTTGGCAGCAGGACTCCCGGAGACTCTCCTGAAACGCCGGCAGCACCGCGTGCATTTGTGGGATGAGCAGCAGAGCGGTGAACTCCTCCCCTCCCCCCTCCCCCCCCCTCCACCGCGGCCGAGGCGTACCTTCAGCAGCTCCACCTCCTTGGTGCTTTGAATGAGCTTCTTCTCCAGCTCGGACACCTTGTCGACGGCGTCGCGCTCGCTCTCCTGCAGCCTGGAGCTCAGCTGGACACACACCAGGACAGACAAGTCATCCTCCACTCCACACAAACCGCTGCAGCCGCGGGTAAGCAGGCCCGAGCGCTCCCGGCTCCACCTGGGCGTTGTGCTCCTGCAGCTCCTCCATGTGCTCCAGCAGGGCGTTCTTGGTCTCGGCGTCCTCCAGCAGCGCCCCCACGTCGAACACGTTGTCCAGGTAGGCCTGGATCTGCACCAGCAGCCTGTCGCTCTCCGTGAACTTTAACCTCTGCTGACACGAGAAAAAGGGAGGATCAATAACGATCTGAAACATTTTCTCTCTGCTGCCGCACGGCCCGGGATCAAAGGTCATACTGGCCTCCAGGTAGTCGTCCAGGCCGTGCTGAGTGAACTCGAACTGCAGGTGGACCCTGAAGTTCATGTTCTCCACCGAGTGAACCACGATGTTGATGAACTGCATGCACGCCACCTGGTGGACACAGGCAGCCACAGCAGATCAGTCTGAAACTGCTTAAAACTGAGGGAAATCACAAATCGTTTGGAATGAGAAGGGCAAAAATGACAAAATATGTCCTGTTGTGACTTTATGAAGCACCAAAGACATCAGAGTAATTGGTATAATAAGATTTTTTAAGAGAAAATGTAATTAGCCCTCTATCACAGTGCAGCACAAACATCTGGAATTCAGGGGCGTAGTTATTAAATTTGAATGAGGAAGTTATCTTGCTCGAGGACGTTTGATGAGTGATTTTAAAAACCTAGAAGTGTTTGTCGTGTCGTGAATTCCAGCTTCACCATGAAGTCGATGTTGCTGTCTTCAAGACGGAAATACTCCATGAGCTTCTCGAACCGGCTCTTCTCTCCACACACCTGAAAAACACACCCGGACATAGAAATACACGTAAATCAAGAGTAGCGGAAGAGGAGGAAGGATTAAATAGGATTAAAAAGGTTTTACTCCAGACTACATTCTATTGAATTAGATATGTGATTTCTGAATGTATATAAGGATGTATAGGTTTGGATGTGCATATATACATTCAGATAATGTAAGTTTAATAATTATTTATCTAGAATCTTGAATGTTTTGAACACCAGGGGGCAGTGTTCTCTCACTCAGCGGCTCATTGCAGTCTGACTGACAGAAATCTCACAGCTCGTTTCACATCAGCCTCTCGGCAGACAAGTAATCTGATTACAGAGACGGGTGAAGAGCATCAGGCTGCAGATTGAGCAGAATCAGCGACAAATAGTCCGTAGTAATGAAGGAAGAGCGGAGTGTGTGTGTGTGTGTGTGTGTGTGTGTGTGTGTGTGTGTGTGTGTGTGTGTGTGTGTGTGTGTGTGTGTGTGTGTGTGTGTGTGTGTGTGTGTGTGTGTGTGTGAGTGAATTGGAGCTGCTGTGTGATCATGGCTGCCTCCTAATACTTTCCTCTGACTCTTTTTACTCACTCATGTCTCCTAAATAATGCAGCAGGCCGACCTGATGGCCCGAAGAGCCACAACACAAAGCGCACACACACACACACACACAGACAGCTGTGCTCTGCAGCAGGTGAGGTGGAATAGCAGCTCCCGGTTCTTCGTTTCGAGGCCTCCACTTGCTGCTCTTATCGGTTATATTTTAATCCGAAATGAGAAACGAGGTCTGATTCAGAGGAAACGGCTGCTTTCTTTTCATGATGCGTTCGAGGACTGAAGGATAAACTGGTTAACAGAAATGTTCCTCAGCCTGCAGTGAAATTCAGCAGAGATAATCTGTCTTTAATGTCTGACCTTCAGCCGTTTCCCTGACGGACCGAGCCGTTCCTGCTTCTCTGAATATTTTGATGATCATTTAAAACGATTTTCTTCTTTCCTGAAATTGTTTTTTTTTTTCTTTTCTTTCAAGCCTCCCTAAATCCTTCAATATGAAGACTTTGCTGTTCTTTTTCTGTAGCCGTTATGTCACTGACGTGCTGAGAATCATTCTAGTTTGCTCCTGCACCTAAACTTCTATGTAACTTTTCTGAACTTGTGAAAAAGTCTTTTCCTGCCTTTATTTCAATTCTTCCCACGTCTGCTTCCTCCTGGTGAAGCTCCGCTGTTAAATCTGATGAAATCCTCCGTTTGCTCTCATTAGACTTGGTTCCTTGACGGCAGCTCGGCGTGGCGAGCTGGAAAAGCTCGAGCAGAGCGAGTCTTTTCGCGGCGTTCGGCTTGTTGCTTGGCAGCTTTCCCCCCA
Source organism: Salarias fasciatus (assembly GCF_902148845.1). Taxonomy (NCBI): domain Eukaryota; kingdom Metazoa; phylum Chordata; class Actinopteri; order Blenniiformes; family Blenniidae; genus Salarias; species Salarias fasciatus. Next base: position 2,897,415 of record NC_043752.1, on the reverse strand, counting down.
CCCCGGGGTATTAATAGCCCCTCTGAGTTCAGGTTCACGCCGCCGTCTGTCTTGTCGTTGTCGCCACGGGAGGCGACAGGTGCTGCTTCCTGCTTTCAAAGACCAGAGGAGGCCGAGGAGAGGTCAGAGGTCGCTCCGCGAGTGCTTCGCATATTTTCCTGCTCTTCGGTGGTGAACAGCCGCACGGAGCAGCTGATGGAGGAGGAGACCCCCGACCTGGTCCAGCACCGTGGAGGAGCTGGAGCATGAACACAACCCGTCTCTCAACTAATCCGCCTCTGGACTTGAGAAAAAGTGAAATTATATTTTCTGGGCGGATCAAGAGAGAACTGTAGAAATAGAGCTGAATGAGTGGAGCTGAATGGATGTTGTTGCTGCTGCTGTTGTTGTTGTTGTTGCTGAGAGGCTGTTAGTTGCCGTTTCTCACCTCTTTGAAGTTGTCGAACGCGGACAGGATGATGTCATGACCTCCTCGGACCAAACACACGGCCGCCAGCAGCTCCAGAACCAGAGCTTTGGTCCTGAGGGGCAGAGCAGCACATGTCGGTGTGTGCATGCATGAATGCATGCGTGTGTGTGGTGTGTGTGTGTGTGTTACCTGGGGTTTCTGTTGTTCAGGCTCAGTGTGATCTCGTTGACGCAGCACGGATGTTTCATCACCTCGTTGAAGCCCGACTGCAGAAACCAAGAGAACAAACTGAATTCTGACCTGGCTGGAAAAGTTCTTAAAACTTTCTGGGAGGATGGAGGCAGCAGGCTGACATGAATCGTTGTAGAAGTACCTGGTAGTTCATGATGGCTCGCAGACACATGATGCAGAGATGGACGTCGTCTTTCTGGCTCACGCCTCGAGAGTTCCTCATGACTTTCCTGTTAGGAGAATACACAGTAAAAATACGGCCAAAGCCAAGTGACGGATGATTCCTGCTGATCTGATGGAGCCAGCGATGAAGGTGAACTTCATCCTGGTGGGTGAAAACATGACGGCGCTCCACATGAAAAAAAAACTTCACTGCCGTTTGATTAGCAATAATTGATAAAAACACGTACGATTCAGATCAATGCCAGTAAAAGGAGAAGAAACAATCCTGTTTTGAAAAATTCACTGATTCATCAGGCTGTTGAAGAGCCGTGATATCAGTCCGCTGGCTGCCCCGCCCACATTCCTGTCATTCTCAGTCCGTCTCAACAGAAGCCGCGAGCCAAAAGCCGGTCGGACGGATTAGACGTCCGTTTTTATAGGCGGGACATGTTCCAGGGGAAGGTTAGTGGAGCCTTCTAGTGGCTGTGGTGATTATGACAGGAGCAATGTAGAGAGTCAGAGGACGGATGACCTTGAAGATGGACGACCTTGAATGCGGCGTCCCCAAAAGAGTTTTGGCTGAATATTACAAGATATTAAAGACACATGGACTCAAACCACTGCTGTTAGCATCTTTAAATACAGTTAGAGACGTGGACTCGGAGTAAATGTACTGAACTTCTCCCATGTTTCCTGGTTTCATATCCAGTTTATCTGATTCGGTTCAGTCGAGCGTCTTCCTCACTGCAATCAAACACTTTGAGTTGCAGTGTTTTGAATGAACTCGTCCTACCTGACTGTGAAGGCCTTGCTAGCCTTGGCGGCGCCGTGAGTCGGGGAGTTGCTGGCACTTCTGCTCAGATCTTCCACGGACTTGTCCACGGTTTTGCCTCGGTCGGCGGGCAGCGAGCCGTTGTCCAGCGCTTCCGCGTCAAACCTGCGAGTCGCGGGCAGCGTGAGCGACCATCCTCACCTCCGCCGGGTGGATCAGCGAGAGATGTGCGGTCCGGCCTCGGAGGAAGGAGGCGGTACCTACGTGACGGCGCTGTGGGCCACGGAGAGGTAGTCCACGAGAACGTCCAGACCCTGGTTCTCCTCGTTCAGGAACTCCTGAGCCCATCTGGAGGCGGGAAACACGTCAAAATGCAAAACAATGAGAAAACAGAGGGACGAAGAGGACGATGTGTCGTCCGGGCCTGGAACTGCAGGCGGACTCACCCGATGTGGTTGGTTCTGAGGGAAATCTCCAGCTCTCTGAGGACCTGGGTGGACTCCTGCACTCGTCTCTTAAACTGAGGAACACACACATTATTTCACTTTATTTCAAGGGATCAATAATAATTTCTATTTCAGTATATCCCTGTTTTAAATTATTATTATTTTATTTTTTCACTACACAGCAACAAACAATAAGACTGCCCAAAGGAAGAAAAAAAAAAAATCCCAATAATATAAATAATAATAAAAAGAATGATTTGTTTACTTTTCAACTGCTATATATATTTTGTAATATTCTGTATTTTCTAATATTTCATATATTCACAATATTTTACAGATTAATAAACGGCATCAGATTTTTTCCAGAGTACACGTTATAATCAGACCTCATTAGCATAATCAAAGATTAAAACAACTTGTGATCCGAGTCTCAGCCTGGCCTTTTCAGATTCTTTGCAGGATTTAATCTGCTGGATTAACTGGGTTTTGTTGATCAGTAACACTGAGAAGGTAGTTCTGCACGTTCGCTGCCAGTTGGAGCTCTTGATGATGGAAACGTGAGTGAAGGAGGTGTTGAAATATGGAAAATCCTTCAGTCTCAGAAGCGAACAGTGTCAGTGAGAGTGTGATGAAAAACTGAGGTGAGAAAAGCTGCTTTGCGTTCATGGGATTGTTTGTAGCTTGTTTGACCTTCCTGCTGACTCCGCCGTGGTCCAGATGACATCTCAGCTTCTCCAGATAAGCAGAAGGTGGATTCTTCACTTGAAAACGCTCCTGCAGACACAGAAACACGTTACTGTGGAGCATTAGCATTAGCATTAGCAGAGCGTGGCGCCTCGCAGACATCGGTTTGATCACAGATTGTAAACCTGGTCTTTATGATCCAGACCGCTACCTGGTCACAGATGAGGTCCCACTTCTTCTCGTTGTCGTACTGGCTGAGGATCTTCACCTTGTCCGGGGGGAGGTTCATCGTGTTCTTCAAGCAGAAACACACAAAACAGAAGAGACTTTTTACTTTGAAAGTGGAAATAAAGCAGAGCTGAAACCTGTGAGAGTTAATCACACTCTGATTAACTCTAAACTCACATGATCGACTCTAAACTCATCTGATTACCTTTGAAGTTGTCTAATGAACTCTAAACTCAGTGGAATAACTCTAAAGTTATGCATCTTAATTCAAATCAACTGGATTGAATCTAAGCCCATATGAGTAACTCTAAATTCACACAACTGTAAACCAATGGGATTAAATGTAAACCAACTGGATTAACTCTAAACTCACTAGATTAAATCTAAACCAACTGGATTTACTCTAAATTCACTGGGTTAAATATAAAATAACAGGATTAACACAAGACAACTAGATTAATGCTAAACCATCTGGATTAACTCTAAACTCACAAAAGAAAAGTGGGAATTAGAGATGAACGTTTTGATTGATGATCAAAATTGGGAACAAGTCTGGGAAATTGGTCACAAACTAACCAACAGTCCATCTTGGAAAGAGTTTTATTGGAAAGTGAACGTGAGATACTTTAAAACGCCTTTTTTAATTTCTAAATTTGACAAGACAAAAACAAATTTGTGCTGGAGGCAATGTGGACATATTGGGGATCATACACACATTTTTTGGGACTGTCCAAAACTGAAAACATTTTGGGAGGGAATCAGGGGGGAAATTTCAAAATTATTTCAAATTTATATCGAGTTCGACCCGCTGATCTTTGTGTTTGGAGTACTCCCTGTAAAGGTTTTAAATAAGGATGAAAACTACCTTCTAAATGTAATGGTTTTGGTGGCAAAAAAAATGATAACAGTTTTGTGGTGCAAACCATCTCCCCCTACAGTGAATCAATGGAAAGAGAGGATTACAAAGGTATATTTGATGGAAAAAATTACTGCACAGTTGAATTTGAACATTGAATTATTCAAAAAGAGATGGAATCCACTGATAAAACACTTAAATTTAGTATGAGGGTTATAAGTTCTAGTAAGGAGAATTTAGGTTGAACTGGGTATCATATGTGTATTACTTTATCAAAGTGCTATTTGTGAACACATTTTCATGACTATTTTGCCGAACTGTTCATTTTTGGTTACATTTGTTTTTATTTTACTATTTGCACTATATTGAAGCTGTTCTTGAAGCTTTTTCTTTTACACTGAAACAGAATGTGTATGAGTGAAGATTGTGAAGCTTGAAATATCAATAAACTTTGTTCCAAAAAAAAAAAAAAAAATAACTCTAAACTCACATGACTAAATCTGAACCAACTCCACTGACTCTAAACTCGCTGGATCAATTCTAAACTCTCAACATTAACTCGAAACTCCCTGGATTAACACTAAAATAACTGGATTAACTCTAAAGCAACTACATTAACTCTAACGTCACTGGATTACCTCTAAACTCTCTGGATTAAATGTATACATTTAACATGGACAATGTATTTTAAATGAGAAGTTAAACCAAAGCAGGTAACATAAGAACTACAAAAAGCTTTAGCCAAATCCCCCTGAATGTGTTGGGAAAATTAGTTCAAATTAAATTATGTTCAGATTATAAATGTTTAAATTTATAAACCAGGATTTTAAAGAATCCACTGAAACCGTCTGCTTGTTGTGTAAAATCTAAAAATGTTGTGGTAAAAGTTTTTTTTTTTTTCCTTTTACTGAATTTCAGGAAACATCAGTGAGTGTGATGTGTATGAAAGACAAACTGAATTTTACTGAATTTTGGATTTACTTGTACTTTCATTTTGAAAGGTCAAACATGACATCACTTCCTACTGGTCAAACCAGGAAGGCCTGCGGTGAAGCACGTGACGTCTGTCCAGATGAATCAGTGTAAGTGGACGAGCTTCATTATTCCGGCTTTAAGTTGATTTAAAGTTGTTTATTCAGATTGTTTCATGTTTTTTTCAGCTTTGAAATCACCTCATGTCAAAAGTTTAAAACCAAAAACACAAGATTTCATTCAGTTTGTCGCAACAAGTTCCATTTACCCGGTCACTGGTTTTGTCTTAAATCCAATTTATCCATAAAGTGTCATTCATCATGTCTTTTATATTTTATTTGCCTGTGATTCTGTGACTCCGTGTTTAATGCTGCTGGAATATCACAAAGTTTTCATCAACACTTTATTTAAACGTGAGATATACATTCTGCAAAAGAACGGAGTGAATTATGACAAACCAAAAGTCCTTGAATTTAAAAGAAAAGCCAGATTTTAGCTGTGACTAATTCCCTAAAACTTGCGCCACTTTTTTTGAAACCATATTTTCTAGATTATAAGTCAGATTTCTTTTCGCTGCAGCTCCTTGAGAATGTGGAAAATTTCTGTTGCTATTTCAGTGTTTCTTTCTTCTCTTCGTGATGCTTTTTTTTTTGGCAGGTATAACTTATATAGTGGAAAATACAGTCATTAAAACTGCTGAATGATTGACGGCACCAATCATTTCCAACCTGAAGAAAATATAGTTCAGAAGAACGAAAATCAAGAAAGCCTGCATCAAAGTGAGCTGCTGTTTGCTGGAAACTTCAGACTTCAATGAAATTAGAGGAGAAAGAGTAAAGAAACAACATGATTGACTGAAGAGTTTGAATTCACTGCAGATCAGATCATGGAGTGTGTGACGGCACTGCCGGTCACCGTCACACACTCTCAGGTGTGTCTGGGTTCTCGGGTTACTGTGGTGAAAACAGTCTTTTTGTTGTGATCCCGTCCCGTGTGGTGATGTGAGCTGTAACACAGGAAAACCTTCCACGGCGGCGTCCGCTCCGCTGGCGTCCCGCGTTACAGAGAAGCACGTCGGATTTCAGCTGGGCCACGGTTCCCTAAACGCTGCTCCGGTCCGATCGTGTTCGGTGTCCCGGTTGTTTCTTAGTTACTGTTAACCGAGGAGCCGTGACTCAGCCTGCTGGGAATCGACTCTCCGCCGTCACCTTCGACGCCTCGCAGGACGTGAACTCAGATCGCAGATTAAAACTCATTTTTGAGTCAGGACTCATACATCAGCTCGTTGAACTGTTTGTCGCCGCTGATCGCGTTTTTAAAACCAGTCATGCGGGGAGATCTTTCAGCCGTGCGTGAGCTTTTCAAAGTCCCTCATGCAAAGCAGCCGTGATAGAAGCAGCGCGCAGTAAAACGCCGCCGCGCTCAGGCGGTTTTCAGGAAGCTCGATGATTTCACACGTTGGGAACCGCCTGTCGTTGCATGATGTGAGCGGGCGATGGAAAGTTTCCCTCTCCGTTATGACAGCCCCCTCCGAGCCGCCGTGACGCGAGCGCCGCTCCGAAAAACAGGGCAGCGGATCGATGCTGGACGTGAATCTGATAAATCTGACCACAGGTCAATAAGTGCCGGTTCAATGCGACTGGATGCCTCTGATGGGGGACGAAAGCAAACTCGGCTGGAAGCATTTCTGCTCAGTCTTTAATCACAGACAGTGTGAGAGCGTGTGTCAGGCTCTCCATGGCGACCTGCAGCATTTCCAAGGCGTCCAAACAGTGAAATCAGTGACCTTTGCGTTGGCCTTGGCGGCGCCGAGCCGAGCCGTCAGCCAGGAGAAAAGCAGCTGCAGAAAGAGGAGGGCTGTTGATTTTCTGCATGCTGATGAACCCTGAAATGTGCTGACTGTCCCCGCAGACCGGATCGATGGAGTCGTGGCGTTCACACGGGCCGATTAATTCCCGTTCCCTCCTCCCTCCGCCTGCGTTTCCGAGACGCTGCAGCCGCGAAAGTTTGCTCCGTTCGACCAAGCAACATAACAAACCAACAAACTTACGAACCGAAAAAGATTGTTTTTCCCTCAACGTCTCACGTGCACGGAGCTCCGACTGCGGTAAACATGAGCGAGACTGCATGCAAATCCTGAGCAGAGCAGCCGGACCGAAGGCAAATGCGACTGAACGCGTTTCACCTTGAAAAACACCGACACGTCACCGGATCGCACAGCAGGAAACCTCAGTCCCGGAATCACAGACCTCCACTGATCCGGGCCTCCAAACCGTTTAGTCTGACCAGCATGCCGGGCAAAGCAGGCCGCAGCTTCAGGGTGCTTTATTTCACAATGAAGAGGCGGAAAAAATGTTCTAAACAGAATAGTTTTATAAGGTTACCTTAACTCTTTAGTAAAAAAAAAAAAAGTTAATAAAAATGAAGAATGCAAAAGAATGACAAAATAGTGAAATAAATCAATAAAAAACAAAAAAATCCCAAATAAAAATCTACAATGAAAACGTTGAGAACGTTTAAAGGGAAAAAAAACTTTTAATTCCATTATTAAAAAAAACAATAAAATCAAAAAATAAAGGAATTAATTGTGAGTGATGGGAAGGCAAACTATTTTCTTTAAAAGTGTTTCAGCATGTTAGTTTATTTTTCACATTTCAGGGTGGAATTTTCTACTACACTATAGTTTTTATTGTTTTTTTTCCAAAGTCAACATTAAATCGAACCCTCAGTGAATTTTTAAATGCATGTTGGAATCATGTGTTCAGACTGAAGGACGCAGGTCAAACTGCTCACTCTGACATTAAAAAGTGTCAGATTATCTTTACTTAAAGCTCCTGAGAGTGCAGACTCGCTAACACACCGTGGAATTCTCTTCTTCTTTCTCTGTGAAAACAGTAAACAAATCCACAGACGTGCATCCACGTCTCCACCCACTGCTGCCTCCCGGCTGGAAATATTCAAAGTGTTATGTAAAACAAGGAGCGCAGCGCGGGTTTGGATGAGCCTCAAGCTTTTGTTTTCTCCCTTTCAGCAGCCTCGCTCTGCTTTCTGCTCCCCTCATTGTGTTTCTGCTACTTTACATCCATTCTCTCCCTGCAGACTAAAAAAAAAAAATAAAGAAAAAAAAAAAACAGAATTGGAACCGATGCAGCTTGAAACACTGAAAACACTGAGATCCTGCGCTCGTCATGCAAACTCCCTCCTCTGCAGAAAGAAAGCCGGCCTTCTTCAGCTGCTCGGCATGCAGACCGAGTATCTCCTCCTCGTAACGCAGGAGGTTTGTTATGCACACTCAGCAGAAGATGTGAGGGGGTGGAATCCTCTGGATGTGGCGGGACGCGATGGTGATGCTGCAGAGACACAGAGAGGCCCTGCAGACTGCTGCAGAGCGGCGTCGCTTCGCCTCCTCTGCTCTTTTCTTACACAGATAAGACTGTGTTTTAACGCGAACGCACACTGCCTGCGGCTGCGGCTGCGCAGCCTGCAGGCGTCGGCAGGACGCCGTCGCTCCTGGTTCATCAGTGCCTTGCAGCAGAGCGCCGTGTGTCCACCATGTTCCACTGCACTCCCTCAGTGTCACTCAGGAAGAGATGCAGCATCGAGCGTCACTTTCTAACAGCAGCAAACTCTGAGTTTCACATCAAGAATCATCCGTTTAGATGTTTTCAATCCACACATAGAGAAAGAGATAACTTCTGCTACCATTAAGATCATAGAGCGTCTTCCTCCTCTAGCATCCAGATTATAGAGCATCTTCCTCCCACTGACATCCAGATTATAGAGCATCTTCCTCCTCTAGCATCCAGATTATAGAGCATCTTCCTCCTCTAGCATCCAGATTATAGAGCATCTTCCTCCTCTAGCATCCAGATTATAGATCATCTTCCTCCCACTAACCTTCAGATTATAGAGCATCTTCCTCCTCTAGCATCCAGATTATAGAGCATCTTTCTCCCACTAAGTATGTCAATGAGTGGTCTATGAAGGAGTAACATCAACGTGTTTTTAGACTCTCGGTTTAAATTGGAGTACCTAGATTAACAACCCTACACAGGCAGAACATGCTGACTGTATTCAGAAAAGCCTTGACGTCTGGAATCAAACCAGGATTATTCTCGCTGCCATCATCTCTGTGGAATACTTCGCCGGGCGGAGCTGCGTTTCTCAGGCCGGTAACTTTCTCTTTCACCTTCAGCCGCCTGGTGGCTTCTGTTCTCCCATCAACAGCAGCGCAGAGGAGTCGGAGCAGCGATAAGACTGAGGAATGAAGGAGGAATGCAGATAATGACAGAGCCAGCCGTCTGGCCACATGTTGAACATTTTTCTCCGGGTTTTGGTGTCCTGTCATTGTTCTGGTCGTCAGCCTGCAGTCATGGCCTCATCCTCTCATTACTGATGTTGTGAAGTGGAAACAGGCCGGGCCTCTGTGTGAGGGATGAAGTGAGGCTGGAGGAATGTGACGAAGGCGATTCCTCCGCCGAGCAGCAAAACATCCGATAACAAACACCGTTCACACCTCAAACACCCACGTCTCGCCTTTTATGCAAACTTTAGAAAACATTTACAAATAAATGTCCAGTGAAGTGGAAAAATGCAGTTTTGTCAGTGAACTTGTGACAATCTACTTAAGTCTTTCTGTCGTCGTGTAAACACATCAGAATGTTGATGTGAAGCTTTCCTGAAGCAGAAAGTCAAAATCAATGTTTTCATTGAAATGGTTGTCGTGTGTTCGAGGCCTCTTATAAAGGGGGAATACTTGTTCCTTCAGCAAAAATGAAGGAGAAAGAGTGATAAGTAGAGCAGATCCCCTCATCCTCATCTGAATGCCTCAAGTCACCAGAACTCACCGGGAATCTGGTCTTATTGCTACAATAAGTTCCTGTTCCTCTCCGGACGTGCCGGCCTCGGCCGCTGTGTTGACCCGGTTCTGAACAGACTGGCTGGTCGTGTCTCAAGCTGAACAGCGAAACATATTTAGAACGTCTGACAGGAGAAGAAACTCAGGTTTCTCTTCACATGAAGTATCAGGAGACTTCAGAGAAGTGCTGACAGGTCTCAGACCTGCATGTCTCGGACCCCCGGCGTCTCGGACCTCCAGGATTTGGACCTTGGACCTTGAACCAGCCTAATGCTGCTGTAAGCCTCACATAAAGACCCTCTTATGGGTCTTTCCTCGGAGGCATTGTGTACCTGGTACGGCGATAAGCCTGTCCTGAGGACGTGCACATTTCCAGCATGTTCCACATTCTTTTGTTTATCTCTGCTGTTTACTCTATAGAGTGTGTGTGTGTGTGTGTGTGTGTGTGTGTGTGTGTGTGTGTGTGTGTGTGTGTGTGTGTGTGTGTGTGTGTGTGGACTCACCAGCACTGCACTGAAGCGCTCCTCCAGCTCGTCCTCGGGGGGCATGGGCAGCTTTGCCCCTGCCGCTGGTTTCGGGTTCACCGTGTTGCCCTCCTTGCCCTGCGAGACCTCGATGCTGCCTGCAGCGTTCCCCATGATCACACAGTCCAATGAAAACCCCAAAAAACACCCTGGACTCAGACCCCCCCTGTGTGACTGCAGTGGAACACCAGCCTCCTCTTATCTGGGTGTTTGAGGTTAAGTTCTGTGCGGCCCGTGACCTTCCATCATCTCCACGACCCCCGAGACGTCCAGTCAGGCCCGAGTCCCATTCATCGCCCGTCAATATCCTCCGGCGAGCAACAGGATGAAATTCAGCCGGCGCTGTGAATGAGAGTCAGCGCTCGCTGCGATCCCGGCGCATTATGAAACCCTAGAAAGAGGGAAGGGGATATCCTGACAGTGACAGACGGAGTGACAGCTGAGCGAGTGAAAGAAGAAGAGGAGGAGGAGGAGGAGGAAGCGTCCTGAGGCCGTCCAGAAGAAGACAAACTCCAACACAACAAGATCAATATCAGAGAAAAGAGGGATCACTTCTGTGAGGAAGGAGAAGTCGGGAGAAAACTGCTTCCTCTGCAGCTCAGGTGGAACACAGGTGGACGTCCTCCATCTGCTGTTGCATGCTGGGAGTTCAGCAGGCCTCTGAGCTCCATGCCCAGGAGAACGAGGAGCACGAGGTGAAGCGGGTCCAGCAGGCAGGCGGCCGGTCGCTCTGCCCGACTCGGGGACGGAGGAGGACTGAAGCAGCAGCGGCAGCAGCGGTATTTCTGACAGGACGGCGCTCTCTGGGTCCTAAAGCCTCCAGCATCAGCACACCCACGCTTTACACGCTTTACACCCAGACATTCCCACTAAACCGGCCAGAATGACTTTCAACTCTTTAATCGTGTTGCATGGACTGAATACTGACAGCATCAGTTAAACCAAACTGTCTCCAAAACTCAACTGAATTCTGAATTTCTCAACAAATATTCGTTTTCATCACTGTAACCTTGCTGTTTTTCTCTCTCTTCCCAAAGATGCAAATACAATTTAAAAAAACAAAACAAAACAAAAACGCACATTACATTACATTAGATTACATTACATTACATTAATTAAAGTCATGTTTTCCGGCATGCCTGTAAAACCTGAACCCTGTGAATTAGACTTTGTTTTTTTTTCAGGACAAGTTGGCCAACCTGAATATGTCCGCTGCAAAAGCGTCACTTGAACATTTTAAGAGTAAATTTCACCTTGAAGACAAAACAAAACATAAATCGGATGTTGAGTCAGACAGGATTCATCCCATAGAAATGGGAATAAGACATTTTTTCAACAGAAAAATATTCTTTCAACTCTTCTTTACAAGTTAGAACAAAGAAATAAAGTGTGTCACGCACTCAGGGGGGAATACATTTTTTCTTTTTGTAAAAATGAAGAAATAGCGACAGGTGGAGCAGAAGCCATCATCCTCATCTTAATGCACAGAGTCACCAGAACTCACTGGGAATTAGAATTAGAAACAAGCGACAAAAGAAGTCACTGGAGCCCCACCCAAACCTGAACTCACTTAAACGGTTTTGTGTTTTATTTAGGTAAAAAGACACAGGAAATGACCATGGGCGTACTTTTGTGTTTTGAGCTAGAAGGTGAATGGAAATCATAACAGAAGGCCTCGCTTTGGGATCTATGATCTTGGATCAATTGGACACAGGTACACAAAAGACACCGATGTTCCCGGAGAGAGATCTCAGCCTGTGAAGGGCGTACGATCAACCCAAAGGCCTCATGGGAATGGCGCTGCTGTGAGCTTTCAGTCAAAACTGTAGGTCTTTGTGATGTGTGGTTAAGAAGATATGTTTTTCAAAGTGTATGATTTGCTGGACGACGTTCAAGTTCTTGAGAGTTGGCAAACGAACCAGGACAAGTTTAAAGGTTGTGAGGAAATCCCAGGGAGCCTCACTTTGCACCACAGGATGGTAAAAACACTAACTTTCCACATGCAGTCAGTCTCTGAGGCTTCCTCCTGGAGAGATTCAATGAATTTTTCATTAGTTAAGCTAACTTCAGCTCACTGTGGTGCAGTACCACTCTGTACCACAAGGTGGTGTATTGAGTCACTACAGTTTGATCCATTTCAACACATAAACACAGGAAAAGATCACATTTCTGTTCCGTATTAACTCGTGAGTCGGCCATGTTTCCCTTCAGCTCAGTGTTGAAGCTCCTTCAGCGCCAGGAGCTTCACTCGCTCGTGTTTCGTCCCCCTGAAGTCTGAATCCACGGCGCTGAAAGCTCCCCGTCGCCTCAGAGTCCTAACCTGACGTCACCTTTCAGTCTGGGACTTACTGGAAGGTGGAGGCGGCCGTCATTAATTCATGAGCGTCACACTGATACCTGCGCGTCTGGCCACGCCCGCTCGGCCTCCACACAGACCACATGTCGCTTTTACACTCGTACGAGCGCCGGGATGCACGGCGACTCGCTTTTTAATGCAAGAGAAGAAACACGGGACGTGTCTCTTTTTCTCTGTTGAGCTACGTCTGCTCAGATGTTTATCAACTCTTTGTTTTTTTCTTTCAGGTTCATTGATGAGGATTGTATGGAGGCCACCTGCTGCTCCTGATGCCTGAAGGTAACAGACACAGTTTATCAGCATAATATTAGACACTCAAAATCCTTAGTAATCAAAATAAACTGACGATGAGGTCTGACAGACGATCACACACTTATTCGAACACACGGTGTTCCTCAGGGATCCCTTCCTGGGCCTATTTCTATTTCAGTACATATAAAAACTCTATATATACATTATTTAATAAATATCTGAAATAGGAGTTTGTTTGCATTTTCTATTAAAACAGATAAATGAAAGGTGTAACTTTGTAATTTTGTCTTTACAAACCTGATTTGTGAGAGCGAGCTGCAGCGTGAGGAGAATTCCTGTTCCATCATGTCACGAAAACACTGAAACATCAAAAAAAAAAATTTGTAAATGTGCAGTTTTATTGTTTCTGTCAGCTTTACTACGTTTCACCTGATCAGAGCTTTGCGCAATGCCGTCATCTAGTGGTGAGAGGTTCACATTACAGCCTGTGCAGCTCCAGTCAAACATCAATAAGCTTCTTCTGAATTTGTCTTCAGCTGTATTTTCCTCAAACTTCATGTGAAATGCTAAAACAGTAGAAATTATTAAAAACAATTTAAGATGTTTACAGAGAGTGAAGCAGCGCAACTCCAAGTGTACTCTGAATATCACATCAATGTGCTGCAGCAAAACCTAAAAATCATCCATTGCACATTAACTGTGTAACCTTCACACACTTCTGGATTTTTCATGCTTGTATTTAAAGTTGTGAAATGCAAAGCATTTCCAGATCCGAGCATAAAAATGATAATATGTAATAGATTTAACAAAACCACAAGGAAGAAGGACAGAAATATGCATCCGTCCTCTTTTCCTGCACATTTTGAAAATGCACACACACTCTGAAAAGAAAGGTCTAGACTCAACATGCGAAGATCAATGCAACAGTTTGCATTAGTCTTTTTAAGTTATGGCAACCACATCAGAAATTACATTGAACCAACAAACTATATTACTTTAGGTGAATTCATTGTTTTGTCATCGATCAAAGAATATTTTAAGTACTGCTTACTTAATAAAAGCAAGTCGATAACTCACACTTTACCCTATTATTTTAAGGTACTTTTATTTGTTGTCTGGGTAATTACATTACTAATGCACACAATTTAAATCACAGCCATTTAAAAAATATGTTGCTCCCATTAGATTTTATTCCCAACTCCCACTCCCTCTTTGTTGTTGTTGTTGTTGTTGTTGTTGTTGTTGTTGTTGTTGTTGTTGTCGTCGTCCTTGGTTCTGTCTCAGGAAAGACAGTCCAACCACCTCTGTGCGTTCACCTGCTTTTGTTTTATTTGGAAGTGCACCTGAGCATTTGAACACATCAAGTCTTTAAAAAAGGAAAAACATATTAGGCAGTGGTTTTCATCCAGTGATCAGATCCAGGGGTAGACCGGTCACCAACGGTGGAAATTTTCATCATGTGACTTTCAGCCCTGGTTTTGAACACTTCATTGTCCCTGCAAAGAGAAAAAAAAAGAAAAAGGGAATTTTTTTTATTATTATTATTATTATTGTTTACAACTGACCTTCAGTTTTGTTTGCCCCTGATATTTTTCTTGACTCTTAAGTTTTCATAAAATATCTTAAACAATTAGGCCACAGTCATTTATTAAACTCTTCAAAGAGCCATTTTCCTTTGTGCTGCTATCAGCACTAACCATGCCAACGTAGTGCAAAGTATATTATACTTAAAAGAATACTCCGTAGATTTTGGGACCCACGCCCTATCCCTAACATTTACAAAGTGACATAAGCTCATAAATACCTTTTTTGTGTCTGTGCGTCCAGTGGCTGGCTCCTAGCTGTTAGCATCATAGTTAGCTTAGCTCAGCTGCTACAGGTGAAGATGAAACAGAGCCGGACTGACAAAAGTGGACAAAATACTCCTTCCAGTGGTCCAGGGGACGGCGTATTAACACGTGAAGTAAATCTGAATGGTTATAAAACATTTTAAAGGACGTGTTTTCTTTTCAATCCGTTAAAATAACGTGTTGATACATACAGATCTGCACAAGCATCGTGCTCTGCGGAAGGATATACCAGGCGCACAACGGCTGAGTCTGTGGCTTCTACTGCTGTGCGCCGGTATATCCTTCCGTGGAGCACTGCACATGCGCAGGTCTGTGTGTATCAAAACGTTATTTTAAAGGATTGAAAAGGAAAACACGTCTTTTAAAATGTTTTATAACCATTGGGATTTACTTCACATGTTAATACGCCGTCCCCTGGACCACTGGAAGGAGTATTTTGTCCACTTTCGTCAGTCCAGCTCTGTTTCCTCTTCACTTCCCACAGTTGAGCTAAGCTAACTACGATGCTAACAGCTGGGATCCAGCCTCTGGACGTGCAGACACAAAAAAGGTATTTATGAGCTTACCTCACTTTGTAAATGATCGGGATAGGGCGTGGGTCCAAAATCTTCGGAGTATTCCTTTAAAGGGAAATTCTGATTTACCGTATTGGCCCGAATATAAGACGATGTTTTTTTCCAGAAATTGCATCCTCAAAAGTGGGGTCGTGTTATAATCGCGGACTTACGGTAGATGTCAATACCCATCCGCGCCGCTAGATGGAGCCAAAGTATCACTGACCAGAGAGCGAGTGGAGCGATGAAATGAGATCAAATAACCCGCGACCCCGAAAGGGATAAAGCGGCAGAAAATGAATGAAAGAATGAATGATCTGATGAAAAATGGCGGATCATCTGGAACAAAGGGGCTGAACGCTGGACAACTGCGCAAACAACAGAGGCGAAGTTATGATACCAACTTTAAACTGATGGTGATCAACGCAGCAGAGTCATCAAACTACTGCCAAGCCGCCAGGAGGTCTGGTGGAGCAGAGCCTCGTTCTTATTGGAGAGCACAGAAAAAACACTCCAGATGCTAACGCTATGAGAAAAGCTTTCCGTGGTCCTGAGAGACGCTTCAGAGAGACTGATAGAAGGGAGAGTGAATACGTCTCTGAAAGACGGAAAGACGGAATGTCCACCACCAGAGCCTGATTCAGCTGAAGGAACTGGACAGTTATTTACATCATTTATGCAGTTTGGACCCCTTGAGGCTTCTTATTTGTTGCTTATTGTTTCTTATTTTGAGAAAGAGAATATATTTATTCAATACTGTAGTAATATTTTTTCATTTATATCTCCTGAAATGTTATCTCAGTTGTGAGTTTTGAGTTTATAGTAATTGTATAATAAAAAGTTGTTTTATGAGTGACCTGTTTTCAGTATTTTTTTTTTTTTTTTTCACAAAATGATCTTTGAAAAATAGGGGTCGTGTTATAATCGGAGTCGTCTTATATTCGGGCCAATACGGTAATTTTAACCCAGGCTCTAACGGACCGTGAGTCTGAGTAGAACACCTCCTCGAAAGACGACTGCGAGCCACTGATAGTCACAGATGAAGCTCACAGCTGCACCATACTTCTTCAACAGTATGAATCTGGTTTCAGCACAAAATGTCGAGTTGTTGAGCGACATCGTCCCTTGAGGGGCCGTTCTGTTCAGACTCATAGTGTCTTAGAGCCTGGGTCAAGATTATGCTGGAATTTCCCTTTAGAAAATGTAACTGGCAACGAGTAGTACATGATCAATCTTTTGCCTTTGATTGCTCTCACAGAAATACCAAAACCACAGTTAACCATCAGTGGAACTGCACAGCCATGCCTGTGAATGACACAGCAACTGTTTTCAGGAACTCTCTTGAACGCGGCGTAGAGACGGCGAGAAGCCATCCTGCTGTCTCACTTCCTCCAGGCCGCTGAAAGCAGCAGCAACAAATAGACTGTGGCGAAGAGCCACAACTGGATCTTCTGGCTTTTTGTCAGGTGATAAACAGAAGCGCAGCGTGACGAGCAGCGAGCTCCAACGCTCGTCTCGTGTTCCTCCCCTTCCAAACATCACGCCGTCCGCCGTTCATTTCATCAGGATGGAGAGAAAAACACGGTAAAGTTCAATCAGAGGACAACGTGCACAAAAAGAAATGATTTCAGAGGCTGAAGTGGTGGAAAAGAAGGTTTTAATGTCTAATAACGATGGGAAAAGATCGTGAAGTATTTCTAAAACAACCTCAGAAGAGAAAATTTTTTCTGCAGAAACAAAAAAGACAGAAATTAGACGCACCCTTCAACTCAAACACACACAAACGAGTGTAATATGGAAATCAAAGCACTAAAAATACAAGTCATGGCTCAGGAGATGAAGAAGAAGGCAGAATTAGCACAAAGACTGTCCAAAAGCATGAAATGGGAAGAAAAAGCTAAAATTGAGCAAAAACAAATAGTAAATGAACATGAAAAACAAAAATTATCAAAAGAACTCAAAAAGATTAAAATATACAAAAAGCATCAAAATGAAGCAGGTAAATGGTAAAGATCTGGAAGACAAACAAGAGAAACAGCAAATTCAAAGAAACAAACAAAACAAAACTGTTTAAAATTAGAACTAAATCTCAACTTTAAATGTCAGAAGGAAATAAAAATACAAAAAAAAGTCCCAAAACACAAGAGTAGAAATGAAAATTTCAACAAGACAAAAGTAAAAACAGGAGAAAGAGATTAACTCATTTCAAAATATACCAAAGAAAACGCTGCAGAGACACAAAGTTACCAGAATGAAAAGTGAAATGAGCTCAATGAACTAAAAAACAGAGAAGGAGGGAAGTAGAACGTCTCCCGAAGTGTCTCTGAAACAAAGTGAAATGAATGAAAACGAGACGTAAAATGACGACCACAGAAAGAGAAACTGGATCCCAAGAAATGAGTCAGCTTCTTCACTTTTCTATATGAAACAGTAGAATCCAGACTGAGCCGTAATCCCGCCTCCTCGGATTAACCCCGCCTCCTCGGATTAACACGCTCTCCAAACCGCCTGGATTTAACCAATCAGCTTCCTCCTCCCCCTTCAGTCGGTTCTTTTGACGGTCGGGAAGTGGAACTTGGCGGTGGACGGCGCGTCGCTGGCGGGGGACGTCGGGGGGAGGGAGGTGGGCGAGGTGGAGGTGGAGCCGAGCGACGGCGCCGCCAGCCGGAGGCCGCGGGCGCAGCCCGAGTCGTGCAGCAGCCGCAGCACGTCCCGCCGGAAGCGCACGCCCACCAGCGCGTAGAGCACCGGGTTGAGGCAGCAGCGCGTGAACGCCAGCGTGCACGTGACGTACTCCGGCAGCAGGCCGCAGAACTGGCCCGCCATCTTGCGGGACAGCACGGCGGTGTAGGGCAGCTGGAAGAGCAGGAAGAGCAGCACCAGCGCCACCATCAGCTTCAGCGTGCGCTGGCGGTGCCACTGCTTGCCCCGCCGCCGGGCGTGGCCGGCGCACAGCACGCGCGCGATGGCGCCGTAGCACCCCACCATCACCGCCAGGGACAGGCAGAAGACGGCGATGACGGCGCCGTAGGCGGCCATCTTGACCCGCCAGCCGGCCTGCATGCCGCAGTAGGCGTCGCTGCCGCTGCCGGACACGCCGGAGTACAGGATCTCGGGCAGGCTGAGGAGCGCCGCCGCCAGCCACACGGCCACGGCCGCCACCTTGCCGCCCGTCAGGATGCGGCCGCGCAGCCGCAGCATGTCCTGCGCCCGCGCCACCACCATGTAGCGGTCCACGCTGACGCACGCCAGCAGCAGCAGCCCGCTGTACGTGTTGACGGCGTAGCACGCCCGCAGCGCCTTGCACAGCGCGGCGGGGAAGACCCAGCCCAGGTGGGTGTCGACGGCCTGCAGCGGCAGCGTGAGCAGCAGCAGCAGGTCGGCCAGCGCCAGGTGGAACAGGAAGACGTCGGTGGTGGAGCGCAGCCGCAGCCGGCGGTACAGCGCGAAGGTGGCGATCACCAGGCAGTTCCCCGCCACGCCCAGCGGGAAGATGACGCAGAAGACGGCGGTCTGGAACATGCGGATGATTCGCTCCTGCCGCTCGTCCGCCTCGCACCAGTCCGACGACGAGTCGAAGTCCGCCGGGATCGAGCCGTTGCTCCCGTTCCAGGAGGTGTAGTTGTAGTCGTAGTCGTATTCGGAGGCGTTGAAGTGGGCGTAATGGTGGCCGTAATCCATCTCTGGAAGGAAATCGGAATATTGAGCCACACTTCCACAAGTCAACATCGACTTCCTGTTCAGACACATTTCAACTTCCTGTTGGAAAAACGCTGCAGAACTGGTAACTTTCCCAGGAGAAACACCGTTTCTCACCATTTGAGTGGCTTCATGCGAGCCAGCAGGAGGGGAAAAGGCCCCGCCTACAAACTAAAAGCTTAAAAATATCAAGCATGAGTTCATTACAGTCATTTCTCCCAACAAACCGGCCTCTGGTGTGTTTACTCATAGCGGGTTTTCCTCTTTCCTCCCACATAATTGTGATTTGAAGCCTCCTTTTCATAAAAACATGATGGAAAAGTGGGACGGATTAGATACCGATGTGAAAATATTGATCGATACCGATAATATTGCTGTTGTGCGAGATGGCTGATATTTGAAGATGTTGGTAAGAAAAAAAATGTTTCTATGAAGAATCTGCCAACTGAAAACTGCATAAACACTGAATATGAAAAAGTACCGTAATTTCTTTATTTTTCAAATCTTCAAATACAAAAAAATACGCAGTAAATAGCAGAATTAGTTTTAACTTTAAAACTTGTATCAAATTCCTCCATGAAAGTTCATTTCAACTTTAAAATCTTAAATCAAAAATCACAAATTAAAATGGCTCAAATCAATTTGACTCAAATGAATTTTGATGCTGGATTTGTCGCGTTAACTTGCATCTATGAAATTAATAAATCAAAAATATCAGAACCGTGACTGATCTTTAACTGGTTTGTACACGCTAAATCAACCCCAACTCACATAGCGGCAACGAGACAGAAATAAATATCGGCTGTTGATGTCGGACCAGTTTTACCGATCGGACCGATACCAATATCATCGTCTCTCCTACAAACCCCACCAGCTCCTCTCAACGCTTCCTGCGGTTCCTCAGAGAACCGTCTGTGTTCCTCCACGGGAATATTTTGAGTCGAACGCTGGTTTTAAACCTCATGTTGTGGAAACGCGATGGATAAATGTTGATATTTACTGGACAGAGATTCTCTGGACGTCTGCAGTGAATTTTAAACGGTCGGATTCGGCAGAAACGGCCTGTTTGGGCCGAACGGCGGCGCGGGCTGCTGGTGGGAATCGGCCCGGCGGCGGCGGCGGCGGCGGCGGCGGCGGCTCGCGTGACGACTCCCCTCTGGCGTGAGCGAGAGCGGAGCTGAAATGAGTCAGCTCCAGCGCCCGGGGCCTCGCTTTGACTCAGCCGCTGCCGCCTTGCGTGACTCTGGGTCGGGCGGTTGGCACAGGGAGGAAGCCGTGGGCAGCTCTCGGGTCTGTGATCAGTCACTGTCGCGTGCCAACTGCCTTTATAGACGCTCTCCTCAGCCGGCTTTTGTCACTTTACCTCCGGCTGCGTTGTGTCTGAGTGTCTGACTCTCGTCTCTCTGTCTGGACAGACATGAAGGTAAGAGGAGGAGTGTTTACAGAGCTTTGCTGCTCGAAAATCTGCTTTCTGGAGCAAATGTTTGTGTTTATAAGCTTGCATTTAAAATGCCAGAGAGCTATATTTATACTTTTAACTGTGTACCGTTTGATTTAGATCAAAACAAGCCAGTTCTTACAATATTCTCACTTAGAAATTTTAAAAAATACAAAGAAATAAAACACTGTTTAAGCATACAGTTAAATCTAGGAGTTCCACCTGGATCCAGTTCTGTTCCACTATTTTTTCCATCGACTCTATAATTCACAGAATTTATTAATCTTAAAGTAGTTTTAAGATAATCTGATTGGGGTTAAACTTCTAAAGCTGTCGTTTGGGGAAAGTAAAAAAAAAAAGTGTTTTAAGTAACTGCAGCTTTAAGTCGCCTGAGAATTTGGATTTTAAAGCAAAATGAACTGAATATAAAAGTGACTCATATACAAAATATATGAAAACCCTCATGATTAAGTTGAGTATTTGTCAAAATTTGCAACAAGCTTTAGTTTAGAATCTCACATGGTGAATATTGGGTTTCAATCCTGCTTCATAGATTTTTTTTTCATATTTTCTGTGTGGAATTTGCCAGAAATACACAGTATTTTAGTTTTTCCTTGTCAGACTCTTCAGAGAAAAAGACTTTTATCATTGAAGATAATGTCTTTTACTGGAACCACATGTGGACTAATGCTGTGTTTAAAGCTGAGCTGAGCGGAGTTCCACCTGGATTTATTCCCGTTCCACTGCTTTTCTTACTGCTAGCTGACAATGAAACCGCCAGCAGAAATTCTTCTTCCTCTGTTTGACTCATCGGCGTCTGAAGCTCGGAAGTCATTATTTCTCAAAGTTTTGCTCAGTCAAACTGAAAACACACTAATCATGTGGCATTTTCTACAAATCTGCACGAAAATTTAGCATCAATGATTTAAAATGATTAAAAATTGTATTATATTGATTTTTTTTGTCAGTTTTTATTTTACAGTCAGCTATCGCTGATGAATATTTGATCATCCGTTTTAACTTTTAAAGATACAAAATTATCTGCATAGAACTGAAACCGACTCTTTAGACTAACCAGACTTTTTTCTTTAGTAATATTTCAATTTTTTTAAGACCAATTTCTTTCTGCAGAACACATAGGATGTTTTACGTGATTATGTGAATCATCTTGTCTCTTGAGTTTCATGCTTCAGTTCCTTCCATTAAACACAAATAGAATAAAATCATTTTGCAGTGACATTAAAACCCCCAATCTTTTTTAAACTCAGTAACTTAACAGTGAAGTTTCTCCTCTCACCAGGATTATTACAATGTTTTCTGCTTCTGCAGCCTTCAGAATAAATTTGTCTTTTGAGCTCAAAGGTGTGAAGCTCATTAAAAACCTGCAGGTTCAAAACTCTCATTTAAAACTGGATTAAATAAACAGATGAACCGTTTTCTTCTGGATTTTCTCTCATGCTGGAGTCACATTATGTCTTTAACCAGATCCTATATTTCATTTGACACGTAGGAAATGAGAGCGCTGCTGAAGGCGTCGGTTTGTTTATTTCACTCATTTCTCACGGAGTGAAGCTGAGGCAGAAACTGAGAGTCACAGTTTGATCACTGTATTCCCCCATATTATTGATCCTTTATAGTTTTGTATTTCATGAATTTAATGTAACATTTATTCCAAAAATGTTTTTTTTTTTTTTTTGCAGAGCTTTGAAAGTTCTTCTTATTTTGTAAATTGATTAAATGTTGAAGGATGCGGAAGACGCTCGCACACGTTTTCTTTTGAATTTGAATAAAATCAGGGGACTCAAACTAATTTTACTCTAAAGAAGTAATCATTTCCTGTAAAAATTTAGCAGTTTCCATGACTGCAGGACTTAAAATCAAGCTGAACATTTAAATTGCATCTCAGTTTCGCCCACTTGTTGAAAGGACGTCACAAGCAAACAGTTTTATAGCTATTGTACTGCTGGTTTATGGGTATTTAATGTTCAGTAATTACACCACAACTCACATTTTTAGCTATTCAATCTACGAGAGTCTCCATTTGCCTCACTGACCTCAATCTAAACATCAATCTGAAGGTTTTTCACTCAGACTTACCTGTTGTAGAGGTTTGCGGCTCAGCTGGAGGTTGCTGGTGCTGCTGGAGGCGCTGGTGCTGCTGGAGGTGCTGGTGCTGCTGGGCTGCTTGGAGCTCCTTCCTCTGAAGGTGCGAGCAGATCTGTGAGGCTGTCTCACCAGACGCCTGCAGCTGCAGCCAATGGCAGCAGCCCTGAGCTCTGTTGACCCGGTTGTGGCCCTGAGCAGCGTGCCACCCTCGCCTCTTTCGCTTTGCAGCCTCTGAAAGGCGCTGTGACCGGTGAACCGGTTGGAGCTGGGGTCAGGGTTCAGGGTGAAGCGGACGCCAAACCTTCAGGGTGTGTCTTCCACCAAAACCAGCCTGTAACCTGCAGCTGAGGACGGCCGACACCCTCCCCCCCTCGCAGGCTCACACAGCTTCAGGTCTTCAAAGCTCAACAGAACACCAGACCTGAGCTGGTGAGAAGGTTTCTTGCTGATCAGGAATCGCGACCGATCGGCATTGACCAGCGTCAGAACGCGTTTCCACCGGTCTGTGCTTGGAACATAGTCTGCAGGACTGCAGACACGCTAACGTCAGCATCTATCAGACCGCAGGCGTGACGGCGTTAGCGAGCGTCAGAAAACAGATTTGCTAAACTTGGTGATTATCAGATTGGAGATGCGTTATCGCTGGCGAGCATCGGACTCACGTCAGTACTGTCCGATAACCCGACTGCAGAGTCGGAGCGGCCACAGCGGCGAGGAACCGCCGAGACTTCAACGTTAGCGAGCATGAGACACGCGAACATGAGCCAGAATCAGACTCCAGACACGTGAACTTTGGCAAATGTTGGACTCTAGACACGTTAACTTTGACCGATAACCCG
This sequence comes from Salarias fasciatus, assembly GCF_902148845.1. Taxonomy (NCBI): domain Eukaryota; kingdom Metazoa; phylum Chordata; class Actinopteri; order Blenniiformes; family Blenniidae; genus Salarias; species Salarias fasciatus. Next base: position 2,874,179 of record NC_043752.1, on the reverse strand, counting down.
ACTGCAGACTCGAGGAACCTCAGACCCGTTAGCGTTAGCACGTGGCAGACCACAGCGCTCGGTTCCCACACCGTTGTTTTTGCTGACGGCCTTGGCGGCGGCGGCGGCGGCGGCGGCGGCAGCGGTGGATCCGTCCTCCACCTGCGACCGGATTGCTGCCACCTGAGCTTGTTTGTGTTTGTGGTTCCTGCAGCGCTGATGTGAAAGTGTTGACCTGCTCTTCAACCTGCCGGCGGCGGCGCTTCGGTACTCCGATTACTCAGAATCAGAATCCGCCGGGTTCCAGAAGAACTTCGCAGCCTTTAAACACTTTCAGCACATTTTCTTTCTCCTGTGTTTTCAGTTTATCTGAAGTCAGTTAAATTACAGAGAAAATCACGCTGGTGTTTAGTTTTTCCAGAATATTTAGTGACTGTGGTTTTAACTCAACTGGTCGACTGATGGATTATTTGAATGGATCCCATGGGGATGAATCTTTGTTCAAAGCAGCTGTGTTACGTCTTGCTTTCTTAAGTTGTTTTTTTTAAATCAATTTTTATTTTCAAAATTTGCCTCTGAGTTACGAAGGACTCAATGTTTTTTAAATGCGTCACATAGAGTACAGAAATAAGTGAAATAAATATGAAGCTTCTCTCTCTAAATCAACGATAATTCTTTTTTGATCCCTTTCATATATTATAATTCTGCTCTGTTTTGTCATTCTGTTCTGTTTTTGTCATTTTATATTATTACATAAAAAATCTACATGATGCTTTTCTGCTGTCAGCTTGATTCTATTCTTTCTCACTGCACTCTTGATTCTATCATCTCATCCTATCAGAGCTTTAAAGAAATGATGATGATAAAACTCTTGAATTAAAAATGATAATACTTTAAAGCCTCTATCATTTAAATCGTAAAAATGTTAAATAAATACTCAAATGATCTGATTTTTTCAAAATGATTTTCTGCAAATTTTTCCTTTAAGTTCAGTAAAATGTGGAATGCAGCATTAAATGAGAGTTAAAAGAAGTCAAACAGACATTTAAGACAAACTGAAACAATCTTTAAATCAATGTTTTATGAATAAAAGTTAGTTTTTCTCGCTGAATCCTGGAGGACGATGAAGATGAGGATGGTTTGATTTGGATTTTCCTGATGTGAACCACTGGAGGGCGACACTGCCACGCCACACTCACACCAAGTCCACACTCTTTATTCTAGGTTTTATAATACGATTTCATAAAAAAAAAAAAAAAATAAAAATCAACAGAATCAGGAACTTTATCTTCTCCTGGGACTTGAAACTCATTCAGATTCACGTATATTCTCTGTTTTTGTACATGTTTGTAAATCTGAAAACTGAGTGAAAACATAAAAATAAGCATTCCTCGCTTCGAAGTGTTGATATGATGCAAAGAGATTTGGGAAATATAACCCGTGTTTGTGGCGAAAGACTTAAAGTTTATCACCGTTTATTATCTGCAGCATGCAGGAACTTTAAAAAAAAAAAAAACCCTCTCCTAATCAGCCTGTGCCAGGGAAGAGTGTGTGTGTGTGTGTGTTTACACACTGGGAGTGGGAGCTCTGGATCAGGATGCTGAAGTCCATTAGGAGCCATTCAGATTATTGAGTCTCAGCCTGAAAGTTTCCTGTCTGACATCGCAGACTGAAGTTTCGGTAAAACCGGTCACATCCTGCTCTTTAAAAGCTGCCAAACACAGGAAGCTCTTATTGTTTTAACTGTGTGAGTGTGTGAGCGTCCAGGCCGAATGCTCTCTCCTCTGAATGAGTGAAGCTGCGTCCATTCGCCACTGTGGCCCCAAAAGCTCCCCTCCAGTATGGAGTTCCACAAGGATCCATTTTGGGCCCAATCCTTTTTTCTTTGTATCTTCTTCCCTGGGGCTCCATCTCACGGAGACATGGCGTGGCTTTTCATTGTTATGCAGATGACTGCCAAATTTATGTGCCTCTCCAGAAGAAGAGCGGCCTCTCCTCAAGCTCACTACATATCTGTCTGAATGATGTAAGAGATTGGATGGCTCTTAATTTTTTTTACATTTTAATGACTCCAAAACTGAAGTCATGGTGTTTGGACCCAACTCAGTTTCAAACTCTGTCGACTTGGGCTCTCTAAATCCCTATCGGAGAGATGAAGTTGTGGTTCTAAAATGGATCCTTGTTTTAAACTAGAAAGTCAGATTTGCTCTGTGGCGAGGTCTATTTTCTTTCACTTACGGCAACTAGCTGGAGTCAAGCACCTTTTAACACAACTGCACTTTGAAACTGTAATCCACTCGGCTGGATTACTGCAATGCGCAGTATTTTGGGGTAAGCGAGGCTGCCATTGCGAGACTGCAGCTCGTAAAAAATTCCGCCGCACGTCTTTTAACAGGAACTCGTAAATTTGAACACATCACCCCAATTTCATCATCTCTTCATTGCCCGCCAGTGCGCCTTCGTATTCGTTTTAAAATTCTTTTATTTGCTTTTACGTGTCTTAATGGTTTTGCCCCGCCTTACCTCAGTGATCTTTTAAAGCCCTACGCCCCCTCCTGGTCTCTCAGGTCAGCTGACCAGCTTCGACTGTGTGTCCCTGACACTCGTCTGAAGACCAGAGGAGACGGGGCTTTTGCAGCGGCAGCACCAAACCTGTGGAACGAGCTGCCACTGCACATTAAACAGGCCTCGTCTGTGCCAGTTTTTAAGTCTCTTCTTAAAACACATTTGTTCACTTTAGCTTTTAACTCTGTCTGAGGAGTTGACATTTTTATTGAAATGTATTATCACAATGTTTTTATCGTAATCGTTTGTGTTGATTTTATGTAAACATTTGTTTTTGTTGTTGTAGCACTTTGGTCAACCGAGTTATTTTTAACGTGTGTTATGAATAAAATTGCCATTGCCAGAGTTTGCTGAAAACGTCCAAACGTGTTTGTGGAAAGTTACTGCTGCTTCACCGCAGAGGCTGTGTGGCCCAGAAGTCATTTCAGGTTACTATCTGTGTTTTATGTAAGCGCTGGCTTCCTGCGGGGCTCAAACGGCAGAGCTCGGAGGAAATGCTATCAGAGGAGGAGCAGGAAGCCGCACTGCTTCATTACCCTGCTCTCAGAAGTGAAAATTCTATTTACTGGTTCCATTTTATCTAAGATCTATAGATAAATCTGGAGCCCAGGGATCGTTGTCATCGATGTGATAATGTCTGTTTGTCCACCAGTTACTGTGTGACTGACAGGATTCAGGACAAATTAGTGGGAGGAAGATGCTCTATAGCAAGGGTCGGCAATTAGCGGCCCGCGGGCCAAATGTGGCCCGCCGAACCGTCCAATCCGGCCCGCGAGAGGATTCCAACACGCACGCACTACCCCGGGCCCTCGAGCGGACGCACGCACCCCTGTTGGAGTGCGATATCTGCCATTGTGTTGCAATAGACAATCTTCGAACGATGTGTTGTTTAGTTGTGGTTTCCGGTTTGTCACTGAAAAGTAAAGAGGAGTGGCGCCTCGTCTGGTGAACTGAGTGCGCTGCACCGAGCTCACCGTGTGTTTATTCTCCAGTAAGTTTGAGTGGAACGGTGTGTTTCTACCGGACGAGACGCGAATTTTTCGTGCGATGAGATCACATACAAAGTCTCTGTAATGACGCGATTGTCGCTCAACCTTGAGCGGCGGACGACGGACGCGAGCGATGACGCGGCGAGCGGCCGGCGGCGCGCGTTTCCAGGGAAAAATTCGCGCGCCCGTTGACTTGCACTGCCACTCGCTGCCGCCCGCCACCCGCCGCTCCATTGCTCGTCGCTCGTCGCTCGAGTTGGAATAATTGAACCTTTCAAGCGAATTGGCGCCAGGACAGCCTGTCAGCGTGGAGGTCCTCACGGGCGTGCTGACGGAGGGCAGCAGGGCTCCGACCACGCAGAACAGTTGGCATGATGCCAAGGCGAGCGGCGTGCGCGATCTCACTTGTTCACCGCTTCTGGTGGAAACCGGGCGTCAGCCTGAAGCAGCGCTGGAACCGGCCGTCCGGGCGCAGCTCCTGCAGAAGACGGTGGAACTCACCGAGCTCAGACCGCCTCCGGAGGGCAGCAGGCAGCCTGAAGCGACGCCGGCGCCTCGCTGCAGCCGGAGCTGACTTCCTCAGGCCAAACAGAGCAGCGACGGTGGCAGCCGGAGCATCTCAATCTCAATCTTTATTTGTAAAAGCACTGCTCATATTCATAAAAGTGCTGAACAGTAAAAACCGTCATAAAAACAAAAAAGAACAAAACCCGCACCATCGATCAGTATGAGCGCACGCGCGCACACACACATACCGGAGACGCCTTGGCCCGCGATTGAAGTGCCCCCCAAAAAAGTGGCCCGCCGCCAAATCTAATTGCCGACCCCTGCTCTATAGTCTGGATGTTAGAGGAGGAAGATGCTCTATGGTCTGGATGTTGGAGGAGGAAGATGCTCTATAGTCTGGATGTTGGAGGAGGAAGATGATCTATAGTCTGGATGTTAGAGGAGGAAGATGATCTATAGTCTGGATGTTAGAGGAGGAAGATGATCTATAGTCTGGATGTTAGAGGAGGAAGATGATCTATAGTCTGGATGTTAGAGGAGGAAGATGATCTATAGTCTGGATGTTAGAGGAGGAAGATGCTCTATAGTCTGGATGTTAGAGGAGGAAGATGATCTATAGTCTGGATGTTAGAGGAGGAAGATGCTCTATAGTCTGGATGTTAGAGGAGGAAGATGCTCTATGGTCTGGATGTTGGAGGAGGAAGATGCTCTATAGTCTGGATGTTGGAGGAGGAAGATGCTCTATAGTCTGGATGTTGGAGGAGGAAGATGATCTATAGTCTGGATGTTAGAGGAGGAAGATGATCTATAGTCTGGATGTTAGAGGAGGAAGATGATCTATAGTCTGGATGTTAGAGGAGGAAGATGATCTATAGTCTGGATGTTAGAGGAGGAAGATGATCTATAGTCTGGATGTTAGAGGAGGAAGATGCTCTATAGTCTGGATGTTAGAGGAGGAAGATGATCTATAGTCTGGATGTTAGAGGAGGAAGATGCTCTATAGTCTGGATGTTGGAGGACCGCAGCCTTTGTGGAAACAGCCCAGTGTTGCTCTACACGCCATCTTTGCTTTGTGACTTTATTAATAAATCAGAATAATCTCGGGTTGAGTTCAGGCATCCAGTTTTTTCCTCTTTGGCTGTTTTTTAAAAAGTCGTTTGAGTAACAGTCCTGATTTTTTTAATCCGTTTTTCAAGTGCATTGTTTTGACCTTACAGCAGTTTGTCTTCTTGAAGACTTCCCGCTTTAAGGCAGAAGCGATAAAGTGACAGAAACGTTTTGAGCAGGAAGTGAGTGAATAAATCAGGAGATCGGCGTCTAGCGCACGACTGGCACCACATGTCTGACCTAATCAGCTCCTCCTTTCACAAACTTTCTCTTTCCCTTCCTTCCTCCTCAGCATGAAGCGTCCTGGAGACAAAAGGGGGCTGGACTTCCTCCAGGACTTCCTCCCGGACTCTCCCGGACCCTCAGACCTGCTGCTGGGCGGCAGATCAGATCGTCTCTGGAGGTCCTGACGGCCCGCCATGATCCTCTACCTGCTGGTCCCCGCGCTCGTCCTCGGTGTGTATCCACCTCTCAGGTCCTGCCGGGATTGCCTGCTCGTGTGTGTGTGTGTGTGTGTGTGTGTGTGTGTGTTTATCTTTGCTGTGCTTCTTTGGCTCTGCAGGTGATGTGGAGATAGGAAACACCACAGAAGAAGAAGGAGCGGGTCGATGGGGGATGAATCTCACCTTCAGTCCGTCCTCCAGCAACCACAGTCAGTTCATTCCTCTCTTTAAACCTTCCTGATCAAATCGCTTTAACTCTGAACTACAGAGCAGAACTTTATTCCTCCCACAAGAAAATCATTGACAATTCTCAAAATATTGAAACATTCATTTTTTAAATTTAAAATTTCCAGCATTTTTGTGAATTATTATTAATGTTGAGCTGTTTTCTGTTTCTAATCAGTCACAAATGCAGGAAAAAAAACCTTTTCTTTATGAAAATCTTTCATAAACAGTCACTTCTATACTTAAAAATAGCTGTAAAAATAATCAGGATACTTTCAGAAATCGATCACACAAATTTATTGTTGAATAAAGGCTGAATTCTGTAGTTTAATTAAATGTCAAACAGCTCAGATAAATGTGGGAAGCAGAAACCGTTTGGGAATCAATAAAGAGCCGGGGAGGCCGGGGATGAAGTGATTTAGAGGGCAACTAAATCTGAAGAAGATAACTGGAAATGTAGATGTGGAGATAAATACGGAGATGAAGCAGTAAAAAGAGAAATGGACTGGAAACGGTCTACAGCATGTGTTCATCAAAACACACGTTTCCAGATGAGTGTGTGTCCCTGCTGTGTGGCTCTGTTCGGTGTGGATTTTATCCACTGATCTTGTTTAGTCGTCGTGACCTTTTGGCTGCAGAATCTCCCGATCGCTGTTTTCCTCTCTGCCGCCGTCCTGTTTACATCTGACTCGTGGTTTCTCACTGCTGCATTCGGTTCCTCAACACCTTTGTTTGCTCGTCTCAGTTTTAACCATAGATGCAGAACTTACACACACACACACACACACACACACACACACAGGATATGAGCAGTATTGAAGGTATTAAGATGAAAATCTTCGTACCTCTTTACCTTCATCTGCATTTAAAATTTGTCCTCTTACAACTTATATTTTGTATATTTATATTTATATATTATATATATATATATATATATATATATATATATATATATATATATATATATTATATATATAGCATTATATTTTATAGTATTTTATCTTTTCTTTTTAAAGGGCAACTCCGGTTTTTTGACACCTGGACCTTATTTCTAGGTGTGTCATGCTCATATACTCACTCAGACAAACATCGTGCAGCTCGGAGTCCTTCAGAAGTTATTTAGATCCAAACGATGTAGCCGCACTAGCGGGGGTGCCACAGCAATGGAGCGTTAGCGCGGGACATAATCTCTGCAAAGTCGCTCATTTCGGCTGTATTTTTCCTCCATCGGCGCTGGGTTGCCTTTCGGTCGGAAGGGGGGCCTCCGGCGGTGTCCCGCGGCCTGGTTCGGAGCGCGCATCCGCCGGGCGGCGGAGATCTGGATTCTCCCGGCGAGGAGAGCGCTCCGGCCGTCGCGCGTCCCGCGGACGGCGTGGAGCGCGCATCCGCCGGGAAGCGGAGATACGCTTCCTCCCGGCGAGGAGAGAGCTCCGGCCGCGGCGCGGCGGGCCGTCGCGTGTCCCGCGGCCGGCCCGGAGCGCGCATCTGCCGGGGAGCGGAGATACGCTTCCTCCCGGCGAGGAGAGACATCCAGCGGCCCAGCGGCCGCGTGTGAGCCGTGCGTCTTCGCGGGTGTCCGGAGCCTCCGTGGAGCAGCTGAGGGCCGTTTTCCAACTCGGCCCCTGGAAGTCAGACGCCGGGGCACCGTGACAGCCGAGGCCGACTCAAAGTGCCTCTCTGCTGGGGAGAGGAGCGCCGCAACGTTCCCATCCGAGCTAATTGTGGCTAAGTTAGCGAAAACTGTCAGCTCTTCAGCTGACCCACCTGAAGACGGTAGACGAGCTGACTTTATGATAACACTGGCGAAGGATGAAGAAATACCGCCGAAATGAGCGACTTTGCAGAGATTATGTCCCGCGCTAACGCTCCATTGCTGTGGCACCCCCGCTAGTGCGGCTACATCGTTTGGATCTAAATAACTTCTGAAGGACTCCGAGCTGCACGATGTTTGTCTGAGTGAGTATATGAGCATGCACACACCTAGAAATAAGGTCCAGGTGTCAAAAAACCGGAGTTGCCCTTTAAATTGTGTCTCATTTTGAGCAGGATTCTATGTATGAAATGTGTGTCTTCAGATTATTTTCTGTCTTGGTTTATTTTATTTTTTTTTAATGTGTACATATTTGACTTGAAAACAGAATTTATTAAATTAATTTCACTTTTGAACAGTCGTTGACGATCGTCCTAAAACCGAAACAGGCCTGGAATAGAGAACATGTGGGGGATGGAGATGGAGGGTCACAGTGAGCGGATGTTGTCCTGCAGGCTGGAGTCAACCGAAGAACGTGACTTGGAGTCTCCAGGAAGACCGGAGGACTGGAGCTGACGGAGAGCTGCGGGGCAACATGACCTCTGGAGTGGTGACAGAAGACCAAGGTGTGTGGGGAGGGAGCTGAGAGGGATTAGAAGCACTGTGGCGCCCTCTGCTGGGTTTTACCTGTACCGGGGAAAATGCCTCTGGACCAGATCCTGCAAAACAGACATTTGAGCCTGTTTTACAGACAGCCGTCCTGATTTCCCCGTGACTGCGTTGCAGAGAGTTTCCAGGATGAGGAGAACCTGATCTCGGGCCAGCATTGCCACCGGGACCTGCTGCTGGAGCACAGCAGCTTGCTCTGCGGAGGAGGGTTCCACGCGGAGATGCTGGAGCTGAGCCCCGACGACTGGTGCGTCCTGGAAAACGTCATCAGGTAACGAGGAGGACTGGATGGATGAGCCGTCTCACAAGCTTCACTGCTACTTCCTGTTTCAGATTAAAAGTGACGGAGAGCTGCAGAGCTGCTGTCTCTCTCCTGTTAATAACTTTGTTTGGCTGGTCACTCTTTCACTAAACTCCTGTTTCCTGTGCTGCTTTGTTTCCTGAAAGGAATGCTAGCATCTAGATTATAGAGCATCTTCCTCCTCTAACATCCAGATTACAGAGCATGTTAGAGCATTTAGAACACACACACACACACACACACACACACACGCGCACAGAAGCCTGTTCTTGACTCCTGTGTCTGTTCCAGACCGTACAGCGATCTGACCCTGTGCTTGGAGAACCTGTCCCATGTCGTCGGCTGCTTCTTCCCGAACTCGGACACGCAGGACTTCTTCCTCCACATCCACTCCATGTACTTCCAGAACTGCCAGCAGGTGGAGGAGCAGCTGCTGGCGGACGCTCCCCACGGCGTGGTGGTCGCCCTGACGCTGGTCCCCGTCAGCCTCATCCCCATCCTGGTCTACGTCGTGGTCTGGAAGAGTAAAGCTGCAACCTGAACACGCTCAGCGAATGAACGTAACGTCATGGAGGGATTAGTGGAGTCCTGAACAGAACGTAAACTCCAACAAACTCGTCAGAGAGGAAGAAAAACCCCAAAACACACAACACTAAACAGAAAGACAGAAAAATGTCAAGTGAAACATTCATAGAAAGATACCGAATTTTCACAAAAACAGACTAAATCCAGAAAATATAAAAATATACTCACAAATTGGATTTGGACACGAGTCACAGAACAAACACATGAAAGAAAGAGACAAAACAAGAACGTTCACAGATTAATATATAATAAATCATACCTCAAAGTGACACAAAAACACCAGTCACTAAATATCAAGGTGTTGACAACAGGAACCGTGTGGTGTGAAATAAAAAGCCAGGAAATAACATTCAAACCTCACTCAAAGAGACATTCATACAGTTAGCTGAAAATTAGTGGTAAATCACCAAAAATAACTTAAAACCCCCTCAAAGTCGCACAGAATCACTGTAAACCCACAAAAACATCAGATGCAACGTGATGATTTGATACTGCAGGAATTCCTGTTTCCACTAGAGGACTCATACTTTATCCTCTGCCCCCAGTAGGAGCAGTTTATCCATTTTAACCCCCCAACAACATTCTCTGAATGAAAAGACATTTTCTTAATAAGAAGTCTTTCATTTCTTTTTATTTTCATCAATTGTTTTTATTTTCAAGCAATAAAACTCACATGTCCAACGCGGCAAGTTTCAGCTTAAAGGATGTCGGTTGTCAGTTTCTTGGACGACTTCTTGTATTTCATACAGTCACAATGAACCAGACCCAGTTATTACAAAGCGCTTGCACCGTATTTCTTGTTTTTTATTTGAAAACCTGCAGTCTGTCTCATAACGGCTCACGATCATCAGCTTGAAGAAGCTCACAGTGTTCACTGCTGATCTTCAGAAATCAGGTGCAGAAATTACATTTTCTCTACGGTCGACGATGTGCTGATCCTTGTTTTTTTAATGTTGTTTTAATAAACGAAGCTGTAAAATATCCTGAAACAGACTCTGGTTTTCATGGAACAAAACGATCAAACTCAAGGGGGGTAAAAATAACACATACACATTTTTTCAGGACTTTTTGCCGGATTACAACACAATTGGTGCTCTTGTAACAGGAGGCGGGATTAACTCAGATTAAACTGCAGCGTGTGTCCGGGGTGTTGAAGGAATGTGAAATCCTATTGAATAGTTGAATAATTAGCTCTTTTGTTTTCTGTTTGTTTTTTTTTTTTTGTTTTTTTGGGTTTTTTTGCTCAAGAGACCAAATCAGCTGTTGGATCTGTGAATGGACCTGTTCTTATTGATTCTTATCGTCCACCGAGTTCAATATGATACAACACCTCCCAGCTGATTGGTTAGCGTGGATCAATCAGGTTCATTGGAGGTCCACAAAATGCCTCGCTACATCTACAGAACTAGCAACCACAGAGGCCGTTCCAGTGGACCACCGGCTTTACAGCCAATCACATTTAAAAGTCACTGTAGAACAGTGAAGAACAGTCTCATGATCGATATGACCAAAGGAAGACGGAATGAAACCTAACAGATTGTCCATCTCAGTCGGGCTAGTTTCGCACTAGGTGTCACTCCTGCTTTGGTTTCTTCCTCCTGCACATTCGAAGGCACAGGAACCGTATGGATCCCACCACCAAGGCCATCAGTACGAGCAAGAGCGCCAACAAAAAGCTCACAACATCCACAGAGTAGTACGCGTACCAGGGCATCTTGTAGGACTCGGTGCGTAAATGCGCGGCTCCTTTGTGTCTCATAACGAACTCGGTCCAGTAAACGGCAGTATCCAGTGGGTGTGTGGGTTTGTCCCGGTGGAGCGCAGACAGCCGCCTCATGTTCTTCCGGTAGGAAGGATCATGGAGAACCGCTCGTAACGCCTCCAGGAAGCTGTGCCGGGTGGTTTGAGTTACGTCCACCACCTTGGCGGCTCCTCGCATCTCCATTCGCAGAAGGTTCTCAAACTGGTCGAACATGAGAGGGACTCCTACGATCGGCACTCCGTGGTAAATGGACTCGTAGATGCCGTTCGTGCCTCCGTGGGCCACGAAGGCCTTGATCTTCGGGTGACCCAGCAGGTCGTTCTGGGGCATCCATTTGACAAGCAGGGTGTTGTTCCCTAAGTTGTCAGGACGTTCCCCAGCATGTCTCCAGATGACCTTCTGAGGAATTTGAGCAAAGGCAGCAGCGATTTCCGACGTGATTTCTTTGGGCAGACCTTTGACCAACGTCCCGAGAGACATGAGGATGAAGCCGTGCTCTCCTGAGCTTTGAACAAAGTCCTCCAGCTCCGCCGACAGAGGCTGCGAGGGCTTACACTGGAAGCCGCCGATGTAGGCCACGTTTGGCATGGTCGGCCTCGGGAACTCGAAGACAAAGTCCGACCTTATGAGCCACATGTCTGCCCCCTGAAGGAGGCGGTAGAAGCTCACATCCGGACCGAAGTACCTCTCCACCAGCCTGTCGTAGTGGGGGCACACGATCCACTTGTCGATCCAGGTGTTGAAGGCGTAGTACAGCAGGTTCTTGACTCTCTGTCCAAAGGTCATTTTGTCCGATGCGTTATGTCCAGGAATTGGAACGTAAGATGTAGGAGATGGTGCGATCACAAAGTGACTTTCCCCGCTGGTGATCCATCTCACGTTGTAAACTGTCGGCAGGTTCAGTTCGTGAGCCACCAGGACTCCGTTGGGTAGACCCGCATCCAGAAGGACCACATCAAACCGAGCGTCCCGAAGGCTTTGCATCAAAGGCTTGTTCTCGAACATTTCCGCCA